>NW_006408908.1:713052-719573 GCF_000296735.1 Chrysochloris asiatica
AGGATATCATGTTTGGTAAGGTGGAGGGTCAGAGATAAAGGAGAAGACCCCCAGCCAGATGGATTGGCAAAGTGGCAGCATCAATGGTCTCAAGCATTGGCAACAGTTGTGAGGTTGACCCTGGACCAGGCAGTGTTTCATTCTGTTGTGCATAGTATTGCTATGAGTCAGTACCAACTCGAGGGAACCTAACAACAACAACATGTCAGTCCATATCATGGAGGGTCTTCCTCTTTTTTGCTGATCTTGTACTTTACAAGCATGATGTCCTTCTCCAAGGACTTATCTTTACTGATAACATGTCCAAAGTACAAGAAATTAAGTCTCTCCATTCTTGCTTTTAAGGAGAATTCGGACTGTACTTCTTCTAAGACTGATTTGTTCCTTCTGGCACTCCATGGTATATTCAGTATTCTTTGCCAAAACTGTAATTCAAAAGTGTTAATTCTTCTTCAGTCTTCCTTATTGTCCAGCATTTATATGCATATGAAAGGACTGAAAACACCACGGCTGGGGTCAAATGCACCATAGTCTTTAAAAGGACATCTTTGCATTTTATATTTTAAAGAGATCTGCTGCATAGATTTGCTCACTGTAATATGTCGTTTGATATCTTAACTGCTGCTTGCATGGACTGGATCATGAATTCCAGAAAATTAAATATTTGATAACTTTAATCTTTTCTGCATTGATCAGTCTGCATTGATTATTGATCCAATTTTGAGGCTCTCCATTTACTTTATGGTGATCTGTAATCCATACTGAATTCTTTAATTTTGATCTTTATCAGTAAGTGCTTCAAGTCTTCTTGGCTTTTAGTAAGCAAGGATGTGCCACCTGCTTATCACAGGTTTTTAATTAATCTTTCTCCAATCCTACATTCTTCTTTGTATAATCCAGCTTCTAGGATTATTTGATTAGCATACCAATTGAATAAGTATGGAGAAAGATACAACCCTGACACACACTTTTCCTGATCTTAAACCATATGTGTCACTGTAGTATAAGCACTCAACTGCAAGGTCAGTTTGAACAGCAAGGCCGGTGGTTCAAACTCACTAGCTGCTCTTTGGAAACCCTATACAGGGTCTCTATGAGTTGGAACCGAATTGAAGGTACTTAACAGTAACAACAGCATCCCCCTGTTTTGTTTGAACCACCGCCTCTTCGTCTGTGCAAAGGTTCTACGTGAACACAATGAAGTGTCCTGGAATTCCCATACTTCACAATGTTATTCATAATTAGTTCTGACCCACACAGTTGAATGCCTTTACATAATCAATGAAACACACACATAAACAATTTTCTGCTATTATCTGCTTTCAACCAAGATCCATCTGATATCAGTGATGATATTCCTTATTGTGCATACTCTTCTTAATCTGTCTTAAATTTCTGACAGTTCTACAGCTTCAACTGCTTTTTAATTATCTTCAGCAAGATTTTACTTGTGTGTGATATTAAAGATATTGATCATTGATTCCTGCATTCAATTTGATCACCATTCTTTAGAATGGGCATGAATATGGATCTCTTCCAATCAGTTGACCAGATAGTTGGCTTCCAGAACTTGAGTGAGCACTTGTAGCAAAATATCACTGTGTTGAAACACTTTAATTGGCATTCTATCTATTGTTGGAGCTATGCTTTTCACCAGTGCCTCCAGTACAATTTGAACTTCTTCCTTCAATACCATCAGTTCTTGATCATATGCTACCACCTGAAATTAAGTAACTTTGACCAATTCTTTTTGGTATATGCATTCCTTCCAATTCATTTAATGCTTCCTGCATCTGTCAATATTTTGACCATTAGAATTCATCATATTGCAACTTGAGACTTGAATTTTTCCTTGAGTTCTTTCAGCTTGAGAAATATCAATCTTTTTCTTCCCTTTGTTTTCTTAACACCAAGTCTTTGCACATTTGCACATTATAAGACTTTAGTCTATCTTCCAGAGCCACCCTTTTAAATCTTCTTATCGGCTCTTTTACTTCATTATTTATTCCATTTGCTTTATCAACTTTATGTTTAAGAACTAGTTTGAGAGTCTCTTCTAATATTCATTTTGATCTTTTACTTCTTTTCTGTTTTCTTAATGATCTTTTGGTTTCATCATGTATGATGTCTTTGATGTATTCTCTGGACTCATCTAGTCTTTGGTCATTAGGGTTCAGCATATCAAATTTTTCTTTGAGATGGTCTGCAAGTATAGATGGAATATGTTCAAGATTTTGTTTTTGCTGTCATGGACTTGTTTTAATTTTCTTCACTTTCACTTGAGCTTTTTTTGATTGTTGTTAGGTGCCATAAAGTTGATTCTAACTCATATCAACCCTATGCACAACAAGCAAAACACTGCCCGGTCTTGGGCCATCCTCACAACTGTTGTGTGTTTAAGCCCATTGTTGCAGCCATTGTGCCAGTCCACTCATCGAGGGTCTTCCTCTTTTGTTCTGACCCTCTACTTTACTAAGCATGATATCATTCTCCAGGGATTGGTCCCTCCTTACAACATGTTCAAAGTATGAAAGACAAAGTCTCACCATCCTCACTTTTGAGGAGCATTCTGGCTGTACTTTTTCCAAGATGGATTTGTTTGTTTTTTTGGCAAGTGATGATATTTTCAGTATTCACCAACACTATAACTCAAATGCATCAATTCTTCTATGGTCTCCTTAGTCTTTGTCCAACTTTCTCATGCCTATGAAGCTTTTGAAAAACACCTGGTTTAGGTCTTTTAACACTTTAAAGAGGTCTTTTGCAGCAGATTTTTCTGTCCTGGTGTGGCACTGTGGGTTAATGTGCAGGATTGCAAAATCAGTTTGAACCACAAATTCCTTTTACTTCTTTCAAGCTCACCAGCTGCACCTTGGAAACCCTATACAAGATTGCTGTGGGTTGGATCTGACTCAACAGCACTGAACAACAAACAACAACATGTATTCTGAACACAGAGAACTTGACTTCAGCATATGTGTCCCTAGTGTATTCTCTAATAAGATTGACTTTGCTCTGGGGTGTGAGAAACGTTGTCAATACCAACAAACACTCAAGAAATTCAATCTGAACTCATTTTAGCAGGAGTGAGGTTTTCTTTATTCGATTTTGCAAAATTGGGCACCCAGCAGACACAGGCAGATGCGCAAATGACCAGCCCACCAAGAGTTTTATTCCCCTGTCTCAAAAAAGCACCTCCTTCATTTCCCTTTGTACTGGGTACTATGGAGTTTACAACCTGTCCCATTTTCCCTCCCCAAAGTTCCACAATCTAGCTGGAATGACTGGTACCCATGGTCTTAAGGACTATATTCTTATTTAAAGTTCCTAGTCCTAGAACCGATTTCTTTCCCCACTTTTCCCAATTCATCTTGCTTACTAATAATTGCAATTAAAATAATACATATCCCTGGGTGTAAATCAACAACCTATGTCTGGTCTAGCAATATTGTGTGCCCTTTATTCCTGAAGATTGGCCATCTTCAGAATTTCTCACAGGGGTGTCACAGGGAACAGCAGACCACAGCCTCCTCCTCTGGTGTCTTTCTGGAAATCAAAGACCACCCTTCTCAAAGTTCCCTGGTGGCTCTGGCTTTCTGATATTAAGTCTAGTTACCTTGGGACTTTAAAACAGAGGCCTTCCTCAATTCTATCTTGTCTTGAATATTTGTTTGTTTGCTTGCTTGCTTTCTCTGTCTTCTTAGGAGCTAAGCAGGAGACCTCAGATAACTCCAGTAGCAGGACGGATCATCTGGGTCTCAGAGAACACATTTTCTAAGTTCAGAAGGGTTCTTTGTCATGTCCTCTTGCTCAACCAGTCAGTAATTTGCTCTGTGGCATTTGGGGAGGTTTACCACATCCTCTTACTATTTACTCACACATGTTCCCATATGTCTGCTCTGATTCTGCTACTATTTCAGATCCACTCTCCAGAGCATCACAAATATTTTCTCTTCACATGGTTCTTTCAAATAATTCCTAAGGAATGTATCCAAATAGCAGAGGACTAGGAGTGAGGGTAGCCTAGAGTCTGAAGATTGGTCTTTTGCTTTGGGTTTCGCCTCTATCCATCCTATGCACTTGAACAAGATACCATTTTTCTCTAAGTTTCAGTTTCATTAAAAAGAAGCAGCTGAGCTTACTCCTACTCCCTCAGCATGACTCTGAGGACTGGTGCAGCTATACATGGTAAAGTAACATTTATTGTTGTTATTGTTTTTAAGTGCCATTGAGTTGCTTCTGACTCATACTGACCCTGTATAGGGTTTCTAAGTTGACTAGTGGGTGTGAACCACCGACTATGTAGTTAGCAGTCCAGTGCTTATCCTACAGTGCTGCACCATGAACCCAGTGGCATGGAAAGTATAAAATGTAATAGTCATGCATTATCAGGCTCCAGAACAAAATATTTCATAACACAGACCCTGGAGCCAAAATTCCAGTTTTTTCTGTAAAATGAGGATAACACGACTGTCTGAAAGCTTTTCAATCCCCAAAGCTCAGAAAAACAAACAGTTTTTTACATGTTGTTATTGTTATTGTTGTTAGGTACCATTGAGTCGGTACCTTATGCACAGCAGAACGAAACACTGCCCAATTCTGGGCCAACCTCACTATTGTTGCCATACTTGAGTCCATTGATGCTGCCACTTTGCCAATCCATCTCACTGGGGGCATTCCTCTTTTTCTATGACCCTCCACCCTATCAAACATGATATTCTTCTCCAGTGACTGGTTCCTCCTGGCAATATGTCTGAAGTATGAGAGACGAAGTTTGGCCATCCTGGTCTCCAAGGAGCACTCTGTATACATTTCTTCCAACACAGATCTGTTGGTTTTTTTTTACATAAGTGGTATCAATGAGCAGAAAACTTACACTTAGCTTGAAATCAAAGCTATGAGGTTTATTAAGGCAAAAAACTGTCACAATTTATGAGATTTGGGGTCAAAAGACTGTCAACATGGTGTTCCAATTTGTTGGAGTTAAGGAGAGATATTTATAGTCACAAAGCAGGAACTTCTCAGTCAGATTCTGATTGGTTGGTCCTCCATAGCCTTACCCTGACTTGTGTGAGCTTACCAGGTATAGCCACATCCTGTGGAAGATTATTTCTTAGACCCCCCCTTGGCTTGCCCAGACTTGTCTAAGCATAGACACATTGTCCATTCAGCTGTGGAACTGGGCTTACTCATAGGCCAGGCACCCTAGATATACCAGGCACCCCTGTATCTGATACTCTTATTCAGTGACCAAACTTTTGGTTGGCATGATCGGCATAGGGTTTTTATACTCTTTCTCTAGTTCATTTGCTACAAAAACATCAGTGTGCTTGATTACTAGTTGTTGCGCTCAAACCCCTCTAAAGTCATTACCTTATAGAGAGTTTATACCTCATTATTTTTCTAAAATATTAAAAATAATGAATTGGAAACACATCTGGCCTCAAGAAATTTTGTTATAGAATTGTGAGTCTCTGGCACTAAACTCATAGGGATGTTCAGTAATTGAAAAAGTTGTTTTAAGAAAGTCTCTAAAGAATAGTGCCTGGGAGTTCCAGTTTTGGTGATAGCAGAGGCAGCCAAGTAGGAAAGGCTCTGTGGGGGAGGGATTGAAAACCCAGAGAAGCTATGCTCATAGAACAATACCAGAGCTCTGGATCTAACATAAGGTCCAGGGCATCAGTTTCCTGCACACACAAGTGGAAAAATCACAATATAAAGGAAAATACTGCAAGTTAGGAATTGCTAGAGATGGGACTCCCTCTGTGGCCACTCCACCCAGGGAGAGTTCAGAGGGCAAGGCTGCAGCCAGACTGGCACAGGGAACTGGCGCTAAAAGTGGTACAGTGATATTTGCAAAAGGAGGTACGGGTGATTCTACACATTTTTAACTCCTCTTCCCTATTGCACCTTCTTTGCCCAGTCTGGATGCCTTCAGGCAGGTGGGTATGCATCCCACTCCCCCAAAAAAAGTCCAGTGCTGACCCCACAGTTTCCCCACAGCACAGAGAGAAAGAGCTTGGCAGCTACTTATGATGTCAGCCTCAGGATTGCAGCCCTAAAATTAACTTGTGCAGGACCATTTACTCCAGCCTATTTAGCAAGAAAAAAGCAGACCTGTTAGGCCTGACAGACAAGCCATATGAACAATCTGTAAAACCCCAATAAAAAAGGACACAACTATCTCAAGAACTATGTTGTGCACACGCAAATACCTAACTGACCTTAAGAGACAAAAACAGTAGACAATCTTTCTCCCATTAACTTCTCAATATCTATCTGCACACCTCTACAGTGGTGACTAGAGGAGGGGCTTGAGCAAGCAGACATTGCCACCCACTGCTGGAGGCTCCTACATTGCACACACACTGTCTGTGTATCAAGGCAACTGGACAGTTGGCCACAGTTTTGTTTTTGTTTCAAAGAGGTGGTTTTTTCCTCTGCATTCATATTACTTCTGCTTTTGGTCCTTTTGTTCACACATCTTTCCTGGAAGTGGGAGCTTTTTCTTCCTATGTTAC
>NW_006408908.1:730723-734884 GCF_000296735.1 Chrysochloris asiatica
CATGGTATTTTCAATAACCTCATATGCATACAAAAGCTGGACAGTGAATAAGGAAAACCATAAAAAATTGATGCTTTTGAGTTATGGTGTTGAAGGAGAATATTGAAAGTGCCATGGGCTGCCAAAAGAATCATTTTGGAAGAAGTGCAGCCAGAGTGCTCCTTGGAGGCCAAGACGGCCAAACTTCGAGTCTCATACTTCGGACATATTGTCAGGAAGGACCAGTCACTGGAGAAAGATATCATGTTTGGTAAGGTGGAGAGTCAGAGAAAAAGAGTAAGACCCCCCAACGAGATGGATTGGCCAAGTGGTATAGCATCGATGAACTCAAGCATGGCAACAGTAGTGAGGTTGGCCCAGGATCAGGCAATGTTTCGTTCTGCTGTGCATAAGGTCGCTATGGATTGGTACCGACTTGATGGTACTTAACAACAACAAAGTAGAGTTCTGATCATCCATCCAGTCATTGAAGATAAATCAAATGGGTAGTATTTGCAAATAGTATGCGTTCTTATGCATCTCCCCTCACTTCAAATCAGTTGGCTGCTTCGCTCTCAGTTCTAGCCCTCTGTGGCTATGTCCTTGTCCATGGGTCAGGAGTTTCCAGATCTCACCATACTTCTGGCCAACCGGTCTTACCATGCTGCAGGTCAACAGGAGTCTATGTAATATGGTTGAACTCAGCCCACATCTTCATTACTGCTTTCCCCCCACTTCCACTCATCAGTAGACCAACATGGTCACCAGCAAGATTACATGCCTGCTCATGTATTCCCTTTGAGTTTCAGTCTTGGAAGGGGGTTTGCCCTGAAGGGACCTAATTGCTTGCCTTTGATGGCTCCCCGGGGGGGACAACTTGCTTGTTCTTGTGGTAGCCAATCAGACTGCCATTTTTGTTTTTTATTTCTTCTGCTGATCTTTCTTTCAAGAAGTATCTTGTGTTCCTCGAGCTGCTCCAGGCTGGTCTGTTTTTCTTTTCAAGTGGAAATTTCCTGGATGGGGATCAGAATTCCACTTAAGATCTTATACACTACAAAAGCTATGCAGGAAGTCTCTTTCACTGGGCAAGTTCTAGCATCACTTTTAGGTAATCCAATCAGTTATAGGCAAAAAATGGGCTTACAAGCTTTCTATAATCATGTTTCTGGCTATTCCTTTCCATCCCCCTCAAGTGTTTATTTTACAATAGTAGGCAAGGGAATTCAAGATTCATAAGACAGTCAAGCATATTAACATTATTTCCCCTCTTTAACCAGACTATGCCTCAATCCCTGTATCGCAGAGCTCTGTTGTTCCAAGGTTGAGCATACATTTTTTTTTCCTATCTGCCTTGTTCTTCCATTCCCCTCCCCTCCTAGTAATCTATCTTAGTCTGGCAGCTCCACTGAAACTTGTTGAACATAAAGGCGACATGCAAGCTTCCACTGACGAATAGGTAGCGACTACACTGGACTGCTAACCACTAGTCGCTCCTTAGAAAAATTGTTGTTGCTGTTGTTAAGTGCCATCAAGTAGTTTCCGACTCATAGTGACCCTGTATATGGTTTCTAGGAGTGGCTGGTCTGATTTTGTGACCTTGTGCTTATTCTAAAGCATCACATCAGGACTCTTTGAAGATACTGTGAAAGTTTATTATGAGTCAGAACCGCCTTGACAGTACCTAACAGTAACAACACATAAAGTGTACTGCCTGGAATTAAACTTGGTTTTCCTGAATGGAAGGTAAGAATTCTAACAATGAACCATCAGTGGCTCACTACATTCCATCTGTTGCTGTTCTGTGCTGTGGAGTTGGTTCCAACTCACAGTGATCTTGTGTAGGGTTTCCAAAGCAGTTGGTGAATTTGAACTACCAACTTTGTAGTTCAAACTGACCTTTATGGTCAAGTGCTTATTGTATGGTGCCACACCAGCACTCCACTAGCTGCTCCAAAACCTACAGTCCAGTGCTACCCTAGAGATGTTACCTTTGTGTGCTGTGGTACCACACTCTGGATGTGCTCAGGTAATGTGATAGGAAGAATGCAAGCTACACATCATCTACACATCAGTCTCTATTCCTCCAAGAGGAAGAATTCCTGCATCTCCTAGCTAAGGAAAGCCTCTCCCTTCAGGTATAAATATGATGCATCTGACTTCAAGAGGAGACAAAGGCAAGGCATTCTTCTCCTACTCCCTGGACCCTGGAACTAAACTTACTGTTAGAATGGCTCATCTCCTGGACAAGTTCAGATGTACACTTGTCAGCTTCAGGTTCAAAGAAGTAGCGAGGGAACTACAGGTATAAATGACACCCATTGGTTAAAGTTAGAGGCCAGGCACTGCGGTGACCAATATTTAAAATCCAGATCACAGGCTGAAGGCTTCACTAGTGCTAAGAAGGGATAATGAGGGAATAAGAAAGATACTTCAAGAAGCTGGACCTAACTATAAGGATCCACAACTGCAAAGAGCTATGCAATCAATCTGTCTAGACTCAAGACACCAATGGGGCTCAGGGAGGACACTAGTCCAGGAGGGAGACTGAAGTATGAGGCAGGGTAAGTAGGAAAGCAAAATAGAAGACCAGTGCTGTAGCTTGAGTCATCTAAAGGTGACAACCTCAACACTAAAATCCATGGCTCCCCCAGGACTCTTCCCTAGAGTACTGAATGCCATCATTGGCCCAACTAATTGCTTTAAAAAATATATATATTCTTGCCACACTTTTGACCTTCATCTTTTTTCTGCCTAGAACTTAGACAGGATGCTGAAAGGGAAACGGCCATCATGTATACATGAAGCCCAATACTACAAGCTAAGTTTGGGAGAGTTGAAAGCTAAAAGGAACCCAAGGACCTGCGGGCATTGAAGAGGCATAATACTAGCCATGAATGGTACTATAGCTTCCTGTCACGTGAGAAAAGTAAACCTTGATTTGGTTAATCAACTTCATTTGGGTTCCAGCTTGTGCACATAAGCCCGATGCTAGCAGCACACATGTGAGTACTTACCTTATAGAGTTGTTGAAGGATTTGATGCATTATGAGACTCAAAAGAGTTGAGGTAAACTCTGTAGGCATAGCTGAGCACCCAGAATCCTTCCTCCGGACTTTGTCCTGATCTTAAGGCCCTCTTAATGGTGGAGACTTAAAATTACTGATATGTTTCTGGTCTCCATTATCACTAACTCAAAATTTAGTAGGATGAAGGTATTCTTGGGGCCACAGGAGGCATTTGCCAGTAAATCTGGCTTCAGGAAAACAGTTTAGGAAAGCCAGGAGCAAGACAGAGGCTGACATCATGATTTAATCAAAATCCATCTTCACTTCTAGAAAGTTTTCCTGCTTATGCCCTATCAATGGTATTTCACTACTATTTTCTTCACAGTTCAAGAATACACTTTGTTCATTCATTCACCAAACATTTCATTGCTGTCTACAGTATGCTGAACAATAAATCCAGGTGTAAGACATATAGAGAGGGGTATCTTGGCTCAAACATCTTATCTGGATCCCAAATATTTTAGAACATTTGGTTAAAATATAAGGGCATATTTGAGTTAAATATGTGGGGGTAAAAATATTCTGAAGACTGAAATTACTGTCATTTTGCATTATCTGATGGAAGTGTCAAGAGTAATATATACTTAGTGTAGGAAGGTGGGGGAATATTTCCAATTGAGACTGAAGTGGAAAGTTACTGGTATGCTAAGAAGTAAGCTTACATAATTATAGGCTGAGGTCAGGCAAACTATAGAGAGTTCTTAATTTCTAGCATTTCCTTGGGCTATGAGTAAACTGACACTGGACCCACATAAAATACTCTGTCTCTTAAATGGAAAAATACTCAGATGGTGGAAATTTTATATGGTTTACAAATAGTAAGATGTTGGGTCTTCTGGGGTGCCCACTGTACTACATTCTGACTGACTAACTAAAAAGGTTGCACCAGCCCACCATTTTTCAAATAGTACTTCCTGGCTGGAAAGGTAGGAGAATATGCAACATAGACCATATTTCAGAGTTCAGATTCTGGGGTAAGACCACCTGGCTTTGAATCTCAATTTTGCTACTTACCAACTTCAGCATCACCCCATTTAATTCCTGTGACTGTTGTTGTTGTTATATGTCCTTGAGTCAGTTATGACTCATAGTGACTCTATGTTGTTGTTGTTGTTGT
>NW_006408908.1:736494-759433 GCF_000296735.1 Chrysochloris asiatica
GTACAGATTTCTTAGAAGTACAATTAAGTGTTCTGGAATACTCATACTTCTCAATGTTGTCCATAGCTTGTCATGATCCACACAATCGAAAGCCTTTGCGACTTTCCTGATACCATGCTCAAAGTATGAAACACAATGCCTCACCATCCTCGCTCCTAAGGAGCATTATGGTTGCACTTCTTTCAACACACATTTGTTTGTTCTTCTGGTAGTTCATGGTACTTTCAACATTCCTCACCAACACCATAATTCAAATGCATTGATTCTTTTGTGGTCTTCCTTATTCACTGTCCAATTTTCACATGCATATGAAGCAAATGAAAACACTATGGTTTTGGTCACTACACACCTTAATCCTCAAACTGACGTCCTTGCTCTTTTAACACACCAAAAAACAGTTTGGAGCAAATTTGCCCCACGCCGTATGTTGTTTGATTTCTTGACTGCTGTTTCCATGAATGTTGATTGTGGATGCAAGCGAAATAAAGTCTCTGACAACTTCAATGTTGTCTCCATTTATCATGATGTTATTTACTGGTTCAGTTGTGAGGATTTTTCTTTTCTTTACATTAAGGTATAATCCATACTGAAGGCTATAGTCTTTGATCTTTCTCAGTAAGCATTTTAAGTGCTCTTAGCTTCCAGCAGGCAAGTTGAGTCTTCCTCCAATCCTAATGCCAAATCCTTCTTCATATATCCCAGCTTCTTAGATTATTTGCTCAGTATACAGATTGAAAAAAAACAGTGAAAGCATACAGCCCTGACATACAATTTTCCTGATTTTAAAGCATTCAATATGCCCTTGTTCTATTTGGACAAATACCTCATGTTCTATGTACAGATTCCTCATGAGCATAATTAAGTGTTCGGTGATGCTCATTCTTCATAATGCTATCCATAGTTTATTATGATTCACACAGTCAAAAGTCTTTGATTGTCAACAAAGCATCTATAAATAAAGTCTCACTTTTGTCTTAGTCTGGAAGCTCTGCTTAAGCCTTCCACTATGGGTGACCCTGCTAATACTTAAAAAACACCCAACAGGCAAACCACCACAGTACAACTGATTAGTGGTGAACTTCATGTCTCTAGGCCAAACTATTCCTAATTCATCAGCTACAAATTAATGTCCAGACTTTTCTTCCTTATCTTCAGAAAATTGTAGCTTAATGCAGAATAATTTCGGATCCCAGAAGCCTTGTGGTCACATTACATGTACGGCCAGAAAGTGTTATCTTTTCCCAGCTGAGCCAAACTTGTGATTAGCAGTCCAGTGCTTATCCTACACTGCCACAAGGGTGCTCTCTATAGATATATAGATAGATATTTTTGTTTATATTTACAGCCTAGAAAATCCTATGTAAGGTCTCTTCCACGAGTCAATTCTGACTCACAGAGACCCTAAGTAGGCTTTCTAAGGCTATAAGTCTTTAGGGGAGTAGAAAGTATCATCTTTCTCCCATAGAGCAGCTGGTGTATTTGAACTATTGAGCTTGTGGATAAACAGCCTAGTGCTTATCCTATAGCTCCACCATATATATATTAACTTCAATCTTCCATAGTGCAATTTAGATACCAGCAAATGTGTTTTGTTTATAGGGTCACAGATGTCAAGTAATGTCTGTTCTTTACATAAGATACTGTTAACTCACCCCTGATAGTGTAAGATTCTGATTGCTTTTCTAGTTGGCCCATGGTTATCAGCTCAACTAAAGCCCAGGCCAATAAAATAAGAATCTCTGGAGGCAGAACTCAGATTTTAGCAGCTTTTAAATCTCCCCAGGTTTAAAAATGGATTCCAATTTGCCACCAAGGTTGAGAACTGCTGCAGGAAGTGAACGTGTTTGCACTGAGTCATCCTTACTCTTTTCATGGGTTTAATCCACCCTTTCTTTATGTGTTACAGATGCTATAAGAGGCAGCTTAGAAAAGGATGAGTTAGAGCAGTGGTATTAACTGTGCTCCATGCCGCCTTACCTAAAATGGAACCTAAAGCCATGGACTGACTTACTGACTTTACAAGCTTCTGAAAAGATTGTTGCCAAGGGTCCCTCCTATGAGTCTCTCAACAAATAGCTCTTCCTTGCATCCCAAGGCTGGAAAAGTTCCTTGAGCAGTAGTCAGAACTATGTCCATCATCGTTGGAGACCATCACTCACAGTAAGATCCTTTCTTTCCTGCCTACTGCTGGGTACTTTACTCCTGATCAGCATGACTGCCTCTAAAGAATTATTTTAGTGAGTAATGACTGAGGTCTTAAAAGCTTTGAGCAGTCATCTATTGGCCTCTCCCCATCAGAGCGCAAAGACGAGTGAAGAAAATAAAAGATGTATGAAACAATGAACCCATGAAGCACTAAGACTCCAGGACCCTGAAACCAACAGAACTAGATGGTACCCAACTATTACTACCAACTGAAAGAGATCACATTAGCAAGTTCTGAATATAATGGGAGGAAAATGTAGACAAAACTCAAAATCATAAACATAAATAAATAAATAAACCAGCTTACTGGTCAGATCAAGACTGGTAGGACCCCGGAGCCTATGGCCCTTATTCACCCATCAGGCCTGGACTGAACTCATTCCCATGGCTCAATTTTCAGCAAAACAATAAGACAGGTCTATAAAGGGAACAATAGAACTATGGAGGTACACATTCCTTAGCATAATCCACCATTTGAGATCAAAAGGGCAGCATCTGGCCAAGGAGGCAGCATCTGGTTCAGGAGGCAGGAATAGTTTGAAAAGCAGAGGGAATGGTACATAAGTAGGAAGCAGAATAAGTGATAATAGCATTGTGGGATCTGCAATCAATGATGAAACAAAATGCATATGGATAGTTGAACGGAAAATGGATTTCCTCTACAAACCTTCACCCAATTCACATTCAAAAGTTAAAAACAAAATTATTATTTATCCCCAAACTATACTGTTGTTGTTAAGTGCCATTGAGTTGGTTCTGACTCATAGTGACCCTGTATAGGACTTCCAAGGAGCAGCTAGTGAATTTGAACCATCAACCTTGTGGTTCAAACCAACCTTGTAGTCCAGTGCTTTATCCCATAAAAATATCTATAAATAACATGAACTCTTTGAGGATATAAAAGTCCAATAGGAAAGACAATATACATAACAAGACACTATGACGAACTACAATCTACTTAAAATAAAACAATATGACTTTTGTGCCAATTAAATGGCAATAATCAGCCTCTTTATTCAAGGTACAAACTGATTGCAATCTACTTTTCATGTTTAGCTTCAGCTACTCCTTTTGTGGCACTGTGGGTTAATGCCCCAGACTGCAAAGCAGTTTGAACTGCAAGGTCAGTGGTTCAAGCTTACCAACTGCTCCTCAGAAACCTATACAGGATCACTATGGGTGGGAACCAACTCGACAGCACTTAACAACAACAACAACAACAACTCAATTTTAGTCTAGACACACTACATAATGACAGCTGAAATTCACACATGAATTTGTGTTACCTCAGAGCTTGTGCTCTTGAACACTACTTTACATGCCCTCCCAAATAACAACTTCAGAAAACATAACTCTCTTCCCCATGAGCATCAGGATGGTTAGAGTCATTGGACAATGGGGCTGAGACAGAATCTGTTTTCCTCACAGTAGTAACATTTTGCTTTTTAGTTTGTGCCAACATTTCTTTAACCTCTCATAGCTCTCTGTGGTACTTAAACTTAATATAGTTATTCCTGTATAAGTCTACCTACTCCACTTTCTATCCCTAACTCTGAACCAGACCCAGTTGTTGTTGTTGTTAGGTGCCATCAAGTTGGTACTGACTCATAGAGACCTTATGCACAATACTGTCTAATACTGCACCAACCTCACAACCATTGCTACATTTGAGTGCATTGCTACTGCCACTGTGCCAATCCAGCTCATTGGGAGTCTTCCTCTTCTCTGACCCTCCACTTTACCAAACATGATATCCTTCTCCAGGGTCTGTCTGGTCCTTCCTGATAATATATTCACTGTATGAGATACAGAGTCTGCCCATCCTGGCTTCCAAGGAGCACTCTGGCTATACTTCTTCCAACACAGACCTATTTGTTCTTTTGGCAGTCTATGGTACTTTCAATATTCTCCTCCAATACCAAAGCTCAAATGTATCAATCCTTCTAAGGTCTTCCTTATTCACTGTCCAACTTTCACATGCATATGAGGTTATTGAAAATACCATGGCTTGGGTCAGGAACACCTTATTCCTTAGACTGACAGTTTAAGAAATGACTCATTTCTTGACTGCTTCTTCCATAAGTGTTGATGGTTGATCTTAGCAAAATGAAGTCTTGGACAACTTCAATCTTTTCACCATTTATCTTGTCTTTTATTGGTCCAGTGGTGAGGATTTTTGTTTTCTTTAAATTAAGATGCAACCAGTATCCAAAGCTATGGTCTTTGATCTTCATCAGTAAATATCTTAAATCCTCTTTGTTTTCAGCAAGCAAGATTGTATCATCTGCATATCACAGGTTGTTAATGGTCTTCCTCCAATCCTGATGTCATGTTTTTTTTGTCAAATAATGCAACTTCTTGAATTATTTGCTCAGCATACAGATTGAATAAGTATGGTGAAAGAATACTACCCTGGTGCACACCTTTCCTAATTGAAAAACATTCAGTGTTTCCTTGTTTTGAGCCAACAACTGGCTCTTGGTCTATGTACAGATTCCACATGAGCAAAGTTAGGAAAGGTGTGCACACAGTGACTCTGTGTATTCCTTTCATCTCTTTGGGTGTTTTCTGCATCATTCAATATTTTGCCCAGAGAATCCTTCAATAAAGAAAGTCGAGGCTTGAATTTTTTTTTCAGTTTCCTTAGCTTGAGAAATGCTGAGCATGTTCTTGCCTTTTGGTCTTCTAATTTCAGGTCTTTGTACATTTCATTATAATATTTGACTTTGTTTTCTTGAGATGCCTTTTGAAATATTCTATTCAGCAGTTTTACCTCTTCATTTCTTCTACTTGCTTTAGCATCTCTACACTGGAGAGTAAGTTTCATACATTTTAGTCTTTTCCTTCTTTCTTATCTTCTTAATGACATTTTGCTTTCTTCCTGTATGATGTTCTTTATGTCAGCCCACAACTCTTCTGGTCTTTGAACTTTAGTGTCTAATACAACAAATCTGGTCTGAAGACTATCTCTAAATTCAGGTGGGATGTGTTCATGGTCATAATTGGCTTTCGTGGACTTGTTTCATTGTCTTCAACTTCAGCCTGAACTTGCATATGAGCGACTGATTGTCTGTTCCACAGTCTGCCCCTAGTTTGTTCTGGCTGATGATATTGAGCTCTGCCACTGTCCCTTTCCTCAGATGTAGTTAATTTGATTTCTGTATATTCCATCTCTGATGGTGCATGTATATAGTCACCTTTTGTGTTATTTAAGAAAGGTATTTGCAAGGAAAAAGACATTGGTCTTGCAAAATTCTATCATGCGATCATTTCTGTCAAAAAGTCATATTTTCCTACTACTGGCCCTTCCTCTTTGTTTCAAATTTTTACATTCCAATAGTCAATAATTATCAATACATGTTGATTGCATGTTAGATTAGTTTCACATTGAAGAAGTTGGCAGAATTCTTCCATTTCATCATCACTGGCTTTAGTGGTTGGTATGTAAATTTGAATAATAATGGTATTAACTGGTCTTCCTTGTAGGCATATGGATATTATCCTATCACATACAGCTATGTACTTCCAGCCATATCTTGAAATGTTCATTTTGTTTATGAATGTGACACCCTTCCTCTTCAATTTGTCATTCCAGTATAGTAAACCATATGATTATCAGATTCAAAACGGCTAATACCAGTCCATTTCAGCTCACTATTGCCTAGGATTCCTGGTGTGATGCTGTGGGTTAATGCACTGGACTGCAATGTAGGCTTGGACTTCAATGTCAGTGGTTCAAGCTCACCAACCATTCCTTGGTAACCCTATACAGGGTTGGAACTGACTTGATGGCACTTAACAACAATAGCAACAACACACAGGATATGATTGTTTCTGCATTCCATTTCATTTTTGATAAATTCCAATCTTCCTAGATTTGTCTTCATACAGTTCATGTTTCAATTATTAATGGATATTTACAGCTGTTTATCTTCATTTTGAGTTGGGCCCCATCAGCAAATGAAGGTCTTGAAGGCTTTACTCCATTTACATTATCACAGTCAACTCTATTTGGAGAAGGCAGCTCTTCCCCAGTCATATTTTGAGTGGCTTCCAACCTGAAGGGCTCATCTTCTGGCACTATATCTGACAGTATTCTGGTGCTCTTCAACATGTATCAATATTCAATATTCTGGTGCTGACAGTGTTTCACTGCTATTAGTAAGGTTTTCATTGAGTAAATATTCAGAAGTTGTCTGTCTCTCCTTCTTCCTAATCTGGAAGCTCAGCTGAAACCTGTCCACCATGGGTGACCCTACTGGCATTTGAAATTCCAGTGCATATTTTCTAGAATCATAGCAACAAGCAAGCCACCACAGTACAACAAACTAACAGACGAGTGGTGGACCAAGACCCTGGCACATGGTCAGTATTCATATTGCTTGGTAAATGCATGAATGGGGCAACAAAAGTGAAACATATTTAGTTCAAGAATATTTGTGAGTTGTGAGTTGATATTTGTTTATCCATTAGTTCTTTAATTCATCATGGCATTCATATACTGGTAATACCACATCAATTAAAAGCACTAGGAAGAGGAGACAAAGACGAAGATACAATAAGCATCTTTTAAAAAAAACTTTTTTGTGTGAATTGAGTGAAGAATTACAGACAGGATGGTCAGCTTTATATTCAACAAATCACACACCTTGTTTCATCCCAATGGTTGCAGTCACTTTCATAAAACAATTATCCAGCTTTCTCCCTGTGGTTCCCATTTCTATTTCACCCACTTTCCCATCCCTTCTGTGAGCATCATCTTAGACACAAAGCAGTGCTTCTGAGCTCTGTCAATATTTAGCCTTGTCCCCCAGCCTCCAGAGAGCTCAGAGGTCTTCGATAGACAGAGAGGATTAAGGACTTGAGATTTCATCCTTCAGATCTACAGCTTTATTATCCAGAAACATTCCAATCTTGGCCATAGGATTTTGAAGTGATCCTTCTTAAGCCCGTAGACTCCAACTTTTTTCCTGCTTCATGAACCATGTGTAAACAGAGAGTAAATCCTCCATGGGGCAGACTCTGAACTGCTCTTCTAGAAATAATCCATTGATTGTGGGAAGTACTTGTGGTCTAAGGAACGTGGGAGATAAATTATCAGGGAACCAGTCTTCACGAAAGGCACTTGAGCAACGCCAAGTGCTCTTATCCCAAAGTTCTTGATACCAGCCCTCCAGCGATCTCTGGTCCCTGTTCCTCAGGCTATGGAATTGTGTTTTTCAATAGGACATTTCACTTATTCTTGGAGATAGTCTTTAATACCACTTAAATTTCCAGCTTGCTTTCACACTTTTCAAATTTCTAAATTTCTCCCTTTGCATTAAGTTAACTCCAGTCTGGGAAATGTATGCACACACAGTGTGAGAGCTTATGTAAGGCAAAATGTGATTCTGAACCCCACATAGCTTTGCCAGGGTTTCAGTAGGGACTTGAACCAAATCAGTGTGTCAAAAATGACACTCCCTTGTTAGGCCCTGAAAGAAGGTAAACTGCAATATTCTCTTTTTCACTAACCCAGAGTGTATTTGTCTGGTGATTAAAAAAACATTTTAAGAATAATTCACATATGAAAACAAAACCATATATTCAGATGAAATGCACACTATTATAATATTCTGGGATTTAAATCAACAATTATTTGAGGCAAGTCCCTGAGCTTTGGGATTCAAGTAGTTGGAAAACTTTTCTCACAGTGTCTAGAAGACTAGGGTTTATGAGAGCAGTAAGAAAGACCAGAAAATGAGTCTGTAAAATCCCTCAGCAGACAAGCAAAGTGCATTTTGAAATTTACTGGGCTTGAATTTATCTTTTAATGTGACAAAGTGTGTACTGTATTCTTCAATGTACTAAATTGTGCATGCCCATAAAGCAGTCCCTAAATCCAGGAGTAAAATATACCTTTGCAGTCATGAGAATGCCACCAGTAAATGAGTTTGGAATGAGACCAAAGTAGTATGTTTTTTTGCCTTTTTTTCATTTAAGCAATGCCTTGGCCTGTAGCCAACTTTCTGTAGAATTTATTCCCCATGTGGCATACTCCATCGTTACAGTGTACAGTTTGTTCCCAAGTCCCCATTAAAACAGCCACAGAACTATGCCACAGGAGCAGGCCTGTTATATGTAAATTGCTTTAAAGAAACTTATTACTTACTACAAAAATCTAGGAAAATGTGATGAAATGTCTCTTTTTTCTTCTGTCATACATGCTCACTCATATGGCCCGCCTCCATTTATGTGGTGATCCTTTACTGTAGTAACTGGGCTATGGAATTAAGAGAGAGAAGCTGGCTGCTTTGCAAAGTATAACAAATTATATGTAGGTGGTCCTCATCTTATGATGGGGTTTCATTCTGTCTGCTTTACAAGTTAACATAAGCAGGATACCTCATTTGTTTGGGTTTTTTTCCCCCCCAGTTTTCATTATTGTTGCCTTGAGTTATCAAAAAAAAAAGAAAATCTGATCTTTATTTGTATGTGGGGGTTGCCTTGAAAATGATAGCATCAGCAAATTATGTGCTGCAACTTTGCATAGAGTACACACTACTAATGGTAAAGAAATAGAAAACACATAGGGCGGTAGTGGCAGGTGAAGCAGAGATAGGTAGAAGAGGTTCCTCGGTGGAGGCAGGGATAAACCAAAGAAGGCGGTTCCTGAAGCAGCCCCAGAGTTTTGTATGTTGTACAAGGTGCCAGGTACCAAGTTCTCATGCCCACCAGTGGAGAAATCTGACTGTGAAAAGGAAAATACAGCGTTTGCTGAATCGATCTGGACGTGGGACACAGGACACTCCTGGGGACCCCTCAGCCTGGGCTGAGATCAGAGGGTGGGGCCACAGCCAGGCTGTACAGTGACACAGTGCTAAAAACCACAGAGTTTCTAGAAAAAGAGGTGTGACAGACTTTACATTGTTCTATCCTCCTCTCCCCTGTTGCACCCTCACTGCCCAGCCCGGACACCTTCAGGCGGGTGGAGTGCAACCCCAAAAGGGTCCAGCATTGTATCCACAATTTTCCCAGGGCACAGGGAGGAAGTTCCTGGGAGCCCCATTTGTCCTGCAGCCTCATCCTTTGGTGGCTTCTGAAGATGGCTGGCTCTGAGACCCAGCCCTAAATTTGACCCGGGCGGGACCCTTTACACCTGACTTACCTAGCAAGATAAAAGCAGACCTGGCCATGTAACAAAAATGTAAAACCTTGTAAAACCTCATAAAAAAGACAAGAGCCAACACTAACTATTATATACAAGGATGCAGCTATTTAGAAAGCAGCTATTTTGAGAATTACACTATACAGATGCAGATACTTAACTGACCTTCAGAGATAAAATTACTACACAATCTTCCTTCCATTCATTTATTAATATATATCTGTGCACCTCCACTATGGTGACTAGAGGAGGGGCCTGAGCGAGTGGACACCCCACTCTGGAGGTTTCTACAGTGCATGGACACTGACCTGCATAGCAAAGGCTACTGGACAGTCAGCTATGGTTTTATTCTTGTTTTTGAGTGGTGGATTTTATCTCTGCTTTTATATTGTTTCTGGTTTTGGTCCTTGTGGTCTCAACTTTTTTTTGAGGGCGTGGGAGATTTCTCTCCCTACCTTACCCAAAAGGGGTCAGGAATCACACCCATATAGTCAAGCTACAAGCATACCCCATAATATCCCACTATCTGGACAGGAGCCAATACCAGCTGCTGGGCAGTACACATAAAAAGGAAAGCCTATCTCTAAATCACATTCACCAGGAGATACTCAGAAAGTATAACAACACAGCAACAGACATTTAATCATAGAATATCCACCTAACTACTAAAAATGTCCAAGCAAAAACAACAAAAGATCTCAGCATGTGTCCAAAACCAAAAAACAGTAACTGAAACAAATGAGGTGGAGGCAGACATAGACTCTTCACTAGAAGAAGAGCAGGCTTTGGATCTGCCTGAGAAGAAATTCAGAAGAATGATATGGAGACAAATTCAAATGCTCCACAGAAGGTTCAAGGAAAATAAGGAAGAAGTCAGTAAAGTGCTACAGGAGCAATTAAACAAGATAGATATAGCATTGGGAACAATTCAAAACCTGCAAAAAGAGGTCCAGGTGATTAGTAATAAAATATCAGAAATGGACAATACACTGAAAGGACAAAGGAGTAAAATTGAAGAGAAATCAACAATAAGAAGACCAAGGAAATAAAGTTGAAGACATGGAAACTGAATAACACCCTGCTAAAAAGAGACTGGATAATAGAAAATTAAACATGAACTCACAAAATTCCTAGAAACAAATGAGAACAAAAGCACAACATACCAAAATCTTTTGGACACAGAAAAACAGGTGATCAGAGGACAATTAATGCGATAACTGTGCACATCCAAAAAGAAGAAAGAACCAAAACTAACACATTAACACAACATCTACAACAATTAAAAACAGACCAACAGAGGGAACCCACAGAAAAGAAATAATAAAGGTTAGAGCAGAAATAAATGATACAAACATTTAAAACAGAAAAACTATAAAAAGAAGCAACAGGACAAGAACCTGGTTCTTTGAAAGGACTAATAAAAATGACAAACCATTGGCAAACAAAAAAAAAGAAAAGAAGAAGAAGACACAAATAACACGCATTAGAAACCACATGGGCGATGTCACAATGAAACCAAAGGAAATCAAAAGGATAATAACAGAATACTATGAAGAGTTGTACTCCAACAAATTTGAAAACCTAGAAGAAATAGATACATTTTTAGAAAAACACAGCCTACCTAAGCTTACACAGAATAAAGTAGAAAACCTGAACAGACCCATAACAAAAGAAGCCATTGATCAAGTCATCAAAAAACTCCCAACCAAAAGATGTCCAGGCCCAGATGGCTTCACGGGTGAGTTCTACCAAACATTCAGGGAAGAGCTGTCACCAATTCTACTCAAATTATTCCAATATAGAAGAGAATGGAAAACTCCCTAATACATTTTATAAAGCAAGAATAACCCTCATACCAAAACCAGGGAAGGACATCACTAAGGAAGAACATTATAGACCAGTATCCCTCATGAACATAGATGCAAAAATTCTCAACAAAATCCTAGCCAACAAAATCCAGCAGCACATCAAAAAAATAATACATCATGACCAAGTGGGATTCATATCAGGGATGCAAGGATGGTTCAACATCATAAAAACAATCAATGTAATCCACCATATAAAAAAGAAAAAAAAAAAACCCATATGATCATATCAATTGATGCAGAAAAGGCTTTTGACAAAATCCAACATCCATTCCTGATAAAAACACTCAACAAAGTAGGAATTGAAGGGAAATTCCTCAACATAATTAAGAACACATATACAACACAGCAGCCCATGTTACCCTCAATGGAGAGAAACTGAAAGCCTTCCCTCTGCGAACAGGAACCAGACAAGGATGCCCTCTGTCACCACTCCTATTTAATATTGTGCTGGAAGTCTTAGCCAGAGCTATACAGAAAAATAGGGAAATTAAAGACATCCAAATTGGCAAAGAGGAAGTAAAACTCTTTCTATTTGCAGACGGTATGATCCTATACATAGAAAACCCCAAAGACTCAGTAAAAAAGCTATTAGATATCATTGGAAGATTAAGCAAAGTGGCAGGATATAAGATCAACATACAAAAATCAGTTGGATTCCTCTATAACAATAATGACAGTGCTGAAAAGGACATTAGGAAAGTAATACCATTTACGATAGCTGCCCAAAGGATGAATATCTAGGAATAAACGTAAGCAGAGAAACAAAGGACTTATACAAAGAAAACTGCAAAACACTACTACAAGAAACCAAAAGAGACTTACAAAAGTGGAAGAATATACCATGCTCCTGGATAGGAAGAGTTAACATTGTGAAAATAGCAATAATTCCCAAAGCAATTTACATATAAAATACAATCCCAACCCAGCTTCCAATGACATTCTTCAAAGAGATGGGGAAAAAAAATTACAAACTGTATATGGAAAGGAAAGAGACCCAGGATAAGCAAAGTACTGCTTAAGATGAAAAATAAGGTTGGAAGCGTCTCACTCTCACTCCTAATTTCAAAATTTACTACATGGCTACAGTGGTAAAAAACAACTTGGTACTGGTACAATGAAAGATACATTGATCAATGGAACAGAATTGAGAATCCAAAAATTAACCCATCTACATACAGCCAACTGATTTTCGGCAAAGTGCCTAGGTATATTGCATGGGGAGGTGATGGTCTCTTTAACAGATGGTGCTGGCAGAACTGGAAAGTGATATGCAAAAGATTGAAACAAGACCTTTACCTCATGCCTTATACAAAAACCAGCTCAGCATGGATTAAAGACCTAAATGTGAATCCCAGAATTATAAAGACCATCAACAAAAAAAACAGGGACAAATGTGAGTGCCCTAATACAGGGCATACAGATTACCAAACATTTTGAAAATTTACACAAACAAAAATGGACAAAATAGATGAATGGGACATATTAAAAATTAAAAACTTATGTCCATCAAAAGTCTTCACCAAAAGAGCAGAAAGGGAACCCACAGAATGGGGGAAAAAATCTTTTGCAATGACGCATCAGACAAAGGACTCATCTCTAAAATATATAGGAAACTGCACTACCTCTACAAGAAAAAGACAAATAAACAAATTTAAAAATGGGCACAGGACATAAACAGATACTTCACCAAGGAGGAAATCTGGGCAGCCAACAAACATGAAGAAACAGTCACGATCACAGCCTTTAGAGAGATGCAAATCAAAAAAACATTGAGATATCATCTCACACCAGCAACAACACAAAGATCAAAAAAGTAGAGGACAATAAATACTGGCGAGGATGCGGAGAGACTGGCACCCTCTTACATTGCTGATGGGATTGTAAAATGGCCCAACCACTCTGGAAAACAATATGGCACTTCCACAGAAAGTTGGAAATAGAGATCTTATTATCCAGCAATTCTTCAATAAGGCATTTATCCATAAGAAATATGACCCATAACATGAGTAGATATATGCACACGAATGTTCACAGTAGCACTATTTACAATAGTAAAAAGATGGAGACAGCGTAAGTGCCCCTCAACGGAAGAATGGATACACAAACTTTGGTGCATACACACAATGGAATATTATGCTACCTTGAAGAATAACAAGGAAGCTGCAAGCCACCACACAACATGGAGGAACTTGAAGGACATTATGCTGAGTGAAATTAGTCTGTCACAAAACAAGAAATACTGCAATGGACCATTATTGTAAAAGATTAAGAAAAAGTACCCATACTAAAAGGAAGGAAAAATTATTTCCTAGTTACTAGGATGTGTGGGGTGAGGTTTGGGGAAGGAGGGGAAGGTAGAGCACAGGGTAGGGAATAGACACAGGATAGTTTGGATGCTGGGGAAGGCGGCAATACACTAGAAGGGGGAGGGGAATTGAAGAACAAGGCAAATGGGAGAACAGTTAGGCAGGTTTACATGGGCTAAGTGGGACAGAGGTAAATAATGATGTATGCACAACCTTGGAACAACAAGGCTCTGAGATACAGGGATTGAGGCATGGTTTGAATGGATAAAAGAAGAGAAATAATGTTAAGATGCCTGACTTTTTGAATCTTGGTTTCCCTTACCGACTATTATAAAATAGACTTTTTAAGGGGAGAGAAAGGAATAGCCAGAAATATCACCAAAGAAAGTTTGTAAGTCTGTCTTCTGCCTATAACTGATTGGAATACCTAAAATGGGGCTAGTACTTACCCAGTGAAGTTGGCTTCCTATGGAGCCTTTGCATTGCATAAAACCAAAGGTGTAATCCTGATCCTTATCCAGAACCTTTTGAGGTGGAAAATTTCTACCAAAAGGACAAGCAAACCAGCCTGGAATGGCTAGAATAACAGAAGATATTTCTTGAAAGAAAGAACAGCAGAAAAAATATCAAAAACAATAACAACAGTCAGATTGACTACTACAAGAACAAGTAAGTTGTTCACCTGGGAGCCATCGAGGCAAGTGATCAGGTCCCCTCAGGTCAAACCCCCTTCCAAGACTAAGAGTCAAGGGGAATACATGAGCAGGCATGTGGTCTTCCTGCTGAGCACGTTGGTCAATGATAAGGGGAAGTGGGGGAAAAACAACAATGAAGTTGTGAGCTAAGTCTGACCATGTTCAATAGACCCCTGTCAACCTAAATTGAGACATGGTTGACCAGCAGTATGGGACTCCTGGGCCCAGGGAAGGGACACAGAGGACCAAAGTGGAGAGTGAAGTATCTGGCTGATATGAAGTGAGGGGAGATGCACAAGAACATCCATACTTGCAGTCAGAACCCATTTGACCTGGCTTCAAAGGCTGAATGATCAGAACTCAACTAGAGGAAAATAAAAGTAATCTGCTACAATTTGATGAACTTGACCTATGCTTGTGGATGTAGTAGCTCAAAAGAGGGAACAAATCTTTACAGTGAGTATCATTCCTACCCCCTCGGTACACAGGGTTGACAGGAATGGGCAACATAGACACTGGCTACCCAATATGGGGTACAAAGTGACTGGCTTACAAGTTTTTAAGAGGTAGCCTAGTTTCAGAGGGTATGCGGGAAGGTACAATCTTCACTGAGTGGTTTCCAACCTGTTTGGACAGGGCTTGTGAAAGGAGATGGGGATAAGACTCTTGTGATTCAATAGTGAATAATTGCTATCAAGACTGATTGTGAATGCTGCAAATGTAAAGGTAGACAATTTGTAACAAAAGGAGGGGAGTGGCTGGATCTTGTAGTCCAGTAGTCCAGGAATGGAGGACCCTGGGACCATCAAAGGAGTACAACGGAGTGCGGGACCCTATCCAAAGAAGCAGCTACACCAGAGATGGAGGCAAAGGCATGACGTGGAGAGACGGAGCAGCTGGGGACTTGTGGACTCTGGGAGGGGGAGGGTCAGGAGGCAGGCTTGCAGGATGTACCCTTTGGTTGTTTGATGATGTATGCAGGGAATTGTAATCATTGCAATGAAACAAAATAAGATAGGATGACTGTAAAGCTAATGTTCTCCCATGTAAACTATCACATCATTTACAATAAAAACTTAAAAAAACAACAACACATAGGACCATCCTAAGTATGGCTCTTTATAACTTGAATATATCATAAGTCAGGGACTATCTGTACATATGAGGGGGCTTCAAAAGGTTGGTGGAAAAATGGAAATTAAAGATAATGGAATTGTCCCACTAATTTTGAAGCCCCTTACAATAGATTTCAGATGCAACATTTAAATGAATTGATTTTTAATTTAATTAATTCCTTTAGCAAATAAATTGTTCTCAACCTCCTTGGGGAAGCCTACTGATGTACCAAAAGGCAGGCAAGGAGGAGTTAAGAATCCTAGTTATGTTCTATGCCCACTTACCAAATGCTTCATTAGCAGCCTTCCCTATCTAAGAAATGGAAATAAATGGTGGCAGGTGTTTTATTGGAACACTGGGAGAAAATAAGTGAGCACAGACAATTACAAATGCTGGTTATAAGCATTCAACAAACTATGAGTGGTGAATATGACAAAGTGTGTGCATGTCCTTGTAAAATTCAGAACAAGTGTTGCTAAGAAGGAGAGCTAGCATAGTCAACTGTTGTCACAGTCTGCTTGAATGAGTATGTGTCATGGATTGTGTGTGATCCCGAGATAAAAATCAACTTAGGGGGTTTAATTTCCTCTGTGCCTTTCATGATAAACACATGCACTCCTCATGTTAAACATGGTACTTCAGGATACATAGGACTCTCCATTTGGACCAGAAGCCATTTCACCCAAAATGTGGACTCTATAATTTGCATCTAATAAGGCTAAAATGATAAGTCTATCTTAACAGGAACAAGGCCTCTGCAGGAATAGGTATTAGGTATTCATGAACCAGCAATAGCTAACATTTACATTGTGTTCACGATATTTTGAATGCTATCTATGTATTTTTCATATACTCTCTCCTAGATTCCTTACAAGCTTATGAAGTGGGCAGTATTGTTGGGTAAATTGAATATACCCACAGAGTAGTTAAATAACTTTTTCAAGGTCACACAGAACAAGGTTTCAGATCTCCCCAACCAGGCTCCAGAATCTGTGCTCCTAGCCTCCATACACACTACTAAAGATAGGAAGAAAATGACATCAACATGAAGCCTGGGGAGCCCAGCTTGCGGTGCTTGCCTCACTGGCCCTGCATCCCAGCTCGCTGAGCATCTGCCTCGTGTCTCCAGACCAAGACTCCAAGAGACCTCACCAAAATGCCATTTCAAATGGAACATGCCATGGAAACCATGATGTCCACACTTCACATATTTGCTGGGGATAAATGCAACTTAACGAAGGAGGATCTGAGGGTGCTCATGGAAAAGGAGTTGAGTTGAGAAATCACTCCCACCCTGATAAGAGTCATCCCAAAGAGCTGCTTAAGGAATCTGCTCCACAGTTTTCCACTGTGTAAGGATTTCATGAGCAGATCAGGACCCTTGAGAATGTATACAAATAAAATCCATCCCATTTGACAAGTAGAGAAAGAAAAGTCAATTCAATGCTAGATAAGCTTTTGATTTTTGCATTGTTTGCATCCTCTTGCCCTCAATAAAAAATTCCTTTTTTAATACCTAAACAAACAAAATCAAAATGAAGCCTGGGGACTTGACATCTGGGGTGATTTCATGAGTACTGATGATAGATTTCATAACTGCTTTGGTAGCACTTCAGAAGGTAATGTATCCTTTTTTAAATCACTTGGAGAGTTCTGCACTTTAGTGTAGATTACTTTACTATATATAGCTTGATCTTCACCCTCCACCTGCCTTATCTTCTAACCCGCTTCTTCCTAAATCTTCTTAATTTTGGTAAAGTGCCCAAAATTCCCATGATTACCTGATGGTCATCCTTACTCCTTCCACTTCCTCATAACTCACCTCCAATCCGTTACCCTGTCTTGGTGATTCTACAAGAGTCTGTCTGTTTCTCACCTTGTCTATAGTGACCACCAAGTCTCAGTGGCCACCGTTTCATCTGACCCACTCTATGACACCCCCTCTTGCTTCTTTATAATCCATTATCAATCACAGTGGTCCATCTAAAAACAACAGCTTTCCATTGTCCTTAAAATACAAATTGAAGTCCTTGCATGGGCCTCCTGCTTACTTTTCTAACTCCATGGCAAGCCACTTTCTCTTCTTTTACTACACTACAACTTCTGCCCTAACCGGTATTTACAAATATTGACTCTAGTCAGAATTCTCTCCTTCTATGTGAACATGTATGTGGCTGGGTACAGGTACAACCACATGCACACAATATTCACACAAACTTGGCACTTTTCTTCTCAGTCTTTATGTATCATTTAAAACATCATTTCTTCAGAGATGCCTCCTCTGACAACTATTTATATAGGTTCCTTTTTATTTCACTTTCATCTCTACATCTTTGTTTCCCTCATAGAACTTTTCTCAACTAGTGGTTAGATACTTTTTGTTCATTCTACTATTTGTTGTCTGTCTCTACATTAGACTCTAAACTCCATGAGGAAAGGAATATGGTTCTATTTATCTTGATATATCCATAGCCTTTAATACAAAGACCATGACATAGAGCAGATACTTACAAATTACTTCTTGAATGAATACATGAATGAATGAATACATTAAGTTCTCTGGTGTATATGACCCTGTCCTAGAATAAAAATGAAGATGGCGTTCTCCATTTCTCAGCTGTCCATTGTTCTTTTGGTTGATCTGCTTTCTGTCACACTGACCAAGCACTGTCTGGCAGCTGCCTAGATCTCCATGAATGTTCCAGTCTCAGGTCTGTGTAGACCAGGGGTGGGAAACATCTGACCTACAGGCCAAATAAGACCTGCAAAATCATTTCGTCTGGCCCTGACAAGGCAATTGCAGTTCCAGTCATCATAGTGTTGTTAAGTGAGCACAGTTGAGTCACTTTTGACCCATAGCGACCCTGTAGAGGGTTTCTGAGGAGCAGCTGATGAGCTTGAATTGCAGACCTTGTGGATCAAACTAACTTTGCAGTCCAGTGTATTAACCCACTGTGCCACACCAGGACTCCATCACATTATTGGACATTGTTGTTGTTAAGTGCCGTCATATTGGTTCTGACCCATAGCGACCCTGGATAGGGTTTCCAAGGAGTAGCTGGTGAGCTTGAACCACCAACCTTGCAGTTCAAACGCCTTTGCAGTCTGGCGTATTTACCCACAGCATCACACCAGGACTCCATTATTACACATTGTTGTTGTTGTGAAGTGCCGTTGAGTTGGTTCCAACCCATAGCGACCCTGTATAGGGTTTCTGAGGAGCAGCTGGTGAGCTTAAACCATTGACCTTGCAGTTCAAATCTGGTGCATTAACCCGCATATTACACATTCGGGATGAATTAATTAAATGTTTGATATAGCAGACTAATTTTTTTAATCAATAATTTTGTATGGCCCATGAATGATAGTATAAAATACACAATTTTGGCAGAAAAATAGTTCCCCACCTCTGGTCTAGACAGAATCTTCTACGATGCTGAAAGAAGAAATGTTGTGAGGTGCCGTGGATAACATTTAGCTTCTAACAGAAATGTATCATTCTAAATACAGTTAGATTTTAGGACATCATAGCTAATGGAAAAGAGACTTTATATGAGGTTAGAAATGGGCGTTCACGCCATAGGAAAGCCACCTGTATGGGAGACAGATCCAGGATACTCATTATTGTTGTTAAGTACTGTCGGGTCAGTTCTGATGCATAACGACCCTGTGTATAGGGTTTCTGAGGAGTGGCTGGTGGGTTTAAGCTTAAGATTAGAAGTTTAGTGCTTATCCTACAGTACCACACTAGGTGCAGATAGCTATAACAATCAGTTAAAACCAGGTTCATCTGAGATTTTCAGTTTTGTTTTGTTTTTTACCATCTTAACAATATATCAACTAATTTGCACTGATTTCAATTCTTGAAAAATCAAAAGAGAATTAATTTAAAAGAGCATATATCACAAAGTTAATAGTATTTACATTTAGATGTTGGGGTATGACTGTTTTTA
This sequence comes from Chrysochloris asiatica, assembly GCF_000296735.1. Taxonomy (NCBI): domain Eukaryota; kingdom Metazoa; phylum Chordata; class Mammalia; order Afrosoricida; family Chrysochloridae; genus Chrysochloris; species Chrysochloris asiatica. The sequence goes on from NW_006408908.1 coordinate 755,785, forward strand.
TTTTTTCTTTATTGAGAATATATTACTTTTATAATTTTAGAAGATTAAAAAAATATTCCATATGCTTCCTTTAGTTGCATAGAATTGTGCTGCCCAATATGGTACACATTAACTCCAAGCAGATTTTTAATTTAAGTTAATTAAACTGAATAAAATTCAGAATTTAGTTTTTCAGTCACACTAGTTATATTTCCAAGGAATCCTGGTGTGACACTGTGGGTTAATGCACCAGACTGCAAGGTCGATTTGAACCTCATGGTCCATGGTTCAGTCTCACCAGCTGCTCCTCGGAAGCTCTATAGAGGGTTGCTGTGTCAAAATCGAGTTGATGGCATTTAATAACAACAGTCATATTACAAGGGCTTTGGACTTCTGGTATAGCGCTGTAGGATCAGCACTGGACTGCTAACCACTATGTCAGCACTTTAAACCCACCAGCTGCTCCTTGGAAATCCTATACAGGGTCACTATGAGTCAGAAACAACTACACAACACGTAACAACAACAGTAACTACATGTAGTTAAAACCTTGAAATTGATTCCAACTGATAGTAACCCTCTAAGGCAGAATAAAATTGTCCCTTAAAGTTTCTAAGACTGCAAATCTTATAGGAGTAGACAGTCTCATCTTCTCCCTAAGAGAGAGTGGTGGATTTGAACCACCAGTTTGAAGCCCCAATGCTTAGTCTATTGTGCTACCACGTGTCCTTACAATTTTGGACAGCATGAGACAGAGCAGCTCCATCATTACAAAAAGTTCCATTGGAAAGTCTTTTCATGAAGAATGTAGATTTTAAGCATTTGAACACACAGGTGCTAAAGAGTTATGTTGGCACAACCAACAATTTGAAAAGAGAAACTGTTGAGGTTCTCTGTGATCCAAATACAGTGATATTGATTCCTCACAAATAGAAGTCCTTTATATGGATACCAGGGGCCTTGGAAGAGAGGTGGGTAGGAGAAATGGTGTCCTTGAAATTGTATAGCTGTGGTTGCTGATAATTTTAATTTAGCCAGCTGAGACATTTTACAGAGCAGCATTATACAGAAGAGACTGGGCAAACTGCCCATGATGTATCATTCTGTGGGGACACTCATAGGACCCACCTTTCTTATGGAAATTTTCATAGGCTTACCTGAGATTAGATTCTGTATTTCCCTTCTTCGTATTCCCATTAAAAGGCCTTGGCAGTCTGTTCTTGGATGATTGCCTTTAAAAAAAAAAAAATTACTTTGTGATTGTAGGTGCAAAACATTTCATTTATACATTGAATAGTTTCTACATGGACAATTCAGTGACACTGACTACATTCTTCAAGTCATGCATCCATTCTCCCCCTCCTTCTCTAAATTTGCCCTCCGCCATTAACAGAAACTCACTGCCCCCTATGATTCCTATCTAAACTTCTGAGTGGCTCTTGCCATATAGATAAATATTGGAAGAGCAAAATGCTCAAGGCAGGCAGTCTTTACTAGTTGATCTAAACTACTGTGTGGTTTTAAGAAGACTTCAGGGGATAGTTTTGATTTAAGGTTTCAAAATAATCTCAGGGCAATAGTTCCAGGGGATTATTGGACAACTCCCTTTAGATTAACTGTAGGAACACAAAATACTAAAACAAATTTATTATGCAACAAGTTCAGGAGGTCTTGCTCAGCAACTGGGCCAAAATGCTCCTTGAAAGGTTAATTTAACAGAACAGCTCAAGATGTGATCTGTTAAACTTGCTCTGTAATGAGAAAATTTGTGTGGTGTCAGTATGAATCCCCAAATTCACACTTGGATGGCTTAAGGAAAGTGTCACATTTGTCAAGCAATCCTAACAAAGGGGGCATAGGTTATTAGGTGAGAAGCATAAGAATATAGACATTCCTATAGTTCTTTCAACAAATGTTCAGTAAGTGCTTATCACATGGTGTGGTATTGCAGGATAAGCACTGGGTGAGTAACCACATGGTTGGCAATTCAAACCCACCAGTCACTCTCAGAAATCCTTCACAGGGTCACTATCAGTTGGAACTGACTTGACGGCACACAACAAAAACAACAACCATATATTAACTGCTAGAGATAGAGAAGTGATTGAAACAGACCTGTATACTGTCCTTACAGAATGCCACTTCAAATTATTACAACAGCAATCTTATCAGGGTTAAGGATAGTCCTTAATGACCAAAAATAAGCTAACACCCGAGGGGGTCTTTAGTAGGAAGAGTCAGAATGATTCCAACGTGTAGTAAAAATAAAGCCTTAGCCATATGTCTAGAACAGGACAGCTACAGAACATATAGCTGTGTTTTATATCAAATTGAGCCTCTCAGGAGAGCCCTTAAAGGTCATTTCGATCGTGCAAGAGGAAAAGACAACATATTTCTGCAACAGGGGCTCTGTAAGTGACATTAAACCTCTCTCCAAGCATCCTACATTAACATAGAGCAAGAAAAATCTACCATAATGTTTATTAAAAGTCAAGATTCTTCAAATAAATAACCTTTCTTGCTCAAAGAGAAGAGGACATAAAATACTTACTGATGAGGATCAAAGACCACAGCCTTCAGTATGGGTTGCCCCTCAATGCAAAGAACAAAACTCCTTACCATTGTACCAAAAAATAGCATTGTGACAAATGGAGAAAAGATTGAAGTTGTCAAAGACTTCATTTTGCTTGGATCCACTACCAACACTCATGGAAATAGGATCAAGAAACCAAACAACATATTGCACTGGGTAAATCTGCTGCACATGACCTCTTTAAAGTATGCAAGAGCAAAGATGTCAGTTTGACGACTAAGGTGAACCTGATCAAGCCATGGTAGTTTCAATTACCTCACATGCATGTGAAAGTTGGACAATGAATAAGAATTGATACATTTGAGTTATGGTGTTGGAGAAGAATAAGAAAAGTTCATGGACTGCCAGAAGAACAAACAAATCTGTGTTGGAAGATGTAAAACCAGAATGCTTCTTACAGGCCAGGCCAGCAGAACTTCATCTTTCATACATCAGGCATATTATCAGAAGGGACCAGTTTGTGGAGAAGAAATTATGTTTGTTAAAGTGGAGGGTCAACGAAAAAGTGGAAGACCCTTATCGAGATGGATTTGTACAGCGGTAGTAGAAGCAATGGGTTCAAGCGTAACAAAAAATGTGGTGATGGCACAGGACCATCTTTGACTGCTAACCAAAGGTTGGCAACTCAAATGTACCAGCCACACTGTGGGGAAAAGATGTGGCAGCCTGCTTCTGTAAACGCTTACAGCCTTGGACACTCTGTGGGGTAGTTCTACTCTGTGTTTCATTCTGTTGTGCATAAGGTTGCAATGAGTTGGAACTGACTCAACGGCACTTAACAATAACATGTATTCTTCCTATAAAGGAGTTAGAGAATGTATGGCAATATGAAAACAAACTAGAGTCACCAAACTATGTGGACTAAAAGTGAAAATTTCTCAAAACACAAGAACACATTGTTGTTGTCAGGTGCCATTGAGTCAGAACTGACTCATAGGGACCCCATGCACAGCAGAATGAAACAATGTCCGATCCTGGGCCAACATCACTACTGCTGCCACACTTGAGTCCATCAATGATGCCACTTGGCCAATCCATCTCGTTAGGGGTCTTCCTCTTTTTCTCTGACCCTCCACC
>NW_006408908.1:760847-762547 GCF_000296735.1 Chrysochloris asiatica
GAAAGTTGAGGCTTGAATTATTTCTTCAGTTCCCCCAGCTTGAGAAATGCTGACCGTGTTCTTCCCTTTTGGTTCTCTAACTCTAAATCTTTGCACATTTTATTATAGTATTTGGCTTTATCTTCTCGAGCTAGTCTTTGAAGCACACATAATTACCCAGTATTTGGGGGATGACTTTTCTCAGATCTAGTCAATGTCTGATTTGTTCCACAACTAAAAGAGGGGGAGATGTCATTTTAAACAATCTTTTTGGATATGAAAAAAGAGGCAATCAAGCTTTGGATGCCAATTGTAAGAAACAGAGACACTCATATCTTGCTTTGCTGAGTATGGGTAATTAACCAGAAATGATAGACCAGTATAATTTATTGTGTGTCTCTCTTCTTTTATGATGCCAGTTTCCAGATATCACATTGAAATGTAATAATGATGCCTGATTGAGGATTGGGGTAGGGAAAAGAAAGAAGAACGTATAAGGGTCTGATTGTCTGAAGAAAGGAAAGATAAGAACCCTGATGGCACAGTGGTTAAGACACTTGACTGTGAACCAAAGGTTGTCAACTGAACCATAGCAGCCACACTGTAGGAAAAAGATGTGGCAGGCTGCTTCTGTAAGCACTTATACAGCCTTGAACACTCTGTGGGAGCAGTTCTACTCTGTACTATAGGAATCAACTCAACAGCAGCCAGTAAAGTGATGGCCAGATATCAACAAAGGAGCCAGTATTAGAGAGTTACAGAACAACACGTGGGTTTTGCTAGAAGTTCCTCCAGATGAGACACATTGCAGATGAGACACACTGACACAGTATCTGTGTTTTGGAAAACATTGGTTGTATATGAGAGTATGTAATGTTTGAGCCCAATTGTGAGGCACCTTGTGGTTTCAGCAGGATTCTGGGCTAGTGAGGATACCCAGCCAACAATGAACTTGTCTTTGGAACTGTGAAGAATATGTTTTCAACAGCTACATCATGTAAACAGGGAATGGCAATAGCAGCAGTGGAGTGATAAGAGTTGAAGTCTCTCAAGAGGATGGACAACTTCCTATTACATTCAATGAAGCAAACATAAACCTCATACCAAACCCAGGAAAGGACATCAATAAGAAAGAAAATTATAGACAAATATCCCTCATGAACATAGATGCAAGATTTCTCAACAAGCTCCTAGCCAACAGAATTCAACAGCACATCAGAAAAAATTATACATCATGACCAAGTGGGATTCATATCAGGAGGCAAGGATTGTTCAACATTAGAAAAACAATCAATGTAATCCACCATATAAAAATAAGAAAAAGGAAAAGAATCACATGGTCAGATCAATTGAAGCAGAAAAGACATTTGAGAAAATTCAACATCCATTCCTGATTAAAAAAAAAAAAAACCCTCAAAAAGTAGAAATTGAAGGGAGATTCCTCAACATAATCAAGAGCATGTGTACAAAACCAACAGCCAACATCACTCTCAATGGACAGAAAGTAAACATTCCCTTTGTGAAAAGGAACCTGACATGGATGCCCTTTATAACCACTCCTATTCAATATCATGTTGGAAATCTTATCCGGAGCTACAAGGCAAGATAGGGAAATTAAAGGCATCCAAATTGGCAAAGAAGTAAAGCTCTCTCTATTTACAGAAGGTATAATCCGATACATAGAAAATCTCAAAGACTCAGCAAAGAAACTACTGGAACTC
>NW_006408908.1:769711-770536 GCF_000296735.1 Chrysochloris asiatica
GTGGCCAGGAGGCAGGCTTTCAGCATGTGCCCTTTGGTTGTTAAAGTCATTATATATTCCTGAGTGTTTTTGTGTAAATCTACCTTCCCAGAAAACAAACAACAACAAAAATAGGGAATGAGAGCAAATACTGCTGAATGATGATGCACAGAGGACATTGCAATCATTGCAAAGTAATTATGAGTGTAAAACTAAAGTTCTCCCATGTAAACTGTCATTCAGTTCACAAGGGTTGATGTCCCTCTGTAATGTTGATGTCTCTCTGTAATTGAGTAATTGTTAGCAGCTAATCTGACTGTTTTGGACTAAGTCATTGGAAGTAATGGATAGGTGGAAGGAAGGTAATGAACTCACGAGAGGAACACTGTATATCCTGCTAAGGGCAGATGAGGTGTTGAGCAATTAATTGAAAAAAATAAAGAAATATGACCATTTTATAATGATTTAAAGGAAAACCAAATAGGGTTTAGAAGGCAGGAGTAGGGGGATGATGAATGAATGTTGGTGGTAAGAATTTGAGACTCGGGGCAAAGGTCAAACTGGAGTAAGAAATTTACAAGTTATTAGTACAGTTGACCTTTTAACAATGTGGGGCTCCAGGGTGCTGACCTGCTCAATCAAAACTCTGCATATAATTTATAGTGGACCCTTTAAACTACACAGACCCACTAACATGAAGATGCTTTTTTCCTGTTGCTTTGGTGGTCAGCACTAGTGTTGTAAGTATACACTTAAAACACTACGCCAGGTGATGTTAATCATCTTCACATGAGCAGTTCCTTTGGAGACCCAATGTTTGTGGACAGGACAGGAAAAAAAAAAAAA
>NW_006408908.1:771756-773134 GCF_000296735.1 Chrysochloris asiatica
GCCATCAAGACAATTCCGACCAATAGCAACACTGTATAGGGTTCCCAAGGAGCAGCTGGTGAGCTTGAACCACCGACCTTGCAGTTCAAACGACTTTGCAGTCTGACACATTAGCCCACAGTGCCACACCAGGGCTCCAACACTGTCCTTAGGGAAATAATATTTTTGAAAACTTGCTTCATAATAATTCTTGTCCCTACCTATGGTCTAAAAAAGGAGCTCTGGTAGCATAGTGGTTACGAGTCGATCTGCTAACCTCAAGGTCAACAGTTCGAAACTACCTGTTGTACTACAGGAGAATGATGAGGCTTTATGCTCCTGTAAAGATTTACAGCCTCAGAAACCCTATACAGGGCCATTATGACCTGGAACAAACTCCATGGCACAAAACCATCACATCCTTGGTGTGAGCGGTTCAAAGAAAGGCTTACCATTGCAGAGTTCAAAGAAAATAAGTTGCATCTCTTCCTCTGAAAACAAGGTTTAGGAGCTACTCAGGTGTGAGCCCTACAAAACCCCCACCATAAAGACAAGGGAAGAGTCTCTTGATCTTCCATACACAGGCCCTAGGCCCTGTGTAACTTTGGGGTAAATAGGTGAACAGTGAGTTTAAGATCTACAACCTGGTCAAAAGGAGGCTTTGTACAAACTGAAAAGTACCCTGGAGCTGTTGGAAGGACCTCAAGATGTTCATGTAAGCCAGTCATGAAAATACCAAGAAAAACATTTCAATGATTATTTGATCTACTTCACAAAGGCAAGAGCTGCAGTATCATAATACTCTAGTGTTTTCACACTTGTATCTTAGGATCATATCCCTTTTAGGAACTCAATTTTTTACATCCCCATTAATACATATGAGATTAAAAAGATGATTTGCTGTCGTCAGAGCTGCGTAGTGCAAATTTACTTCCTCGGAATGAAAGACACAGTTTAAAAGCTCCAGCCCTAGAAATGTGATTCACAGCCTGCACATTAGAATTGCTTAAAGACAAGCTTTTAGGGATTCTGATTTACTTAATTTAGGGTAGAGAATCTGAGGTATGGAATTGTTTAAAAAAAAGCACCCCAGATGATTCTATGATTCTATCATACAGTGAGATTTAACAACTGCTGCCCTAGAAAAAGACTCCATATATGGGCATCTTAATGTTACTAAAAGAATAATCTAGTTAGAGTAAAATTATCAAACTAACAGCTATAAAATGCTCTGTTGTTGATTAATCAAATATCTTAAGTGCTGTTGATTTGGTTGTGACTTGTAGCACTCTGTTGTTGTTGTTGTTAAGTGCCGTCGAGTCGTAGCGACCCTGTACAGGGTTTCCGAGGGTATAAATCTTTATGGGAATAGAAAGCCTCATCTTTCTCCCGCGGAGTG
>NW_006408908.1:775539-777139 GCF_000296735.1 Chrysochloris asiatica
ATGCCTGCTCATGTATTCCCTTTGAGTTTCAGTCTTTGAGGAGGGTTTGTCCTGAAGGGACTTGATTGCTTGTCTTGATGGCTTCATTGTTTGATTTCTTAACCGCTGTTTCCATGAGCATTGATTGTAGATCCAAGTCAAATGAAATCCTGAACAATGTCAATATTTTTTTTCTATTTATCATGATGCTGTTTACTGGTCTAGTTGTGAGGATTTTCTTTTACTTTACATTGAGGCATAATCCATATAGAAGGCTATAGTCGTGGATCTTCATCAATAAGCGCTTCAAGTCCTCTTTGCTTTAAGCAAAGTTGCTAAAGAAATTTAATAAATTTACTGCAAATTAATTATCTATGGAATATTATTAATGAATATAGAGTAGCACAAGGAGTCCTGTTGTGGCACTGTGGATTAGTGCACTGGACTGCAAAGTCAGTTTGAACTGTAAGGTTGGTGGTTCAAGCTCACCAGCTGCTCCTTGGAAACCCTACACAGGGTCACTATGGGTCAGAACTGAGTTGATGGCAATTAACTACAACAAGAATACATTACAAAAGTTAGACTGAACATGTTATCAGTCAACATTCATTCTGAAATCATTTCCTGAGTACCAATTATGTGATAGACTGTGTAAGGTGTTAGAAATATAGTTAGATGATTGATTTCTAGCCCAGTCTTTCATCTTGAAGAGTTATGAGACTTTTGTAGAAGAGAGGCATGATATAAAGCTAAATCTATGAATCAAGAATCACAGGAGGATCTTACACTGCTTTGGGATCTTTGTTATTTTGGTAAATTAAAGATGACCATAAATTCTAGCCACTCCTCCATCAAAAGATGAGGTGTATTTTCCTACCTCCTAAAATCTGGACTGACCTTGTGACCTTTGGCCAATAAATGCAGAAATGATGCTATGCTAGTGCCAGGACTTAGCTTTAGGAAACCCAAACATTTCTGTCTTCTCTTTCTTGTAGCCCTGAGCCTCCATCTAAAATGGCCCAATTACCTTGCTGGACATACAACATGAAGAGAGAAAGATGCTTTAACATAATTTCCAGTCATCACAAATACAATGCTACATATGTGAATAAAACTACTTCAAATGTTGCATTGAAACTATCATATTGTGAGGAAACTCAAGTTAGTCATGGAAAGTTATAAGAGAGAGAACCAAAGCATCCTGACCAAGAGATCCAACTTAGCTGCAAGACAAATAGAGTAACAGGACTGAGAAAGTGGGAACAGCAGAAGAAATCACTCAGTCAACCCACAGAATTATGATACTTTTTGTTTCAAGTCAAGAAGATTGAAGGTGATTCATGACATTACAAAACATAACAGATACAAAAATTGGTAAGCAAAAGTGTACATGCTGTCATCTAAATTTCTTTTTTAAAATATGTAACATTGGTTTTACACATATTTTGAATACATGGGGGTCATAGTGTGCCATCATGTCAGTTTAGACTCACAGCACCCTCTATAGGGTTTCCCAGGTTGTAAATATTTAAGGGAGCAGAAAGGCTCATGTTTCTCCTACAGAGCAACTGGTATATTTGAACTACTAACCTTGCAGTTAGCAGCCTAACTTGTAATCCAC
>NW_006408908.1:781449-782558 GCF_000296735.1 Chrysochloris asiatica
TGGTAGATCTGAACTACTGACCTTGTGGTTTGCAGCCTAGTTCATATTCCACTATGCTAACAGTATTACATGCAATAATAGTAGGAGATTTTAATACACCACTTTTAATGAAGGACAGAACTAGAAAGAAACTCAAGAAATACACAGGAGAACTAAACAAAATAATCAACTTGACCTCAAAAACATATACAGAACACTCAACCCAACAACAGCAAAATACACATGATTTTCTAGTGCACATGGAACATTTTCCAGAATAGACCATATGTTAGGCCACAAAACAAACATCAACAAATTTTTAAAAATCAAAATATTACATCTTTATAATATTTTGTAGTATTACAGCTTCTCAGATCACAGTGCTATAAAATTAGAAAGCAAAAATAGGGAGAGCAAGGGAAAAATTCAAATACATGGAAATTGAACAACACCCTGCTTAAAAGCTACTGGGTGATAGATCAAATAAAAATGAAATATAAAAATTCCATGTATCATAAAATTGACCAATCATTGGCAGATCTGGCACACACAAAAAAAAGAGAGAGAAAATACAAAGAACATGAATAAGAAACGATATGAGTGGCATCTTGACAGACTAATGACAATACAAAATATAAACAGAGTCCTGTGAAGAATTGTAATCTAACAAATTTGAAAATCTAAAAGAAATAAAAACATTTCTTGAAATACATGAACTCCTTAAATTAACTCAGACTGAAGTAGAAAATTTGAACAGGCCTATAACAAGAGTAGACATTGATCAAGTCACTTAAAAACTGTCATCTAACAAACGTACAGGCCCAGTTGTCTTTGCTGGTGAAATCTAACAAACATTCAGACAAGAGTTGATACCAATTCTACTCAAACTATTCCATAAAGTAGGAAAGGATGGAAAACACCTCAATACATTTTATGAAGCAAGCATAACTCTATTACCAAAACCAGGCAAAGACATCCCTCAAAGAGAGAATTATAGACTAATATCCCTCATGAACATAGATGCAAAAATTCTCAACAAAATTCTAGCCAATAGAATCCCATGGTATACCAAAAAAAAAAAAAAAAAAAATCATGACCAAGTAGAATTCATATCAGGGATGCAAGGATGG
>NW_006408908.1:783874-792249 GCF_000296735.1 Chrysochloris asiatica
GTACTGGTACAACAAAAGAAACATAAATAAATGGAACAGAATTGAGAACCCAGAAGTAAATCCATCCACCTATGGTCAATTGTGAAATTCTGGTTTAGCGCTGTAAGATAAGCATTGGACTGTAAACCACAAGGTCAGTAGTTCAAACCCACCAGCTGCTCCTTGGAAATCCTGTACAGGCACTTAACAACTCCATGGCACTTAACAACAACATGGTCAACTGATCTTTGACAAAGGACCAAAATAGATAAGTAAGAGATAGTCTCTTCAATAAATGATGCTGGCAAAACTGGAAATTCATTTGCAGAAAAATGAAACAAGACCTTATCTCACCCCATATACAAAATAAACTCAACATGAATTAAAGTCCTAAATGTAAAACCTAGAACTATAAAGATCATCAATGAAAAAATAGGAACAAATTTAGGTGCTCTGATACGTGACATAAATATACTATCAAACATAACTGAAAACACACAAACAGAAGACAAAATAGATGATTGGGACCTTCTAAAAATCAGACACTTACAACACCCTGTGCTGGAGAGAGTAAAAAGAGAACCCACAAACTTGGAGAATATGTTTGGCAGTGACATATCAGACAAAGGACTGCTCTCCAAAATTTATATAACACTTCAACACTTCAAAAAGAAGAAGACAAATAATCCAATTAAAAATTAGACAGAAGACATGAACACTTTACCAAAGAAGACATTCAGGCTGCCAACAAACATATGAAGAAATACTCACAATCATTAGTCATTGTTTTTGTTGTTGTTAAGTGTCATTGAGTTGGTTCTAACTCATAGTGACCCTATATAGGGTTTCCAAGGAGCAGTTAGTGGGTTTCAACTGATGACCTTGAGATTGACAGTCCAGTGCTTACCCTACAGCATCACAAAATTTATTAACTATCCAAAAGCTTGCAATGGTATGGATCATGACAAGCTATGGACAACATTGCAAAGAATGAGAATTCCAGAACACTTAATTGTGCTTATGGGGAACCTGTACATAGACCAAGAGGAAGTTGTTTGAACAGAACAAGGGGACACTGAATGGTTGAAAATTGGGAAAGATGTGTGCCAGGGTTGCATTCTTTCACCATACTTATTCAATCTGTATGCTGAGCAACTAATCTGAGAAGCTGGGTTATATGAAGAAAATTGTGGCAACAAAATTGGAGGAAGACTCATTACCACCCTGAGATATGCAGGGGATGCAAACTTGCCTGCTGAGAAGGAAGAGGACTTCAAATACTTAGCGATGAAGATCAAAGACCACAGCCTTCAGAATGGGTTGCATCTCAATGTAAAGAAAACAAAACTCACCACTGGAACAGCAAACAACATCCAGTGGAGAAAACACTGAAGTTGTCAAAGACTTCTTTTCGATCAGATCAACCATCAATAGTCACGGAAGCAGCAGTCAAGAAATCAAATGATATATTGCATTGGACAAATCTGCTGCAGAAGACATCTTTAAAGTCTTGAAAAGTAAAGATGTCAGTTTGAGGACTAAGGTGCACCTGATACGAGCCATGTTTTTTTTTTACTAACTTCATATGCATGCAAAAATCAGAGAGTGAATAAGGAAGACCATAGAAGAATTGATGCATTTGAGTTAATGGTGCTGGAGAAGACCATTGAAAGTACTATGGGCTGCCAAAAGAACGAACAGATCTGTGTTGGAAGACATGCATCCAGAGTGCTCCTTGGGAGGCAAGATGGCCAGACTTCATCTCTCATACTTCAGACATATTGCTTGGAGGGACCAATCCCTGGAGAAGGATATCATGTTAGGTAAAGTGGAGGGTCAGAGAAAAATTGGAAGACCCCCAGTGAGATGGATTGGCACTATAGCAGTAGCAATATGGCTCATGCATAGCAATGGTTGTGAGGTTGGAGCAGGACCAGGCAATGTTTCGTTCTGTTGTGCTTAGCTCACTATGAGTTGGTGCAAACTCAATGACACCTAACAACAACAATGTTCATTGCAGCATTATTCACAATAGCAAAAAGATGGAGACAGCCTAAATGCCCATCAACAGAAGAATGGTTAAACAAACTGTGGTACATGTGCACAGTGGAATACTAGGCAACGCTGAAGAACAACGATGAGTCTGTAAAACACCTCACAATAATAATGAACCTGGAGGACATTATGCTGAGTGAAATTGATGTTGTTGTTAGGTGCCATTGAGTCGGAACCAACTCATAGCGACCCCATGCACAGCAGAACGAGACAATGTCTGATCCTGGGCCAACCTCACTACCGCTGCCACACTTGAGTCCATCAATGCTGCTGCCACCTGGCCAATCCATCTCGTTGGGGGTCTTCCTCTTTTTCTCTGACCCTCCATCTTACCAAGCATGATATCCTTCTCCAACCATTGTTCCATCCTGACAATATGTCCAAAGTATGAGAGACGAAGCCTCCAAGGAGCACTCTGGCTGCACTTCTTTCAAAACAGATCTATTGGTTCTTTTGGCATCCATGGCACTTTCAGTATTCTCCTACAACACTGTAATTCAAAGGCATCAATTCTTCTACGATCTTCCTTATTCACTGTTCAGCTTTCACATCCATATGAGGTTATTGAAAATACCATGGCTTGGGTCAGGCACACCTTAATCCTCACAAAAGGACAAATATTGTATGAGATCACTGTTGTAAAAAGTGAAGAAAAGATTTTCTTGATAAAAAAATTCTATGATTTTATGGGGCTACAGCGTACATACATATTAACATGGGTGACAGGGCAAGGAATTTACAACACGAGGAAGTTTGGCACAGGGAAAATGAAGGTAACAGGAGACACAGGGAGGAGTGCAAGAGTTACAGGAAATTAAGATAAAGACTGTTAACTGGAGTTTTGGTGTGGTACTATGTGCTAATGCGCTGGACTGCAAAGTAGATTTGAACCACGAGGTTGGTGGTTCAAGCTCACCAGCTGCTCCTTGGAAACCCTATATAGGGTCACAGTGGATCAGAGCCAACTCAATGGCATTTAACAACAACCGCTAACTGATAGTTGGTTGGTTATATGCCGTGGAGTCAGTTCCAATTCATAGCGACCCTGTATAGCTTAATGACAGTGCACCTGCTTATTCATGGAGGGTAGCAAGGGCAGTCTTATGAGAATATCATAGGAAAACTTTACCCTACCCCACTTTGTGCTCTCGTAAAGATTTACAGCTTCAGCAACCCTGTACAGGGTGGCTATAGTCGGAACCGACTACATGGCACATAACAACAACTAAAGCTCTGACTTATTTTTGTTCCCAAGACCCAAAGAGCATTTAAAAAGAGTATGATTTGAGTCCCTCGAGGATTCCAAAACTGTTGTTTTGATGTGGGATAAATCTAAAAGTGCAGAATTCTTCAAAGACGGATTAAAGTGATAGAAACACTGTCTTCAGAGATGTATAGATCTAGATAAAGGATATGTTGAGAAATAATAGCTTCACATTTTTATATTTTTATAAACTATTTAAAATGTGGTAATGGAATTTTCTATGATGTAGCAATATATATATATATATTTTTTTACTTTATTCTGTGTATATGGGGGGCTGCTTTAAAAAGTTTTTGGAAACATGGAAGCGTTTTTGAGGCTCCAAATCTTTAAGAGAGCAGAAAGCCTCATCTTTCTTCCCCTGAATGGCTGTTAGTTTTAAACTGCTGACCTTGAGGTTAGCAGCCCAACTCATAACCCCTATACTAACAGAACTACAGGGAAAGAACTGCAATCATTGTAATGAAGCAGAGTGTATGATTTGTTGAATGTAAAACAGATGATCTATTCTGTAAACCTTCACTCAATTCACAGTAAAAAGTTTTGTTTACTTTTTTAAAAAAATAATATCTTATGGTTGCTTTATTGAAAGGAAGGCGAGGGTAAGACTATACTCATAGAGCTGTATCTGATTTATTTGATGAAATATCAATTCTACCAATAGTTTTCTAGTCTCGGTTGAGGCTTTTGAGTCTATAAGAATGATACTCCTTTAGTTTTTCATATACATTTGTGGTTTTCTAAGTGTAATATATACATTAGGTAAGATTGTATACTAGCTAAGTGTTTTCATACAGTACATATAGTATGCTTCCCCCATATTCATGTGAAGCCATCTAAGGACAACTGAAAACAACGATACAACTCACAAAATCTGTATGAATTTTTAAAAATCAGTCCAGTACTATCTGATGTCCTGAGTGTGATTAGAGAAGCCAATTAAGATTGTTTATACTAGTAAAAGAAGCAGACTATTTGTGATTTTTCCTATTGCTCTAAAAATTTCCCCTAAGTAGTTACCTAGCAGTGGAAAATCCCCAGCATGAAGGCTCCTAGAGGAAGTGTGGTAAATACGTGCTAGTCATTAAATTTATCTTTCAATGTTGTGTTTCCAATAATAAATGGCTCTCAGAACAACAAAGAATCCAAGCAGTAAATGGCTCAGTTTAGCAACACAGCTGTGGGAAGAACAAAGTAAACTTTAAAAGAATGATTGTCATATTTTCTTATGTTTGGATTGGTATTCATTTGAAATTACTTGGTATGTTTTTAAGAGGTAAACAACAAACCACCCAGTTAGAAAGTAAAATTGTAAATTATTTTTAGAGTTATACAGACCCCAAGAAGAAACTGGGGCTCAGAGTAATTAACAATTTACTCAAAGTCACTCAGCCAGGTCCCATGAGAACCCTGCTCTCACATTGTCCAATCCTGTCCCACCATTAGTCAATAAATATTTATTAAGTGACTACAGTATGTCAGAATTTATTCTAGGTGTTGAGACACAATGTAGACAAAAAGTTTTGACCATACCACTAGCAGAGGGAGAGACATAATAAATCATGTATTAATGAAGCATATTACATAGTATGTTAGGTGACATTACATGTTATAAGAAATAAACAGAAGGCAGGCCCAAGACGAGGAATTGAGAGTATTGTCAGGGGTGAAGACAGTTGCATTTCTAAATAAGGTGGTCGGGGGCCGGCACTGTGAAAAGACTTGAAGGAGGTAGAAAAGTTAGTAATGGAGGTGGTTGTGTGGATGAGTTCAACAAGTGCAAAGACTAGAACAAGTGCAAAGTCTTAACACAAGAGCAGGTCTGAAGTGGTTCCTCAGATATGCTCAATATGTTTGAGGAGCAGAAACTTATCATTTATATTATATACAACACATCCTCTAAAAGTCATGGAGCCAAGGATTCTTTGAGTTCAGAGAGCCTGAAAAAGTGTGTAGTCCAACTTCCCATCTGAAGCAAGACTGTTCAGCACAATATCTTCCACCCACAGTTGGCTACGCTCTAAATGACTCTTTTCCTTCTTCCATGCCTGGAGCTCAACTGGCTATAAAGACAGCACATTCCTCTTTTGCCCACTTTCAATTGTTAGTGGGGAGTGTAGCAGCTCTAGAGTGTAAGCAGTGGACTGCAAACAACAAGGTCAACCGTTTGAACCCACCAGCAACTCCAGTGTAGAAAGATGAGGCTTTCTGCTCCTGAAAATACTGACAGGCTTGGAATTCCTGTCACTGTGAATCCTAACCAAGTCAATGGCACTTTACAACAACAACAACAAAAATTGTTAGAAAGTCTCATCTTATGTTGAACTGAAATCTGCCTCCCTTTGCTATAATTCTCACTATTCTGTCTTCTTTCCTTCAACAATTTTTTATTCCTTAGCAGATTATATATTTTGTTCTAGACATCTGCTTTCCCAATATGTTCAGTTTTCCTAATCAGATTTCCTAATATCATCAGTTTAAAAAAAAAAAAAATCAATTCTCAATACATAGATGTAAAAAAGCTTTAATACACCTGTGGTGTAGTGAACTATTCAATATGCCTCTTCTAGCCTTGGAGTCCTGGGGTGATATTTTAGGATAAGCCCTGGAATGCTAACCAGAAGGTCATTGGTTCCAACTCACCAGCTGCTCCTTAAGAACCCTATACAGGTTAACTATAAGTAGGAAATGACTTAAGCACTTAACCACATCATCAACTTCTAGCCTCAGTTTTTGTAACCCTAACCAAACAACTCTTTTCCTGATGGGTCTGGCTAAGCACAGGGGAGAGAAGATGCTGATAGGATGGCATAATTCAACTGTGGATGTTAACAGTTGATTGTGATTGTAAAAAGTTGAAACTCTAGCATGGGTATAAAATGGGCTATCTTGGTGATGTTAGTGGGCTATGTGCTCCTTTGATTGATTAACCAAACTTACCTCCATCTGACTTCAAGTTCTTGGAACTTGAGCCAGAGGGCTGAGGTGAGTTCTCAGCTTCCGTGGGCTTTTGAGACAACCATCTAACTCTACACGAATGAGGAGAACCCTCCAAACTGCCATCTGAATAGCAGATTTGGTACTTGACAACCTCCAGAACTATGTGGGCCATTTCCTTGACAGCCTGTGAGTACTGTGAGATTTTGAAGCAAAAATTGCAGAACTCTGGGAGAATACTGAGAGAAGGAGTAATGGCTGATGTCAGGAATTATGTGTGATGCTGTGGGGAAGCACTGGACTGCTAACCACAAGACTGGAGGTTCAAACCTACCAGCCACTGGAAATCCTATACAGGGTCACTATGAGTTAGAACCAACTAGATGGCACGTAATAAAAACAACAGCATAGAACTTTAGGAAAATAGAACATTTGGGATGTCTTTAACCTCCACATCATAAGGACCAGTCTGGTGCTGATGTTTCTAAAAAAACAGTATTGCAGTACCCCAAAAGCTTTGTCTCCTCAAGCTTTGGGTATTTTAATTTCTCTTTAAATCATGCCTATGTACTACTGTGCAAATATGTTATACATATTACAAAACAAACAGAAATGTAAAGCTATAGAATAACTCAACTTTCAACAATGTTTTCACATTTCACTTTGAACATCCTACTGTGGGCATATTTTAGTTTAAATTATGCTAATGAGGAAACTGTACATAAACCAAGAAGCAGTTGTTCAAACAGAGCAAGGGGACACCAAATGGTTTAAAATTAGGAAAAGTGTGTGACAGAGTTGTATTATTTCACCATACTTATTCAATCTGTATGCTGAGCAAATAATCTGAGAAACTGGATTATATGAAGAAAAACATGGCCATCAGGATTGGAGGAAAACTCATTAACAACCTGCAATAGGAAGATGATACAACCTTGTTTTCTGAAAGTGCAATGGACTTGAAATACTAACTGTTGAAATAAAAGACAACAGCCTTCAGTATGGGTTGCATCTCACTGTAAAGAAAACAAAAATCCTCAGCATTAGACTAATAAGCAACATTCATATAAATGGAGAAAAGATTAAAGTTGTCAGAGACTTAATTTTGCTTGGATCAACCATCAAAACTCATGAAAGCAGCAGTCAAGATATCAAACAGAGGGAAAGAGTCTTCACATCAAGAATCAAACCTATCCTCTCTGTACACAGGGTTGATAGGGAAGGGCAACTTAGACATTGGCTACCAAAAATGGGGAAACTATAAAAGCACAAAGTGACTGGCTTACAAGTTTTCAAGAGAGAGTTTCATTTCAGAGTGTGTGCAGGAAGGTAGAATCACCACTGAATAGTTTTCATCTTGTCTCGATGAGTCTGGTGAAAGGAGATGGGGATAAGATTCTCATGATTCAATAGTGAGTAACTGTTAGCAGAATTAATTGTGATTGTCACAACTGTAAAGGTAGAAGTTTTGTAATGTAATGGGGGGAGTAGTTAATCTTACATTCCAGCAACAGAGGACCCTAAGACCATCAAGGGAGAAGAGCACAAGCAGAATGTGGGACCCTATCCAGAGAAGCAATGACACCAGAAATGGAGGCAAAGATGATGACCTGGAGATACAGAGCAGCTGAGGACTTCAGACCCATGGAAAGAGAAAGGTTGTGTGCTGGTGGCTAGGAGGCAGGCTTGCAGAATGTGCCCTTTGGTTGTTTAAATGATTGTATATCCCTGAATATTTTTGTGCACATTAAAAAAAACAAAAACAAAAAAACCCCACAGTGCGAACAGAAGCAAATGCTGTTAACCAATGATACATTGGAATGAAACAAAATATGATAAGATGAGTGCAAAACCAATGTTCTCCCATGTAAACTAACTCTCAATTAATAAAAGCTTAAAAAAAAAAGAAAGAAAGAAAGAAAGAAAGAAATCAAATAACGTATTGCATTGGGTAAATCTGCTACACAAAACCTCTTTAAGAGCAAAGATGTCAGTTTGAGGACTAAGGTGAGCCTGACCCAAGCCATGGTATTTTCAATAACCTCATATGCATGCAGAAGTTGAGCAGTTAATAAGGAAGACCACAGAAGAATTGATGCATTTGAGCTATTATGGTATTGGAGGAGAATATTAAAAGTAC
>NW_006408908.1:792979-794334 GCF_000296735.1 Chrysochloris asiatica
TTGTTTCGTTCTGCTGTGCATGGGGTCGCTATGAGTCGGTTCTGACTCAATGACACCTGACAACAACAACATATAGGGTTGCTATGAGTTGGAACCTAGTCCATGGAACCTAACAACAACAACTTTCTTTCTATCCACTATACTAGCTAACAAGGATCTCAGGTAATGAAGTGGTTACGAGTTGTATTAGTAACCTCAAGCTCAGCAGTTTGAAACTACCAGCAGTTCCGTAGAAGAAAGGGAAGGCTTTCTGCTCCTGTAAAGATTTAAAGCCTTGGAAATGCTAATCAGGGTTTCTATGAGTCAGAACCGATTCCACAGGACATCACTACCACCACTACCATACCGACTAACAGGGAGACATTGTTGTGGAACACCAATTCTCCAGGGGACCCCAGGTAGAAATACAAACTATCACTATGTTCCAGAAGACTCCTTAAAACTCACTGGACCATCTTCTGGGTGCCTCCTGACTTGAGTTGGTCAGGTTCAGTGCCTTCTTTCTTCTACAAAGCTGGAAGGCTCCACAAATTCTCACTTCTCCAGAAAGATCTAGTCTCTCCTCCCCCAGATCCCTTGTCTTATTGGGATCAAACATATTAAACAAAACTTTTGCTATTTTAACCATTTCATTGTACAATTCAATCAAGTTCATTTTATTTACCAAGTTGTGTAACCAACCATCACCATTACCCATTTCCAAATGTTTTCTGTCAGTACAAAGAGAAACCCTCAGCCCCTTTTTATATACCGTGGTGGCAAGTGTCAAAGTAGATCTTTTGGTTTGCTCAAACCAGTTTTGTCCAGCATCTAGCAAGGTTGCCACTGAACATGGCCATCAATAGATAATCTAGTGCCTTTTTCTTGTCAGTCATGATAGAATGTGGGGAAGTGAGATGATGACAAGAAAAGGGCACTTTTGGGTCTTGAGTTACTGAGCTACTGCCACATGTGTACCCCTCCTTTCCACACACCTGCATTCTCCCTTTCCATAGGACACATGGTTACTAGACTTCTTTTGATGAAGGGCTCAAAAAACAATATCTGAGAAAGATTTTAGAGATAATGTAGTCCATTCACCTTAATTTAGCAGGTAAGATTATTAAAACCTTTATGCATGCAAATATGAAAATTGCATTTTCTCCCTTAGCTTCTTTCTTCATGCCAGAAATTCTGGAGCAGTTTAAGCAGAAGGAAATGGGTGACAGCCATTTTAGTACAATCTATAAATGCAAGATGATTTGAATTATAGACTGAAATATTCTAAGCTGTGCTTATAAATTGGTTATTTCCAAGTTCCTGAAAATAGGCCTTAAATCCAAAGAATTTTCCTGTTAACATTTCCTTTAAATATA
>NW_006408908.1:796814-802015 GCF_000296735.1 Chrysochloris asiatica
GGTTCAAACTCACCAGTGTCTCCTGGGAAACCTTATACAGGGTCACACTGAGTCAGAACCAACTTGATGGCATTTAATAACAACGGCAAGGACTCCTGGTGTGGCAGTGTAGAATAAGCACTGGGCTGCAAACCACTAGGTTGGCAGTTCAAATCCACCAACTGCTCCTAGGAATTCCTGTACAGGGTCGTTATGAAGCAGAATTGCCTCAACAGCACTTAACAACAGCAGCAGGTATTGCTTGATTGGGCAGTGTTTCATTCAGTTGTATATAGGATTCCTATAAATCGGAACTAACTCAACAGCATCTAACAACAAAAACAGAAAGTATCAAAGAGACTTAAACATGTATCAGAAATGCGTGGTGAGCTATTAAAATACAGAGTTCTCGTCCACAACCCCAGAGGTTTTAAATAATTTAGTGTGAGGCATAGGAATTGGCATTTTAAAGAAATATATCAGATAATTCTGAAGTAGTTGGTCTGGAGCCCCATTTTGAGAAACATTTTTTAATATAGAAACCAGGTATATACTTTGCAGCTACCTGAGAGTTTTCTGATAGCAATAATAACAATAATACATATTTTCTGACCTCATTATCAGTCACCAGGAAAGCATGACAACACTGTTTCCTAAAAAAGTGTAATTGTGTTATTGTTAGATGCCATCAAGTGGGGCTCATAGCGACCTTTTGCACAACAGAATGCCAATCTCATAATTGTTGCTGCTGCCACTGTGCCAATCCATCGCATTGAGGGGCCTTCCTCTTTGTCACTGACTCCCCACTTTCCCAAGCATGATGCCCTTTTCCAGGGGCTGAACCCTCCTGAGCATATGTCTGAAGTATGAGAGACAAAGTCTGGCCATCCTGGATACTAGGAGAATTCTGGCTGTACTTCTTCAAACACAGATTTGTTTGTTCATCTAGTAGTCCATGGTACTTTTAAGATTCTACTCCAATACCATGACTCAAATTCATCAATTCTTCTGTGATCTTCCTTACTCATTGTCCAACTTTCACATGCATATGACATTATTAAAAATAACATGGTTTGGATCAGGCATAACTTAGTCCTCAAACTGACATCTTTGCTCTTGAACACTTTAAAGAGGTGTTTAATTTGTCTAATGCAATATGTTGTTTGACTTCCTGACTGTTGCTTCCATGAGTGTTGATGGTTGAGCTGAGCAAAATGAAGTCTTTGACAACTTCAATCTTTTCTCCATTTATCTCCACGCTATTTACTGGTCCAGTTGTGAGGATTTTTTTTCCTTTACATTGAGATGCAACCCATATCGAAAGCTGTGGTCTTTGATCTTCATCAGTAAGTATTTTAAGTCCTCTTTGCTTTCAACAAGTAAGGTTGCATCATCTGCATATCACAGGTTGTTAATGAGTCTTCCTCCAATCCTGATGCCACATTTTCCTTCCTATAATCCAGTTTCTCAGATTATGTGCTCAGCATACAGATTGAATAAGTATGGTAAAAGATACAGCCCTGGCACACACCTTTCCTAACTTTAAACCATTCAGTGTTCCCTTGTTCTGTTCGAACAACTTCCTCTTGGTCTATGTACAGGTTCCTTATGAGCATAATTCAGTGTTTCAGAATACTCGTGCTCTGCAGTGCTGTGAGTAGCTTGTCATGATCCACACAATAAAAAGCTTTTGTATAGTCAATAAAGCACAGGTAAACATCTTTCTTGTATGCTCTGCTTTTAGCCAAGATCCATCATACATCAGCAATGACATCCGTCGTTCCACATCCACGTCTGAATATGACCTGAACCTCTGGCAGCTCCTATTAATGGACTGTTGCATCTATTTTTAAATTATCATTTGCAAAATTTTATTTGCATGGGATATTAATGATACTGTCAGATTATTTCCGCATTCAATTGCATCATCTCTCTTTGGAATCGGCAAAACTATGTAACTAGAATGTCATAAATCCTATCCACCTACAACCTGAATTGCTCATATTCCATATGACAAAGGGGAGTCCTGGTGTGGCGTTGTGGGCTGATGCGTCAGACTGAAAAGTCATGTGAACTGCAAGGTCGGTGGTTCAAGCTCACCAGCTGCTCCTTGCAAACCCTATACAAGGTCACTATGGGTCGGAATCGACTTGATGGCACTTAACAACAACAACATATGGCAAAGGGGCTAAGCTACAGATTGATCTAAGGTCCTTTCCCTTTTCCCCAGGAAAAATGGGAACTACAGAGAAGAAGAGTTAATAAAAATAGGATGAAGAAGTAAATGGAGTCTTCTTGAAGGGGATCCTAAGTATAATAAAGCTTTGTAGAGAAGTTGCTGTTAATGTTTATTAATTACAGCTAATTTTATTTATAAATACAAGATGTAACTTGGGCTAAATAAAATGCTTAATTCATACTACTCATATTTTAGAAGTCATCAATAGGTCTAAAGAAATGAAATAAACAGAAAGAATATAAGAGAAAAGACAGTAATTTTTCTCCAGTAATTAGATAAGGGCTGGTAGGAAAAATAGGATGAAACACTATTAATGGAAAGCCTGCCTAGAATCAATTCAAGAGAGCTCAGATTGTCCATGTTGTCGTCCCTCCTCCATGAGGTACAAACAAGTTAGATACCATCAAAGTTGAACTCAACAGGAGTTTATTTATGACACCCCTACAGAGAAAAAGAGGAAGACCCCCAATAAGATGGATCAGCCAGGTGGCATCATTGATGGCGTCAAGTGTGGCAGCAGTAGTGAGGTTGGCCCAGGATCGGACATTGTTTCGTTCTGCTGTGTATGGGGTCATTATGATTTGGTTCTAACTTGATGGCACCTGACAACAAAGGGAACTATATTCTTCTACTTTCCAAGGCAGGAAATGAATGTACAAGGACCACTTCCTGAACTATGAGCCAATTTATACATTCATTTTATATTTCTCATCTGAACTCCAAAAGGAGTCCTGGTGTGGCACTATAGGATAAGCACTGGACTGCTAACTGCAAGGTCAGTGGTTCAAACCCACCATCCACTCCTCAGAAACCCTTTACAGGATCACTGTGAGTCAGAACAAATTTGATGACAATTAACAACAAATCTCCAAAAGGGCAAGGACTTTGTTCTGTTCACTGCTGAATTCTCTCTCTTTTTTTTAATTGTCCACCGACCTATTTATTGTTCTGAATAAGAGATTACATAAACAAGAACACCAAATCCAACATCTCAGGGGTTCACAGTCAGGGAGGAAGATATTGTTTCAAGCAACAGGCAGTAAGTTCTAAGAGAGACAGCTGGAAAAATATTTTAAAAACCAGGGTCTCCGGGTAAGCTTTATAGTTCTAATTTGAAAAAAGAAAAAAATTAGAATCCCTGTGACCATAAATTATATGAATGCATGCTCATGTTTAAGGGACAAAAGTTGTTACATTATATGATAAAGGCAAAGGAAAATAGAAAAATAACTTTAGAATGTCCTTGTGTGTTTGAATTTGGACAAGGTTAACATCAAAATAATATTTGAAAAGTAAACCACACAATAAATAAAGACAGAATGTGATGATTCAATCAAATGTTTCATCTTTAGAGTTGAGGTTTTGTTTTGTTTTTTAATATAATTGAGTATGTTGACATTGTCTCTTTGGAATGAGAATAAACTTGATCAGAATAAAAAGGTTTAAGGACTGAAGACATCTGTGTAACTCCCTTCCTGGTCAACCTGAGAATGGTTAAAAAAAAAAAAAAAAAAAAAAAGGTTGTAGTATCATCTAAAGCAGAGGGCATTTGGGTGTTTGAAACTGATTAAATTCATATTCTGCCTTGTAATCTTTATTATTTGAAACCTAATTCATTGCATTTTTCAACAAACACCAAAAAATATTACACAGGATCATGGTTGACCTTATTAAAATAAGATAAAATTGTGCTCATCTTTTTCAGGAAAAGAAAGTATATTTAAAGATAATTAACATGTAATGTAATGATGTTAAATTAAGCCATCAGATCATCAAAATTTAACAAGCAACATTAAAATGTAAATACATACATTTGGTGGTGATTAAAAGTATAGAAAATATTTCGTATTTTTTAAATGCTTATTCCTTCCAACAAAATATAAAACCTGTACAGTCTTATCTTCATGGGTTTCTTACAGTTTTGTCATGAAAATTAACATTAAAACTTGTTACATATTATCCTTCTCTACCTATCTTAATTTACATTTCCTCTGTTGGAAAAATTTTGCCCTGGGTCCAACCAACAATGCTTCAAATCTGAGTTCTGTGACTACACACTTGTAGCTTTGACTGATAATTGCTAGTGTGATGTGTACAAATCCCCAAAATCTTTGTCAATAAAACATCATATGGAAGGCTGTTTAAAGGTCTATGAATAATGTTAATCTTCTAAAATACCCAGTTTTTTCTTTCATTCGTTTTATAATTAATCTCTTTCCCTCTGATTTGTATTTTTTCCTATTCTCTACTTTCTTACTACCATGAATCTGTCAGATTGTCATATTGTGGTGGCTTGTTTGTTACTATGATGCTGGAAGCTATGCCAACAGTATTTTAAATACCGGCAAGGTCACCCATGGTGGACAGGTTTCAGCTGAGCTTCCAGACTGAGACAGACTAGGAAGGAGGAGATGCAGACCACTTCTGAATGGTTATACATTAAAAATATCTTATGAAGAGCAGTGGAACATTATCAGATATAGTGCTAGAAGATGAGCTTCTCAGATTGGAAGGTACTCAAAATACAACTGAGGAAGAGCTGTCATCTCAAAGCAGAGTTGACCATAAAGACATGAATAGAGCAAAGCTTTCTGAATCTTCCTTTGCTAATGGGACACACTCAAAATGGAAACAGCCGCAAACATCCATTAATAATCGGAACATGAAAAATATGAAATACGAATCTAGGAAAATTGGAAGTTTTCAATAAAAGAAATGGAAAGCTTAAGATCAAACTCCTAGAAATTAGTAAACTGAAATGGACTGGTTCTGGTCATTTTGAATCTGATAATCATTGCTTACCATGCTGGGAACAGCAAATTGAAGAGGAATGGCATCACAGTCATTGTTAAAAAGGACATTTCAAGATTTATCCTGAAGTACAATGTTGTCTGTGATAGGATACTATCCAAAAAGAGACAGGACATGGACAACTGTCCCCAGAGGCAGCTAACTGGACAGTCAAGATTTTCCACACAAGAGG
>NW_006408908.1:806340-810767 GCF_000296735.1 Chrysochloris asiatica
ACAACAACAACAACATGCATAGCAGGAGGGGGTGGTCTACTCCTTCCTAGTGTATGTATAACTAAAGCATGAGCTAGCAGGATCAGGGGGAAGGGACAGGAGCTATGGTTTGAGCTGACATTAGGGTGGTCAATTTGGATCTTTTGTGCTCCATACCTATGCTCTAACCCAGCACCTTAATGACCCTGACAATCTTACCACCAGTCTTCTGCACAATCACTCAGACCTGGGTGTTAGAGAATTGTAACCAAAGGCCACTACAAAACACTATTCCTAAGCACAATATTCCTATAGTTGATAAAAATATATATCACCACGTTGAGGTCAAAAAGCCAATCCAGTTAGAAAGGGTCTATAGACAACTGTTGGGTCATAGAAATGTTCTGTATTTGTCGCAGAGTAAAAGGGGTGTTGTGATGATAATCAAGTATCTATACACAATATTCGGTATGAATGACAGTCCAGGTGCCTCCCTGGGCAGTTGTGAAAATGTCCAGAGCCATGCAGTTCTGTAAACACTACATTAGGCAACTATTCTGTCTCAGCTGACAACGAGGCGAGAACCTGGCAGGTTTTATTTAATGCCATGGCCATATGCTTCGCCAGAGCTTCAATTTACCATTCCACATCAGTAGCTGCAACCCCAGGAACCAAATGTACAAGGGGGTAAAACCACCAGGAGCTGCCTTTGGCCTGATGGTATCAGCTGTACACTGTGTCCCAACTACTGGGCTTAACAGGCAGGGATTCGTAATCGTGCTAGAGACACAGGATCGTTCCCACATGTATCTGCCTGTCCAATTGTAGGGCAGATAGGGCCATCCATGAGACCCACATGCACAGAGCCAACTCGAGGAAGGCTCGAAACTTTGTGTGGCCCTGAGCCCCCAACCACAAAGAAAAGTTCATTGAAATGAACTGGTGGCATGCTTGTTGTAGGAACCAACCCATATTATGGCCGTTACTCGCAGGGGCTTTCTCTGCACGTGAGGGGGCCTTGTGATTCAGTTGGATGTACACTGCTAATAGTGACCCCAGACCATCCCATGTAGTGTAACCCTGAAGATATGTAGCCTTGACTCGCTCCTGTATCAGACAGAGTATGTGGGAACAGGTATAGTTCCAGGATGAAAGTTGCACAGAACACTCAGCTGGAAACTGCAGACTGCAGACTGTTCATACCACTCTGTCAAACAGGCCCAGGAGCTGGCATTGGCAGGCACAAGTCTCCATCGCACATAGGCAATAATGGTGGCCCAACTGGCAAACCCATTATCACATACTCTAAGGACAGAATAAGGAGATTTGGTAACGTAGTGGTTACAAATTGGGCTGCGAACCTTAAGGTCAGCAGTTTGAAACTGCCAGCTGTTCCACAGGAGAAAGATGAGGCTTTCTGCTCCTGTAAAGATTTACTGCCTCAGAAAACCTGTACAGGGCCGCTATGGGTCAGAACCAACTCCATGGCACATAACCACCACTACCACCAAGGAAAGAATGGCAAAGAGGTGAGAGTTACCAAGATAAATGCAAGGGTTTTGGTGGTGTACCAGGGAACCAAGGTGACACTTATAAGCCTACATCTAGCCCTATCCCTCTTGGTACTAAGAAGCCAAACCAACTGGGACCTGTTAGCCATACCCAGGGAAAGGAGACAATGAACTTGCCCGGAGATAGATCCTGTGTCAACGGCAAGAGACAATTATGAGTCTCCAAGCCATTTGAACTGCAAGGTCAGCAGTTCAAGCTCACCAGCTGCTCCTTGGAAATCCTATACAGGGTCACTATGGGTCGGAATCAACTCGAAGGCACTTAGCAACAACAACAGGCACAAGCAAGGGGCATTTGCTTATGGTGGATATTGGGATTCTCATGGCCTTCTGCAGTTCTTTTGTGAGCAGCTGATAGGCACTGGGTCGAGTCTGTCTTTGATATTCATTGATGCATCGCAGAACTTCTGGTAGTCTTCTGTTTACTATTGTAATGATTGTGCGCCCTGCCAAAAGGTTTGATTCAGGATCCCATTCATTCACTCTACCAGCCCAGCTGCAGACTCCTGGTGTGGCGCTGTATGATCTGGACTACAAGGCCGGCAGTTCAAACTCTCCAGCTGCTTCTCAGAAACTCTGTACAGGGTTGTTATGAGTCAGAACTGACTCAACAGCCCTTACATCAACAACAATAACCAGACCAGCTGTGGTGGGGTTGTATAGGAGATGAAATGCCACACAATGCCCAGGCTGTCTGTCCATTCCTGGACATCATATCCCATTTTTCTCTGTAGCCACTTGATCACTTGCTATATTGCACATAGCCAGGTTAGCTTGTCAACTTGAGCATTCCCCAGTGGAGTAAGGGGGCTATGAGCCAACAAATTCAAAATAACCATGTCCATGCCCTGTGTCTGGGCCCAAATATCTTCCCATAATTTCCATTCCCCAGAGGGGAGGTTGGTTAACTCTTGCTCCTTCCACTGTGTTAATCATAATGGTAGTCCTTTATACACTGCACAGTACTCCACGCACAGGATTATGGGGCTGGGCTCATGCACCAATACCATCCAAGCAGTCCTCAACTCAACCCACTGACTACACTCTGCCCTGGTCAATCCACATTCCTTCCATGACTGGTTGTAGCCTCTGCAGTTCACCATGGGGTGGGGGTTACCTCAAGCTGAGCCATCCACGTACCATGCTGCCTTGGGAATTTGTTCAATGCCCTTTTGTATGTGACTCTCCCATGGGGGTGTTTCCATTGTGAAGCGTGGGGTGTTTTCCATTGGTGACATAGTTGACAAGTCCAAGAATCTTGTGTAACTGAGCCCTCAAAGGGCTGGAGGAGAGGAGAGAGGACATTTATTTGTTGCAAATATGCATGCCATTTTGCCAGTGTGCTCGATTGGACCACACACAAATGGGGTTTAGCAAAGTCTTTAACCCACCCCTGTATGGGTAGTGCATGTGTACTGTTACATGGGCCCCTTTTAGGATGTCTTCCACACGCTGTAAACTTTGTACACTGTATACAGTTGCTTTTCTAAAGGGCTGCATCAGGTTTCTGCATCCTTCCATAGCTGAGACCAAAACCCTAAGAGAATACATCCATCTAGTTGCTGTTACCACAGACCTCAGTCATACATAGCCTTCCAGGTAGCTGGTTGTTAGTGACGGGCTGTGATATCAATTTCGACTCATAGCGACCCTGGAAAGCATTGTTGAGACTGTAAATCTTTATGGGAGCAGAAAGCCTCATCTTTCTCCCTCAGAACAGCTGGTAGTTTCGAACTGCTGACTTTGATCCAACTCACACTCCTTCCCTACAGCTATAGCTGCAAGAGCCTGTGCCTGATTTACTGCTACTTGACTCTCACTAAAGAACTGCTCCACCTTGGGAGTCCAGTCCCAAATGTCTCCTTTCTTACTAGATTGGTGGAAGACTCGTTAAAAACTTGTGTTATGCAGAGGATAAAACCCTGTTTGCTCTGAATGAAGAGGACTTCATGATGACACTGAATGACCACAGCCTTCTGTATGGATTGTACCTCAATGTAACGAAAACAAAAATCCTCAAAAATGAGCCCACAAATAGCATCATGATAAATGGAGAAAAAATGAAGTTGGCAAAGATTCATTTTGCTTGGATCCACAATCAACATCCATTGAAGCAGCAGTCAAAAAATCAAACAACATATGGTATTAGCAAATCTCTGTACGAGACCTCTTTAAAGTGTTCAAGAGCAAGGATGTCAGCTTGAGGACTAAAGTACTCCTGACTCAAGACATAATATTTTCAATGATCTCATATGAATGTGAAACTTGAACAATGAATAAGGAAAACTGTAGAAGAAATAATTCATTTGAACTATGGTGTTAAAGAATAATACTGAAAGAATACAGAAGAACAAACAAATTTGTATTTAAAGAAGCACAGCCAGGATGCCCAGACTTGTCTCTCATACTTTGGACATGTTGTCAGGAGGGACAAGTCCCTGGAGAAGGACATCATGCTTGGAAAAGTGGAGGGGGAGTGTCAGTGTAAAAGAGGAAGATCATCAAACAAGATGGAATGACACAGTGGCAGCAGCAATGGGTTCAAATAAAAGAATTGTGAAGATGAAAGATGCGGGATCCAGCAGCGTTTCTTTCTGTTGTGCATAGGGTTGCTATGAATTGGAACCCAATCTCTGGCACCTCACAACAACAGCAACATGGTAATGGTTACTACTGCTGGCACATTCATGAGTACCTCCATAAGTACAAAATGGAACACGGAAAGAAATACGGAAATAGATGCTGGACACTATGAGAGAACTGATAGTACATTATGAAAACCTCTGCTATTTGAGAAGAAGCATCTGACTGTGATAACATGACTAACAGCGCCCCTTTAAACTAGGTATCTGCCAAGTCCTTTCAGCCCCCCCCCCC
>NW_006408908.1:811202-812874 GCF_000296735.1 Chrysochloris asiatica
GGGTCAGAGTGATTTCGGCTTTAGCTGACACTCTGGCCGCGGGCAATAAACTTTACTCTTTAAGATTTTCAAGTTGAGTTGTTTCTGACTCGCGCTGCCGCAACTTGACAACTTTATTTATTTTTCTTTCCAAAATGACTTGACCAACTTCACTGGTAAAATCCTCCTCTCGCCCTAAAACAGTCACAGCAGCTGCTGCCGAACCTGCACACCTTCAGGGCGCTGGAACATCCCTTAGTTTGGAGGATCTGGGAAAGAGGAGAAGCTGGCCCTGAGGCCTGAATATGTCAGTTGAGAAAGCAATTGTTGAGGGGTGTAGGCAGATTTGTGCCAGTTCTCAGCAGGAGTACGCACACATTCTTCTTCTTTAAGTGTATTTAATA
The DNA here is from genome assembly GCF_000296735.1 of Chrysochloris asiatica. NCBI lineage: Eukaryota > Metazoa > Chordata > Mammalia > Afrosoricida > Chrysochloridae > Chrysochloris > Chrysochloris asiatica. The sequence continues at coordinate 811,586 of NW_006408908.1, forward strand.
TGCAAGGTCCTCTGAAGCTTAGAGCACAGAACCAGGAAACTCAGTACTTTTACTACTTATGAGATGGGAAATGGAGGTTTGCTTAACAAGGTAGCCTGTGCCCTCAGCCATCCTATGGGGCCTCTCAGGCCACGGGAAGCTTGGACTTCCTGTTACAAGCCCTTTGCTGTTTCGATTCATTGGGAACCTGTATAGGGTTTCCAAGGAGCAACTGGTGGATTTGACTCACCAACCTTGAAGCTAGCAGTCCAGTGCTTATCCTATAGCACCACACAGTATTGGGGGATGATTTTTTTTCCTAACCTGATTCACCTTCCTGGTGCCCTGGCAGTTCCACATGTGCCAGCAGGGTCAGTCACTCAGAACATTCCAGATGAGAAGCTGGTACCCGTTCCTGTGTTCAGATTCCCCCTTGAGTTCCACAGGAAAGTCTCTACGGATCCATGACACGTGCTTCCCTTTCTATGCAGAATGGGAGTGTGGAAAGAATAAGGTTCACAATTCTACTATTCCAAGATACTTTCAAGAAAACTCCTCAGTCTTCCACCCAAATAACTTTCCACACCATCCTCTGATAGGTGGGAAAGGCAGCTCTTTTCTGACTCACTCCAGTGTTTTTGTCTCACATCTGGCATGGTCCCAGTTGAGATTACACATCTGTATGTAGTGTGTCTCCAGTGACCCAGGAAGGGATTTGTGGCAAGGGGAAGAAAGCAGGACTTGTAGTCTGATGTATCAAGTTACTGTCACAATGACTAGGTTACCAACTTCTCCAGAACATAGCTTTGATGGGAAGCTAAGATGAAAAATCAATGGCTCTGGCTTCCTAAAAATTACTTGGTGATGTCCCTATAACTGGCTGGATAACTGGTCTGAAGCCACAAATAACATTCCTGATGTTAGAAAACAAACTCCCACCCTGCCACAAAATCTCTGGGAGGAGTCTTTGAAGCTTGATTTTTCTTCACCCTTACTTGTTTGGTTGAGTTGTTGTTAAGTGCCGTCAAGTTTGTTCCAACTCATAGCAACACTGTAGATTGATTTCCAAGGAGCAGTTGGTGAGTTTGAACTGCCAACCTTGGGTTAGCAGGACAGTGCTTATCCTACAACACCACACCAGGACTCCTATTTATTTGAGAAGGTCCCTTTAAAAACCCTAGGAAAAACTAGGTTTTTCTTTCTCCTACGAGGAAGCTCCCCTGGATTAACCATAAGTGAAGTCATCTAGACTCTGAAAGGATTGTAAGGGAAGCCCTTAATGTTAGTGTATGGTGGTGGTGATAGTATGC
>NW_006408908.1:813444-814593 GCF_000296735.1 Chrysochloris asiatica
ATAAATTAACAGGATGTTGGGAAAATTGTACTTTTCAAATTCACCATCTGGTTCAGTATTTAGAGATACATCTGAATTATATGAATTAAACTTTTGTTTTCTATTAAACTTTTACTTTCTCCTTTATTTCTGTGTTGGTACAAGGGGTTACTAGACAGGATCCTGTATGCCAGAGGCCACATTAATAAAAAGTAATATGAAACAGGTGAAATTAATTTTAATGTATTTCATTTAACCCAATATATCCATAATATTATCACTTCAATTTAATCATTATCAAAACTTATTAATGAGTATAGGTTTCCCAGAAGCTCTGGTAGCATAGTGGTTACAAATCAGGCTGCTAATCTCAGAATCAGCAGTTCGAAACTACCAGCTGTTCCATGGGAGAATGATAAGGTTTTCTTTTCCCATAAAGATTTACAGCCTCAGAAACCCTGTACAGGGTCACTATGAGTCAGAACTGACTACACGTCATATAACAACAACAACATAGATTTCCCAAGAAAGATTAATCAGATAACTAATTTTTTGACTTTCTAAAAAGTGATGGTTTCTAGGATAAGCACTTGACCACAAAGTCATTTTGAAGAACAAGGTTGGCAGTTCAAATTCACCAGCCACTCCTCAGAAACCCTACATAGGGTCACTGTGGGTCAGAACCAATGCCACCTCATTTAACAAAAATGACCCTTAAAAGGCATTTAAAGAAACTAATTTAGTTCTTAAACTTTGAGAAAATTTTTGCTCAGAAGATAGAGAAAAAAAGTATGGAGAAGAGCTCTTTTAATTGCTGCTGCTTTTTTTTGTTGTTTTGTCTTTTTTGTTGTTGTTGTTATTAGGTGCCATCGAGTCGACACCGACTCATAGCGACCTTATGCACAGAAGAATGAAACAATGGCCGATCCTGGGCCAACCTCACTACTGTTGCCACACTTGAGTCCATCGATGCTGCCACTTGGACAATCCATCATGTTGGGGGTCTTCCTCTTTTTCTCTGACCCTCCATCTTACCAAACATGATATCCTTCTCCAGTGACTGGTCCCACCTGACAATATGTCCAAAGTATGAGAAACGAAGTTTGGCCATCTTGGCCTCTAAAGAGCACTCTGGCTGCACGTCTTACAAAACAGATCTATTGGTTCTTT
>NW_006408908.1:820691-823895 GCF_000296735.1 Chrysochloris asiatica
TTGTATCTGACAATGTTTCTCTGCTATTCATAGAGTTTTCAGTGACTAGCGATTCAGAAGTAGTTTGTCACTCTTTCTTCCTAGTCTGTCTTTATTTTGTAGCTCATCTGAAACCTGTCCACCATGGGTGACCCTGCTGGTTATTTATAAGATGCTTATACTTGGCTTTTATTATACTTCATTCATCCCAGTATGCAAGACATGATAGTAGATGCTGAGATGAGCAGGGGTGAGTGAAATGTACACTTAGGGAGTTTACAGTCCAGTGTAGTGTTTCTCAACCTCAGACATTAAGTAGGATCATTTGGGGGAGTGCATTGGTTTCCTAGACTGCCATTAACAAATTACCATAAATAGGGCAGCTTAAAACAATAGAAATCTCTCCTGCCACAGTTCTGTAAGCTAGAAGTATGAAATCAAGATGCTGACAAGTTGTGCTTTCTCTAAAGGCTGTGAGGGAATGTCCATTCCCTGACTTTCTCTGAAATCATCTTTCAATGATTCATTCCAATCTCTGTCTCTATCATGGCATGTTACTGTATCTGTGTATCTATATTTTTGTTTCCAAATTTCTTTATTCTCTATAATAACAACATTCATATTTGATTTATGGCCCACCCTAATCCAGTATGACTCCATCTTTATTAATTCCATCTATAAAAATTATATTTCCCAATAAGTTCACATTCCCAGGTACTGGGGGTTAAGAATAAAACATTTGGGGGATGTCAAATCAATACATAATAGGCAACATTTAAAAATAATTATTATCAAGTTTCATTCCAAACCAATTTATTTTAAATTTCTGGTGATGGGCTAGTGTCAGAATAGTGTCAGGCTAGTGTTTTTAAGTGCCATTGAGTCAATTCTGACTCATAGCCACCCTGTATATGCAGCCAGATTTAGCACTACTCAGTCTGTTATTTGTTGTTAAGTGCCATCAAGTCAGTTCTGACTCATAAAGTCTTACACAGGGTTTACGAGGAGTGGCTGGTGAGTTCACAGCACAAGTTTTGTGGTTCAAACTGACCTTTTCGTCTAGTGCATTATCATGCTGTGCCACACCAGGACCTAGTCAGTGGGTGGGGAATACAGTGATGAAGGACAACATTAAAAGAATATGGCTATGTTCCTGCCTCTATTCTTTGTGGCCTCAGAACTAACCCAGGAGAGCCTGAATTCCTTTAAGAATTTGGATAGGCTCATTTACAGCAGTGTTTACCAACTGAGGCATAAAAGGGCTCTTATGTGCTATCAACAAAACCATCCAAGAACTGCCCACTAGCTGACTATAAAAAAACCTGGCCTCACACCACACTGAGACTTGACAACACCACCTATTTCTCTTCCAAACATGATACCAGACTGATTCCAAACCCCAGGAATTAGCTTTATAAACTACACACAGACCTTTATGGAAAATAATTGTTCACATGAAAAATTATGAAACTGAAATTCAGTCATGTTCGGATAGACAATTTGAAAAATCAGTTGGTTGTGTCAACTCTGATTTGTGGTGAGCCTATGTGTATCCAGACAAGAACGGTTTTCCATAGGAGTTTCAACAGCTAGTTTTTCAGAAATAAACCATAAGGCGCTTTCTTTGAGTGGACTCAAACCTCTAACCTTTTGATTAGTAGCAAAGGGTGTTAACTGTTGTAATAAGCTCACAGACTTTGCTAGATAATTATTGTTTTTAAGTGCCATTGAATCAGTTCCAACTCATAGCGACCCTGTATAGAGTTTTTGACGAGTGACTGGTGGGTTTGAACTGACAACTTTGTGGTTCAAACTGACCTTGCAGTCTAATGAATTACCCTGCAGTGCCACAACAGTACAATTATGGTGACAATTTTCTGTTAGCCTTGGAATTCAAGTGAATAAGCCTCTTTAAAATGCAAAATGCTTGCCTAACTCAAAACTCAAAATGTAGTCTATAAAGTTTATTTTCAATGAGTTTCAACGGGGACTAAAACACATATTTTTACTTAATAGTTTTTAAACAGTAACCACTTAAGTAACTATTTCATAATTCCTTTAAATAAAAATGTTATTTCTCAGGCCAAGCATGGCTGGGTCTCTGAAATGTATTACAGAAAAATCTGCCTATTATCTGCTATGTTTTTAATTTGCTGGAGCTGACCAATGCTGACTTCACAACTCATGGTGGCCAACTCCCAAGGGGATTTCTTCTCTTCAGTCCTGACAAGAAAGCTATTGCCATCTTTTCATTGTATTTATTTCACAATTTTTGTGCTGTGTGTGATTGTAAACAATATTTTATTTAGAACTCTAAATAATAATAATTTTTAAAAAGACATAATTTTAAACATGTAGCTTATAACCCTTAAAGAATAGAATCAGGAAAAATAGATGATTTTTGGAGAATTCATCATTTTCAGTATTCCTTCCCACTGGCAACCCCTTTCTTTTTTTTTTGGTGGATGGGGTTGGGCATGAAGGTGGCTTATAATGAAACTCTTTCAAGCAACTGGCAAATTCCCATGGCTGAAAGGCTGGTTGTTTCTCAGCCATTAAAATGAAAAGGTTTCTTGGGCTGAAGAAAAGAGAATGGGAGGAAAGTCAAGAAGAACGAAGCCTTACTTCTTCCCTGTTTGAAATTTTAGCAGTGTTTCAAAGACATCATGGAAGGAAAATGCTGCAAGTAGTTCTAGGCTTTTCTGATGCAAATTTCCACAGGTTGCCTCAAACCAGACTTGAGTATGACTTCACAAATTCATTCTTCCAGTAAAACTCGTTGACCATCTATGATGTACCAATCTCTCTGCTTCACCCTGAACACAAAAATGAATTAGACACAAGCCTTGCCCTCAGAGAATCTTTGTGTCTTCTTGCTGAAACCTCTAGAGTCCACAGCCTTCAGTTGGGTGATTCAGAAATACAATTTTACCAATTTGCTAAGGAAAGTTCACTCTCTATAGAGCTGATTCATTCTCACAAATTCACAAAGTTAAGTAGTATAATGAAATGTGCAAAGAACTAGAGTTAGAAAGCCAAAAGGGAAGAATGCACTCACCTTTCTCAAGCTGAAAGAACTAAAAAAACATTCAAGTTTTGACTTGCAATATTGAAGAACTCTGTGGGCAAAATATTGAATGATGCAGAAAGCATCAAAAGAAGATGCTGTCTTTGGCTACCCAAAATGGGGGAGGGAACAAATCTTTAAAGTGAGGATCATTCCCA
>NW_006408908.1:824134-826129 GCF_000296735.1 Chrysochloris asiatica
ACCCTGGGACCCTCGAGGGAGAAGAGCGGAGTGTGGGACCCTATCCAGAGAAACAGTGATGCCAGAGATGGAGGCAGAGAAAATGACGTGGAGAGATGGAGTGGCTGAGGACTCTAGACTCAGGGAGGGGGAAGGGCTGTGCGCTAGTGGCCAGGGGGCAGGCTTGCAGGGTATGCCCTTTGGTTGTTTGAATGATTGTATATTGTTGCTGAGTGCTTTGGTGTACACCAAAAAAAAAAGAAAAGAAACAAAAACAGAGGAATGGAAGCAAATGCTGTTGAATGATGATACATGGAGGGGATTGTAGTCATTGCAATGAGACAAAGTACGATGGGATGAGTGTAAGGCTGATGTTCTCCCATGCAAACTCAATTCACAATAAAAACTTATTAAAACAAGATGCTTTCTTTCCAAATAACTGCTTCTTGGTCTATGTAATGTTCCTCATGAGTATAATTAAGTGTTCTGGAATGCCCATTTTTCACAATCTTATCCATAGTTTGTTGTGATCTACATAATTGAAAGCCATTGCATAATCAATAAAGCACAGGTAAACATTTTTCTGCTATTCTCTGCTTTCCATGTCTGGTATTTTGCTTTCTATGATATCCTTCATAACATGTCCTCGTCTGAAACCAACCTGAACCTCTGGCAGTTCCCTGTCAATGCACTGGTGCAGCCATTTTTAAATTATACTTAGCAAAATACTACTCACATGTGATGTTAATGATGATTTCTGTATTCCTTTGGGTCACCTCTGTTTGGATTGGGAACAAATATGGATCTCGTCCAACCAGTTGGCCATGTAGCTGTTTTCCTAACTTTTTAGCATAGATGAATGAGTACTTCTGGGGTTCCTTCAGTTAACTGAATGATTTTAATCTGTATTTCATCAATTCCCACAGCCTTGTTCTTTGCCAATGCCTTCAGTGCACTTTGGACTTCTCCTTTCAGTACCCTTGACATTTGATCATATGCAACCTCTTGAAATGGTTAAACATTGTCCATTTCTTTTTTGTACATGGACTTTGAATATTCCTTCTATCCATTTATTTCCTTTTATCTATTTTTGATGCCTTCTGAATCATTCAGTATTTTGCCAATAGAAACCTTCAGAATTGCAAGTTGAAGCCTGAATTTTTTCTTCAGTTCTTTTAGCTTGAGAAATGCTAAATATGTGTCTTCCTTTTGGTTTTATAACTTCAGGTCTTTGCACATTTCAGTATAATATTTGACTTTGTCTTCAGGAATTCCCTTTGAAATTCTCCATTCAGTTCTTTCACCGCCTCATTTTTCCAATATTTTCTAGCATTCCTAAACTGAAAAGCAAATTTCAGAGTCTCTTCTGACATCCATTTTGGCCTTTTCCTGCTTTCTTGTCTTCTTAATGACCTTTGGCTTTCTTTCTATATGATGTTCTTGATGGCATCCTACAACTCTCTGGTCTTCGGTTATTAGTGTTTAATTTATCAAATCTGTTCTTGAGATGGTCCCTAAATACAGTCGGAATATGTTCAAGGTCTATTTTGGCTCTTGGGAACTTGTTTTAATATTCTTCAGCTTCAGCCTGAATTTTCAGATAAGCAATTAATGGTATGTTCCAGTCTGCCCCTGGCTTTGTTTTGGCGATGAAATGGAGCGTCATCATTTCTTTCCACAGATGTAGTCAATTTGATTTTTGTGAATTCCATTTGATGATGTCCATGTGTATAGTCATTTTTTTTATGGTCTTTAAAAACATATTTGCACTTCCTTTCCAACCTGGTCCCATTGCTATTGCTCCCACAAAGAAGGGTGGCAAGAAGAAGAAGGTCCATTCTGCTATCAACAAAGTGGTGACCAGAGAGTACACCATCAACATTCACAAGCACTTCCATGGAGTAGGCTTCAAGAAGTGTGCCCCTCTAAATTTGTTTGATCATAAACTGTTAGTTTTCATCCACATTGACTGTCTGTAGGTTTTTGAAAGTGGTGACCGGCACATAGGTCACCAGT
>NW_006408908.1:826321-827005 GCF_000296735.1 Chrysochloris asiatica
TTTTTTTATGTCAAGGTGTAATTCATACTGAAGTCTTGGTGTGATAAGTGGTTTTTAGATATTTGGAAATTTTCTCATGACTCATTTGCAAATTTCAGACAGAAATATCTATCTAAATAAAGCTATTCTTTTAGAAAATGTGATCAATTGGTTTTAATGGATTTAGCTACAAAAATCTTCTTAGATTTGTTTCCCAAATAACAAGGTTTATAGCACAGTAATCTTTTCACTAGGACAGCTTGCAGTTTCATTACTTAGAAACTTAAGAATCACTACTCCAGAGACAGAGCCACACCTAATGTATGTGAGACCTAGGCAAAGAATTTTTGTGTGGTCTCTGTTCATATAAATTGAGTCACCCAAAATAGGCTTGTCAGCTACATTCTGGTAGCCCAGGTTAACACAATCTTACAAAAGAAATATGTGTTGGTGAGTGGAAGGAGTGCACTTCCCAGTTGCTCTCCCATGGCCTTGATATGAACCCTGGACCTCTTTCAGTTTGATGGAGTCCACATACAACGTAGAGAATCAGAGAGTGTAGGTACAGAGATTCTACCTTGGACCCAGTTGCCACTTCCAGAATGTTTCAGGCCCTAGAGGCAACATAGAAATTTTTGAGGCAGGAACTCCTAAGTATAGACCTCACTTGCCCAGGTCTAAGGGTGATGCTATACTAACTGCCAT
>NW_006408908.1:827949-829326 GCF_000296735.1 Chrysochloris asiatica
TTAATACACTACTTTCGAAAAGGAATAGAACAACCAGAAAGAAACTCAACAAAGCTACAGAGGAACGAAACAGCACAATCAACCAACTTGACCTCACAGACGTATACAGAGCATTCAATCCAACAACAGCACAATATACATTCTTTTGAAGTGCACATGGAACATTCTCCAGAATTGACCATGTGTTAGGTCCCAAATCAAGCCTCCATAAATTTACAAACGTCAAAATACTACAAAGCATCTTTTCAGATCATAATGCCATAAAATTAGAAATCAACAATAAGAAGACGAAGGAAATAATGCTTAATACATGGAGACTGAATAACACCCTGCTGAAGAACGACTGGATAATAGAAGAAATTAAACGTGAATACAGAAAGTTCCTAGAAACAAAAGAGAACAAAAGCACAACATACCAAAATCTTTGGGACACGGCAAAAGCACTGCTGAAAGGACATTTTATTGTGATAAATGGGCACATCCAAAAAGAAGAAAGCATCAAAACTGACACAACCAGATCCATTTGTCTCAACTGCTATGTTCATCTTTAGCATATTTTTAATAGTTCAAAAATACATTTGTTTATTTGTTTGTTTGTTTTAATCTAAAATAGTCTTGATATATATTTCTAGTTTTTAAAGATAAAAAATTCACATTTCACAGACAGTGCCAATAGAGAAGGACTTTTGTTTTCCTGCAAAATCACAATGGAAATTGAAGAACAGCAACAAGTGTGGAAGAAGACATTTTACTTGGAATTACCAAAAGTGGAGCTTCATGTTCACTTGAATGGATCCATTAGTTCTAAAACCATGAGGAAATTAATAGCCAAGAAGCCAGACCTTAAATTATATGATCAAATGATTGTGATTGACAAAGGAAAGAAAAGAACGTTAGTAGACTGTTTCCAGATATTTCAACTTATTCATCAGCTCACTACTAGCTCTGAAGACATTTTAATGGTTACAAAAGATGTCATTAAAGAATTTTCAGATGATGGTGTCAAGTACCTGGAACTGAGGAGCACACCCAGAAGAGAAAATGCCACTGGAATGACTAAAAAGACTTACGTGGAATCTATACTTGAGGGCATAAAACAATCCAAACAAAAAAATTTAGGCATTGGTGCTAGTTATTTGATAGCAATCTACAGAAGAAGTGGACCTTTAGTAGCCAAGGAGACTGTTAAACTTGCTGAAGAGTTCTTTCTTTCTACTAAGGAGACAGTCCTTGGCCTTGACCTCAGTCAGCCAGATAGTTGTCTTCCAAATTTCTTGGCAGAGATGAGTGAGTGCCTCCTGTGCTGCCTCACTTTCTTGAAAGATTTCAGTTTTTATTCCATCAATGCCTGGTGCCTTGTTCTTTGCCAGTTCCGTC
>NW_006408908.1:830976-831709 GCF_000296735.1 Chrysochloris asiatica
AAAAAAAAAAAAAAAATTCTCACAACTGGACCAGTAAATAACATGATGATAAATCGAGAAAGGATAGAAGTTTTCAAAGACTTCATTTTGCTTGTTATGGCAGCAGTAGTCAAGAAATCAAATGATGTATTGCATTAAGCAAATCTTCTGCACAAAACATTTTAAAGTGTTCAAGATCAAAGATGTCAGGTGTGCCTGACCCAAGCCAGGGTACTTTCAATGGTCTCATAGACATGTGAAAGTTGGATAATGAAAAAGGAAGACTGTACAAGAATCGATGCATTTGTGTTATGAACTGTTAGAAGAACAAACAAATCTGTGTTGGAAGAAGTACAGCCAGGGTGCTCCTTAGAAGCCAGGTTAACAAGACTTCATCTCTCATACTTTGAACATATTATTGGGAGAGACCAGTCCCTGAAAAGGACATCATGTTTGGTAAAGTGGAAGGTCAGAGAAAAAAAGAAAGACCCTCAAGTGGCAGCAACAATAGGTTCAAACATAACAACAATTGTGAGGGTCCGGCAGGACCAGGTAATGTTCCGTTCTGTTGTGCCTTTTCCAAATCAACTTGATATTAGTTCATTCTGGAAACAGTCAGTAGGTGGCTTTTCTCATACACACATATGATTGTAAAGCAATGAGGCTAATTTGTGACAAAAACACAAACCACATATTTCTCCATGAGTATTGTTCTTTTCCCACCACTCGTCGGTCAGTTTCTCTCACTGTGGTG
>NW_006408908.1:835699-837425 GCF_000296735.1 Chrysochloris asiatica
GGGCAGTGTTTCGTTCTGCTGTGCATAAGGTCGCTATAGGTCGGTACAGACTCGATGGCACCTAACAACTACAACAACATTGTCCTTTTCAAAATAGTCATTGAAAGAGGTCATATAGAAATTGTTAATTGCATAGATGGGTGCAAGGTGACTTTGTACTATAAGCGCTAGACTGCAAACCACAAAGTAAGTGGTTCAAGCCCACCACTCACTCCATGGGAGAAAGATGAAGTTTTCTGTAACCGCAAAGATTCACAGCCTTGGAAACCTTATAGAGGGTTGCTATGAGTTGGAACCTACTCAACAGCAGTTAATAACATTTAATGCATGGAGTCCTAGTGTGGCACTATAGGATAAACACTGGACTGCTAATTTCAAGGTCTGCAGTTTTAACCCACCAACTTTTCCTCTGAAACCCTAAACAGTGTTTCTATGAGTCAGAATCAACTGGACGGCCCTTCACAATTTATTACATGTCTACCACAAGCCCAGAAACATTATTTATATTATTTCATTTTATCCTCAGAAGAGCCAAGTCCTTGAGACAATGTTATCTGATGTTGAGTAACACTTTGAAACTTGATGAAAATATCAAATCTGTAAGAGGCCAGGATTTCACTCATATTTTCCTAACTCCAAATCGCATGGCCTACGCCTCACAATGGTCCTGCCATAGGTCAAGTCTTTTTTTGAAATGCCTTTTCTGAATCTGTTTACACAGAAGAGCAGTACACAGGTGCTTCAAAAAGTTCATGGAAAAATACATTGTCATTCAAATACCTTTTTACATAAACTTTTTGAAACCCCTTCATATTTTGAAATTTCCTATTGTGTTACAACTCTACCTCAGGAAACCATTGATATTTTTTAAAAAGATGTTTTGAAAAATCAAGAGTCAATTGTAGTAACAAAGGTGAGCGATAAAGTTAAGTAATACTATTTTAGAAGAAAGAAAAATGAAAACCATTAGTTGCAACTCTAGTAATGAAATAAATTTTCTACATAGACACAAAAATATGATTATGCAGACTCCAAACTGGGCTCCAAATGTGTTGTAAGCTACATCAGTGGTACAACTGAAAAAAAGTTGTAAAGTGACTACTGTTTCACAGACAGTATCCCATGGATACTATACACACATGAATAAATAAATATTCTAAGTCTGTAACTTACTATATCTGGAAAGATGCTAGTATTTATATAACATGTGCCTGGTATAAGGTACAGTTGCTCCATCCAATGTAGAACACATAATAATGTTTAAAAATAGGTATTATTTTACTCATTTTTCAGTAATGCAGAAGTGGAAGACTGAAGATAATATGTTACCCAAGGTCATACAGTTAGGAAGGCTGAAGGCCCTGGAGTCTTATCTCAAATCAGAGCCCTTCAAATTCACTTGTCTTGATCTTCCATCTGTACATTTAAGTCTGTCTTTGACTCTTAAGTCAATGGCACATTGTTCCATTCATTGGGCATCTAACCTGCCAGTCCCCTCAGGTCTGTCAGTTTACTGTACTTTCAGGGCTTGTATGTTGCTGTGATGCTGGAATCTATGCCACTGGTGTTTCAAATGCTATCAGGGTCATCCATGGTGGACAGATTTCAGCAGATCTTCCAGACTAAGAACAGACTAGGAAGAAGAAATGGGTGGTCCATTTCTGAGAGATTGTTGTTGTTTTGTTGTTAGGTGCCATCAAGTAGGTACCAACCCATAGCAACCTTA
>NW_006408908.1:839925-847542 GCF_000296735.1 Chrysochloris asiatica
TCAATCCAAAATAAAAACATTTAATTAAAAAAAAAGACTAGAAGAAAGACTGGTAAAGTGAGGATCAGCAAAATGAGGTAATCCTCCTAATGATATGGGCTGTGACAATAATAGCCACACTATGGACTCAGACACACCGAAACTCATGAAGATGGCACAGGATCATTCAATGTTTCATTCTGTTCTGCATAACTTCTCTATAAATCAGAGCTGACATGGTGGCAGCTAACAGCAACCTATTTTTAAACACCTATTATAGAAATTCAAAATAATCACAAAAGTCTACGGGAAAATATAATAAATTCCCATGTAGCCCTCATTCAGGTTTAATGATTACTGACTTCTGACCAGTATTATGTCATCTATAACCCCATATCTCTCTCTTCTGTATCATTTTGAGGCAAATCTCAGATATAGAATTTTCAGATATTAAACTTCTATTTTACCTAATTGACATTAGAGAAAGAGGAAAAGGAGAAATAAAGATAGAAGTCAAGAAGGAAGGAAAGAGTAGGAGAGGAAGAAGGAGCACAGTTTGGTTGTTGCTTTAGTCCTGTAAATGTCAATTCCATTGATCTGCTTTAATCTGGTGCAAGTAAATTTACTTTATTTTGGAAATCATCCCAGTTAGTGCAATATTTACCTTCAAAGAGTTCAGTTCTGCAGCAAATCCATTGATCCTAATGCTGTGTACTTCAAACACTTTTAGATGGAATTTAGACTTTCTGGGACTATTTGATCCTACCCAGATGGTGGACATTTGGGAACCAATAACGACTTTATTCTTAAAATACAAACAAATAAACCTTTGGCTTTACCGTGTCTTATTTTCACTCTGCTTAAAGGCATCCATAAATATAGAACAAGTAAAGCTACTGAGATTAAATGCCAGAACACAAAAATGATCAAATTTTACCCATAGGAGAGTAATCAGGGAACTTTCCTATAACCTCAGGTACTGATACTTATTTAATAAATTCACAAATATAAGCCCCCATTCTTGTGGGCACTGGGTGAAAAGACTTGATTTTGTCCTGTGCGAGAACCAGGGTTCCATTACTACCTGAGACTCTGCTGACCTCCAGAGGAATCCCTGGGACAGCCAAATGGGATCAAAGAGCCAAAAAGAGTTTGAACTGCCAAGGCAATGTTTATGAAGTGAGGCAATATTTATGATAACCAGACCCAAATATTAGTGTTCAGTGGATTAAAGATCAATGGCAGCAATTTCAAGATAGTGAGCTCTTTTGATAAGTAAGCAATTTGGTTCTGTGCCAATAGAGCCTCCCAAATCTGTGACCAGAAACAAGTACTCAAGCAAAACAACTTCTGATTCATTTATATCTCCTGTAGTTTTCCAAATGTAAAAATGAAGCCAACTGTGCTACTTGGTAAACTCTTTGATCTAAAAACACGTAGTAACTTAAAGTAACAACTCTTTTTTTGTTGTTAAGTGTCCTAGAGTTGGGTCAGACTCATAGAGACCTTTGTAGGGTTTCTGAGGAGCAGCTGGTGAGTTTGAACCTCTGACCTTGCAGTTCAAACAGACCTTGCAGTCCAGTACTTATCCAACAGGGCCACAATCTGGACAGCCACAAAAGCTAAACCTCAACATTCTCAACGACAATATATTTTCTTTACAAAGGTTTCATTGTGATTGAGTGATAGTTTACATAGGGGAACACTGGTTTTGCACTCAGTCTATCATATTTTGTTTCATTGCAATGATTACAATCACCTCCATGCATTATCAGTTAACAGTGTTTGCTTCTAATTCCCTCTGTTTTATTTTGTTTATATGTTTTTTATGTACAAAAAAACATGCAGGAACATATAATTGTTCAAACAACCAAAAGGCACCTTAAGCAAGCCAGCCTCCTGGCCGCCAGCACATAGCCTTTCTCTTTCCATAAGTCTAGAGTCCTCAGCTGCTCAGTATCTCCAAGCCATCACCTCTGCCTCCGTTTTTTGTGTCACTGCTTCTCGGGTCAGGATCCCACTTATGCTCTTCTCTCTTGGTGGTCCTAGGATCCTCTGTTCCTAGAATGCAAGATTAGCTGCTTACAATTGGGATAATCACAATTAGTCATGATAACAATTACTCACTGTTGAATCAAATGAATCCTATTCCCATCTCCTTTCACCAGACATTTCTAGGCAAGATGAAAACTATTCAGTGTCACCCACAATATCTTTGGTGAATATAATAGAGAAAGTGATCTGGGGTGGGGGGCAATCTACCATTAACTCATATAAAGGAGCTCTGTTATTTAATATCAACAGAATATCTAAACTAAAGCCTTAACATTACATTATTTCACGAGTCTCCTGTTGCGATCAATACTAAAAAAAAAATTAGTCAAGGCTCAATCATTTCAAGAGGTAGTATACGATCAAGAACCAATGGCATTTAAAGAAGTTCAAATAGCACTGAAGGCATTGACAAAAAAACAGCAACAAGGCTCCACGAATTGACAGAATGCAAATTGAAATCTTTGAAAAAACTGATGCAGCACTGGAGGCACTCACTCATCTATGTAAAGAAATGTGGAAGACAGCAACCTGGTCAACCAATTGGAAGAGACCTTTTTTGTGCCCATTCCTAAAAAGGTGACCCAACAGAATGCGAAAATTACTAATGTCAGTAATATTGTTATTGTTATTAAGTGCCACTGAGTCAGTTCCAACTCACAAAAACCTTTAGGGTTTCCAACAAGTGGCTGGTGAATTTCAACTGCCAACCTTGTGGTTCAATCCAACCTTGTAGTCCAGTGCTTTATCCCACAGAGCCATACCAGGAAGCCTATTGATATCATTAATATAGTATACAAGTGTAATTATGTTGAAAATTATTTAAAAATGATTGCAGCAGTACATCAACAGGGAGCTGGGGGAAATTTGAGGTGCATTCAGAAAAGGATGTGGAATGAAGGATATCATTGCTGACATCAGTGGATCTTGGCTAAAAGCAGAGAATACCCGAAAGATGTTTACCTGTGACTTATTGACTACACAAAGGCTTTCAATTGTGCGGATCATGATGGTAGCTATGGATAACATTGTGTACAATGAGTATTCCAGAACACTTTATTATGTTTATGAGTAACCTGTACATAGACCAAGAGGCAGTTGTTACTACAAGAACAAGCAAGTTGTTTGCTGGGGAGCCATGCAGGCAAGCAATCAAGTCCCTTCAGGACAAACCCTCCTCCAAGAATGAAACTCAAAGGGAACACATGAGGTATGTAAGCTTACTGATGACAACATTAGTTTGCAGGTGAGCGGAAGAAGGGGAAAGGCAGCAATAAAGAAATGGGCTGAGTTCAACCACGTTCCATAGATTCCCATTGACCTGGAGGTGGGAGAGACAAGAAGAAGGTCTGGTTGGTCCAAAGTGTGGTGAAAGCTGGGACACCTGAGTGGAATGTGGGACCCTATACAGAGAAGTAGAGACACCAGAGAAGGAGGCAGAGATGAGGACATGGAGAAATAAAGCAGTGAGGACTATGGACTCATGGAGAAAGAGGGGCTGTGTGCCGGCGGGCAGGTGCTGGTGGGCAGGAGGCAGACTTGCAGAATGTGCCCCTTGGTTGTTTAAATGATTGTATATTCCTGAGTGTTTTTGTGTATATCCCCCCCCCCAACACAAAAACAATAAAATAACAGGGAATGATGCCTAGAGGAGATTGTAATCATTGCAATGAAACAATGAGTGTAAACCTGATGTTGTCCTATGTTTAAAAAAAAAAAAAAAGGCAATTATTAGAACAGAACAAGGGGATACAGAGTGGTTTAAAATCTGGAGAGATGTTATCAGAGTTGTATTTTTAATTCAAGCTATACACTGAAGAAATAATCCGAGAAGGCCAATTATATGAAGAAGAATATGGCATCAGCATTGGAAGAAGACAGCTTGTGATATGAATATGACACAACCTTGCTTTCTGGGAGTAAAGAGGACTTGAAAACTTACTGATGAAGATCAAAGACCACAGTCTTCAGTATAGGTTGCACCTATAATGGAGAAAAGACTTAAGATGTCAAAGCCTTCAATTTACTTGGATCTACAATCACTGTTCATGGAAACAGCAGTCAAGAAATCAAACGACATGTTGCATTGAGCAAATCAGCTGCAAAAGGGGTTCTTGAAGTATTTAAAGAGCAAAGATATCAGTTTGAGGATTAAGGTATACCTGACCTAAGCCATGTATTTTCATTTGCCTCATATGCATGTGAAACCTGGACAATGAATAAGAAAGACCATAGAGGAAACAATGTATTAGAATCATGGTGTTGCACAATGAAATGTTACATAATGTTGAAAAATAACTATGATCTGCAAAACACATTACAACATGGATGAACCTGAAGGACATTATGCTGAGTGAAATTAGTCAATCACCAAAAGACAAACATTATATGAGATCACTGCTTTGTTGACTATGCAAAGACTTTCGATTATGTGGATCATGACAAACTATGGAAAACATTGCAAAGTATGAGTATTCTGGAACAATTAATTATGCTCATGAGGAACCTGTACATAGACCAAGAGGCAGCGGTCAAACAGAACAAGGGAACACAGAATAGTTTAAAATTAGGAAAGGGATGCTTCAGGGTTGTGTTCCTTCATCCTACTTATTCAATCTTTATGCTGAGCAAATAATCTGAGAAGCTGGATGATAGGAAGAAGAATGTGGCATCAGGATTGGAGGAAGATTCAATTAACAACCTGAAATATGTAGATGATGCAACCTTGTTTGCTGAAAGCAACGAAGACTTGAAATACTTACTGATGAAGATCAAAGACCACAGTCTTCAGTATCGGTTGCACCTCAATGTAAAGAAAACAAAAATCCTCACCGCTGGACTAATAATCAACATCTATATAAATGGATCCTGGTGTGGTGCTATAGATTAATGCACCGGGCTGCAAAATTGTTTGAATTGCAAGGTTGGTGGTTCAAGTTCAACAGCTGCTCCATGGAAACCCTATACAGGGTCACTATGGATTGGAACCGACTCAACAGCATTTAACAGCAACACATAAATGGAGAAAATATTGAAGCGGTCAAAGACTTCATTTCAACCATCAACACAGCAGCAGTAAAGAAATTAAATGACATATTGATTACGCAGATCTGCTGCACAAGACCTTTTTAAAGTGTTGATGAGCAAAGACTTCAGTTTGAATACTAAGGTGCATCTGATCTAAACCATGGTATTTTCAATAACCTCATATGCATGAACAAGTTGGTCAGTGACCAAGGAAGACTGTAGAAGAGTTGGTGCATTTGAGTAATGGTGTTGGAGGAGAATATTGAAAGTACCATGGACTTCCAAAAGAACAAACAGATCTGTGTTGGAAGAAGTACAGCCAGAGTGTTCCCTGGAAGCCAGGGTGGCCAGACTTGTCTCTCATACTTCGTACATATTATCAGAAGGGACCAATCCCTGGAAGATACTTTTTGCTCACCCTCTTGTGTGTGTGTGCGTGCATGTGCACATATTTATGTTGGTAAATGCAGTTGAGTCAGTTCCAACTCAGAGCAACCTGATGCACAACAAAACTAAACACTGCCCAGTCCTGTGCCAACCTCACAATCATTGTTACACTTGAGCCCATTGCCACTGCCACTGTGCCAATCCATCTCATTGGGGATTTTATCTTTTTCCTTGACCTTCTATTTTACCCAGCATGATGTGCTTCTCCAAGAACTGGTCCCTCCATACAACATGTCCGAAGTATGAGAGAGGAAGTCTGGCTATCCTGACTTCTCAGGAGCATTCTGACTGTACTTCTTCCAACACAAATCTGTTCTTTTGGCAGTCCAGGGTACTTCTGCTATCCTCTTCCAACACCATAACTCAAATGCACCAATTCTTCTATGGTCTTCTTTATTCATTGTCCAACTTTCACAAGTATATGAGGTTATTAAATATACCATGACTTGGTGTACCTTAGTCCATTAACATTTTAAAGAGGTCTTGTGCAGCAGATTTGCCTAATGCAATGCATTGTTGGATTTCTTGACTGCTGCTTCCATGAGTGTTGGTTGATATGAGCAAAATGAAGACTTTGAAATTTTCAATCTTTCCTCCATTTATATGGATGTTGTTTATTGGTCCAATGGTGAGGATTTTTGTTTTCTTCACATTGGGGTGCAACCCATACTGAAGGCTGTGGTCTTTGATCTTCATTAGTAAGGATTCTAAGTCTTCTTCACTTTCAGCAATCAAGGTTATATCATCTGTATAACATAGGTTGTTTATGAGTCTTCTTCCAATCCTGATGCCATACTCTACTTCATACAACAGAGCTTCTCAGATCATTTGCTCAGCATACAGATTGAATAAGTATAGTAAAAGAATAAAATCCTGTAGCACACCTTAGCTAATTTAAAAACATTTAGTGTTCCTTCTTCAGTACAAGTGACTGCCTTTTGGTTTATGTACAAGTTCCTCATGAGCACAATTAAGTTTCCCAGCATATTCATATTTCACAATGTTGTCCATAGCTGCCATGATCCACACAATGGAAAGCTTTTGCATAGTAAATAAAGCACAGGTAAACATCTGCCTGGTATTCTTTGCTTTCAGCCACAATCCATCTGACATCAGTAGTGACATCCCTCGTTCCACCTCGTCATCTGAATCTGGCTTGAAACTCTGGCAATTCTTTGACAATGTACTATTGCAGCTGTTTTTGAATTATCTTTAGCAAATGAACAAAATTTTACTTGCATGTGATATTGATTTCTGCATTCTCATTGGAATGGGCACAAATATGGATGTATTCAGGTCAGTTGGCCAGGTCTTCCAAATTTCTAGGCATAGGTGAGTGCGTGCTTCCAGTGCTGCATCAGTTTGTTGATAGATTTCAATTTACATTCCATCAATTCCTTGGGCCTTTCTATTTGCCAGTGCCTTCAGTGTACCTTGGACTTCTTCCTTCAGTATCATTGGCTCTTGATCATATGCCACCTCTTGAAATGGATGAATATCAACCATTTATTTTTAGTACAATAACTCTGTGTATCATATCCATCTTCTTTTGAAGCACAGGTAAACAGGTAAACATATAGCCAAAATGCTCCTTAGAAGCCAGGATGGCCAGACTTCATCTCCCTTGTATATCGGGAACATGGTGGCTTCATAAGATAAACGTGAAAGATGAAGCTTTCTGGTCCTGTAAAGATGTAATGCCTTGGAAACCCTATACAGGATTGCTATGAGTCTGAATCTACTTGATGGCACATAACAACAACAAAATAAATACATATAGTATTTTGTACATATTGGGATCCAAATACAACACATCTGTTTTTCTATATGTATATACTTGTACCTGGACCAAG
The DNA here is from genome assembly GCF_000296735.1 of Chrysochloris asiatica. Classification (NCBI taxonomy): domain Eukaryota; kingdom Metazoa; phylum Chordata; class Mammalia; order Afrosoricida; family Chrysochloridae; genus Chrysochloris; species Chrysochloris asiatica. The sequence goes on from NW_006408908.1 coordinate 847,284, forward strand.
AAGCTGCAGTTTGAGCAGAGTATGGGAACACTGAATGTTTTAAAATTAAGAAAGGTGTGCAACAAGGTTGTATTATTTCACCATACTTATTCAACCTGTATGCTGAGCAAATAATATGAGAAGCTGGGTTCTATTAAGAAAAACAAGGCATCAGGATTGGAGGAAGACTCATTAACAATCTGCGATATGCAGATGATACAACCTTGCTTGCTGAAAGTGAAGAGGACTTGAAACATTTACTGATGAAGATCAAAGAGCA
>NW_006408908.1:851412-866499 GCF_000296735.1 Chrysochloris asiatica
TTATACAAATTGTGATCAAATACAACACATTAATTATATTTGGTTGATATATGTCTTAAGAATTTTTCAGTCTATAGTTTCCCCTCTGAAAGAAAATGTTGTTTTGGGACTAGTATCGCATTTACCCTAACTTGTGCCTGTTTTTTCTTAGGGAAATCCCTTAGGAGTTCAAAAAGCTTCCATTTTTGTTACACCTGATGGGAAATCAGGGAAAGTGAAATGCTGCCTGAATATTTCATTGCATTAAGTCATCGTATTTAATTGTTAATGAGGTATCATTTTTATTATGTTTATGTTTTGGGCAGTTATTGAATTTTTTAAATACATGAAGAATTTATGAGTAAATTGGTATCTAAGATGCATGAAATCAGTAGTGGACTAAGGGGCAAAAGTGTCTGTGATGAAACACACAGGTTTGAAACAAGATTGTCCATGAATTGATAATTATGGAATCTGGGTAATGAGAGTGCAGGGTTTATTATGGAATTGCTCCATGGGGTTTCCTAGGTTATAAACAACAAACATTTATCTCATCAGGAGCCCTAGTGTGGTGCTATCGGATAAGCACTAGACTGCTAACCACAAGGTCAGCAGTTCAAACCTATTAGCCACTCCTTGGAAACCCATCATAGGGTAGCTATAAGTCAGAACTTACTTAAGGGTACTTAACACACACACACAAATCTCTACTGAAGCATTCTGCCCCATCTTTCTAAGTGGCTGGTAGGTTCCAACCAGTTTTCTGTTAGTAGCCCAGTGCTTATACTTGCCATTTTATTACTGGGCCCCTTGCTATTTTATCCACTGGGCCATCAGGGATGCTGAGATCAATGTTGTTGCTGTTGTTAAGTGTCATGGGGTTGGTTCTGACTCCTATCAACCGTGTATAGGATTTCCAAGGCTGCTGATCTTCACAGGAGCAGAAAGCCTCATCTTTCTCCCATGGTGTGACTGGTGGGCTCTAACCACCTACCTGTGCTTATTCTACAGAGCCATCTAAAGCAGAAACTATGCTTCCTAATAACCGAAATCATTTTCAAAGTGGCTGACCATTTTTATAACACATCTGATAGAGTTACAACTGCAATGGATAGATCATTAAAACAGTAAAGGCAATTCATTAAACTGTGGAATTATAGAAGAATAACCACATGCTTCATCAGAGTTCTCATAAATCAAAGTGTGCCTGGGGAACTGTGAGTTGCCGGAATGTAAAATAAGGGTACTTTTTGCAGATCTGGCTAGGTGGTAAACTTCTAGCTTGTGTGTCAAGTTTAGCACCAGTTTAAAAATGTAAATAGGGAATTTTAGGGTCCAGACTTTGAAGCTAAACAACTCCACCTTTATCCTTAGTCCTTGCCTACCACCTTCTTTAAGAATCTATAAAAACTCTGCCTCTTACCGGGCTGGATCTACTAGCACTCCCACAGACTTCAGTAATTGGCTCCCAAGTTACATTAAAAGTGTTTGGAGTTTTAAACAGTAATAAAATAGCAAGTATAAGGAAACACTGGAGATAATCGAGTCTAGGAGCAGCAATACTTTAGAAAACCAAGGGGAAACAGAGATAGATCTTTGGAAAGATGACATTTTCTGTGTTTATTTTTCTTCAAGAACTCTAGTTGCCTTGACAGGCAATCTGCCCTATAACTGCCCCCTTCTGAAGACTCCGAGATATTTACAGAAATGGAAAGCTCTAGCAGTACATTTCCATGAGCTCATCAGCAGTTTCAGTTATACCTTTTATATTTCACACGTACAAATGAATATCCAAGCAGCATAATAAACTTCTGTTTTGAGCTTTTAATTGCAAGCCAAGTAGTAGCTGTAGTAACGACTTGACTACATAACAACAGGGCATCTTTAGTGTCCCTGCTTTGGTCACTATGATTCAAAGCGACTCCAATGCCATTTCTTGCCTGCCTCTTTATGCTAATAGCTTAGGCACTTCGCCCCGCCCTCTTCCAGCTTCTCTTAAGAAGTGTACACTTTCAGCTGTCACAGAGGGTAACTCAGACCAGGCTTAGAAATCACTTGATTTAACTCAGCAGCACTTTCCCCCAGCCCCCCCCCCCCTTTTGGTATTTTTTACTTTAGAAGCCCTCTTGAAATATTTGAGGTACTGGCTTTCATGTCAGCAGCAAGCCTCAAAAATTGTACAAACAGTGATCTCTTAGAAACAGTTACTTGTGTAGGGTTTTTATACTTCAAGGGAGAAGACTTTCAATTTGCTTTAGAATAAAGTAACAGTGAAGTGGTGTTTTTAGCCAAATGAATTGGCATCTTAATCAGCAGAAGTAACATTGGTAAATATTTCTTTCAAGAATCCTGACAAAGAAAAACTAGGATGTTTCTTAGAGAAGTAAATATTTTACATGCCAGGACAGGACCTGTGTGTACCTATGTGGCACTCTTTATCCGGTGAGGGCCATTTTAGGCGACTGGTCAAGGGAAGGAAATTACCTAGTGACACTCAAGCCACAAGACAATCTACCAGCACCATGTCGTCTACTAGGCAAAGACAGGGAAACCTGTTCAGCAGTCTGCGCGTGTGGAAACTGAAGATGCGGGAGGACCAGCGACAGCAAGGTGAGTCAGTCATGATAATGAGTTGTGTGTTCTGTGACCTTCAGTTCCTCTGTATTCCTGGAAGAATGATGCACTGGTGAAGTACTGGCTGTGAAAGGCTTTGCAATTTCCCATTTTTAATCTCTGAGAACAAGCAGGATAGTGATGTCATAAGGTAGGGTTAACCTGGATTCTCGACTGACTTTTAGGAGATTATGGAAGACTATCAAGACCTCACATCTCTTAAAGCTGTCATTTTGAAACTTGTGTATTTCATCTTACAGTCACCATCAGTTTTCTAGAGTACGCTAGATTATATGTGATTTAACATTTCCATCAAGGCAAGACTGAATCAACTGACAGGATATTCAGCAGAAAGCAGTCTCAAATTAACCTAGACCTGTCTCCAGTGTCTTCCCATTAGTGGTAACATTTGGGGGCTGAAAGTTTAAGCCTAATTTTGCCTAGATCTCTGGATCATTCATTTGTGGGTATAATTCCTGGTTCTTTCTCTTTTATGACCCAGGAGCAGCCAGAGACAGACAGAGGGGTGGGAGGGAGTATCACATTTCACACCTTGGGTACTCATTCAGACTTAACTATCTACCTCACAGCCATTTTCAGCTCCAGTGTTGTTGTTTTTAAAAAATTAATCAAACCATCCAGCTGCATCAGCGTTAGATGGGTGACATAAGTAGACAAGCTGATCTGTCCAATCTGCTCTGTCAGGGACAGCAAAAAACACTGCATGGGAAAGGCTTGTGGGTGTTGTTATGAATGGCATCATCAACCTCCAGAGGCTAAGGATTTACCACACAGATATTTTTAACTTCTCATGCCAGGAATGGATCTATCTACCTATAGATCTAGGCTGTTGTTGTTAAGTGCTGTCGAGTCGGTTCTAGCAGCCCTTAATATATGTTTTGTAGAGACAGTTTCAAATTTCATTGGCATGAAAAGGGTTGGCTAAAGGACTGGATGAACCCTCCCATTTTAAAGTGGCACATTTATGTGAGGATCAGGCCTCTCACTGCATCAATTCCTAGAAATATGCAAAGTGACATCATGTTCTATCAGGCTTCATACAGTGTGGGTAGAAAATATTTCATAGTATATAAACACATTGCTAATTTTTAAGACCGTTCTTTACCATTGGGGCTTAAATAAGTTATTTTGAACCAACCTCCTTAGAATGTAAACTCCTGAACTGTTCATCAGTTTAATTGTGACAGTGTGAAAGGCATTTGATCCTCTATTCATAGCTAACACTAATGCATCTTGGGTTTTTTGTTTGCTATTCATTTTTTTTTGAAATTTTTACGGTGACTCCCCACTCCCATCCCTAATTTCTGATATAATGTTTCTTATAGAAAATTTGGTGAAGAGAGCATAAAGGAGATGGTAAAAATTACCCGCAACCTCACCACTCAAAGATAGTTGTGATGAACATTTTAAAAAAAGTAACCTTTTTCTCTAAGCACATATATCCATTATATCCATTATTCTCTTGTTTGATTTGTTGAACAAAAATAAGCATATTTTTGTACGTAGTGTTTTGTAAACTGTTCTTTCATGGTAGATTGTAGACAATTTTCTATGCCATTATATATTTTCTACACTCTTATGTTTAAATGGTTGTATACTATCCCTTCACTTGGATATAACAAAATTCCTTTAGGCAATTCTCCATTGTTATACATTTAGTTTATGCTTAATTTTTTGCTATCATAATAAAAACCTTTATTGGTGAGATTGTACGGGGAGTGGGAGGGTCAAAAGATAATATGTATGTTTTTAAGCCTTTTTTTTTAAATTTTGCAAATGTTCCTTCTATCAGCACTCTGAATAGCAGTGTAGAAATGCATTCTCAGTAAGAATGGATATTACTTTTTTTTTTTTAATCTTTGCCAATTTTATAAGTGGAAAATGGTATCCTCCTGTTGTTTTAACTTAAAGCAGGCTGTCATTCTGGTCTCTGTCTTATGGGTCATAACCAGAGCAACCTGGAAATATCATTATGATGACATACTTCCCAAAATACTAACAAGACTAGAAGTCTTGTCTCCTTTCTCAGACTGAAAGAAATCATATCCTTCCACAGCTGTGTCTCAAAGCATCTGCCCACATAAACCACATAGACCTTTGAAGCACACTAATGCAGTGCAGACTGTCCATTGGTTGCTGCAAGATATGTCATCCGGAGATTTGAGTTGACTGGGTAAATGCTGGCTATGCTGCTCAATAGCGTTCCAATGACTGTCTGGAGGTTAAAAGTAATCATTCAGTGCTCTTCTTGTTGTTAACTGTCATTTGAGTCAAGTCAGCCTCAGAACAAGCCCACAAGTGAACAATAGAAGTGCTCTGAAGGGCTTTCAAGGCTGTGTGCTTTTGGAAGTGGATGGCCAGGCCTGTAGACTGAGGCAACTCTAGGTAGGTTTAGAATCCGAACTTTTTAGCTAGCAATTGAGAGTGTTTAACAATTTGTGCCAGCCAGAGTCTTCTCACTCAGTGCGGTGTCTCTGATTTTTCTTTCAAGCTATACTTGCACCTTGCAATTGCATAAAGTTCAGCAAATGCCCAAGGAAGCAAAACATTCATTTCAGCGAGTGAAGTGTGGCTGTGGATTTATTCACCAGTGCACTCTGAGTTTTTGGCTTTGGTTCTAGCTCTCTTAGTTAACATACAGGCTGTAATTAAGTGGCATGCACTCCTCTGAAAGCATGACCAGATCAGATACCAGAGTTCCTAACTCTCCTTGCTATTACTGAAGTGCTTTGTATTAACTCTGAGGTATTTGATTCTTCTCACATAGTCACACAATTATTATTTTTAGGCAATCATATATTCTTGTTAAGTGCTATTGAGTCAGGTACAACTCATAGTGACCCAGTATAGGGTTTCCAAGGAGCAGCCGGTGGGTTTGAACTGCTGACCCTACAGTGCCACACCAGAACTCCAGGTAATCACACAGATAGAGATTACTTATTCTTCAGCAGATATCTGGGCAGTGACTATGTGTAAAGTACTGTGCAAATGCCTACCAAGTTGCCCGCTAAGCCATGGTTTCCTGTCCACATGGAGTTTATAGTCTATGGCTATGTACATATTATAAAGTTGAAGAGTAGACGTTCAGGATGCTTCTCTTGCCTCTTCTGTGATATTATAAATCCATTTAACACTGTGGCATTGGTATAGTGACAACATTTGTAAACATTACCTTGTATGTCTATAAATCTTCAGCAGGTACTAGTCACAACTTAACCATCCAAAATAACTTTACAAAATAATTTCAAACACATTCTCTCAGTTGGTTCTCCCAGCCATCAAGTAGAATAGCCATGACTCTCCCCATTTTAAGAGATGTGGAAACGGGAAGTTTCAAATTTAAGTGACTTTTCCAAGGTTACACATTTATTAAGGAATAGTTCCAATGCACTTCTTGCTACATATAGCTCTCTCATACATCTCACAATTTTTAATTTCCCATAGATCCATGGAAAGTTCTATCTGGAGAACTTGCTCTTCAGATACCAAGGATGCCTTGAGGTTCCTTCTAATTGACTTTGTCAGTGGTTTTCTAGATATGCTTAGTTCTTGAGGTCAGAAAGTTTCTCAGAAGCCAACAAAACAGACTAATGCCATCAACCAGCCTTTCATTTAACACATTTTTACGAAATAGTCACTGCTTACTGGGTGTTATATAAGCAACTCATAATACAAACATGATTTTCTCATAAGATTGTTGCCTAACCTGTGCTTTCTGAGTGACTCAGTAAGAACGACTAGAGTAGCTAATGATACTTTTTATTTTTCAATTATTTGGGTGGAAGAAAATTGAATACATTGATTGAATAGTGCATTTTCTTTTCTGACTTTACTGCTTTCTTTATCCTTATTCATATTTTGCTCACATTCCTCTTGACGGTTTTGGTTGGTACTAAACATAGTTGATAACTTTGTAAATGTAAACAAAAGGCTAAGTACTACCTATTTCCATGTCATCAATTTTGCTAAGAATCTAAACCAGAAAGCACACATTACATTTTGATTGTTATAAATGTACTATTTCTCTTAAATATTTTTTTGTGGCTATTCATGGGTATATTTAATTTAAAACACCTACAAAATTGCATTGCTAGGGAATGAAGACCTTACCATGAAAAATGGAATCAAGTATCTATTGTACGATTAATAATGCCAATGGTGAGGCCAGAATGGCCAAACTTCGTCTCTCATACTTCGGACACATTGTCAGGAAGGACCAGTCACTAGAAAAGGATATAAAAGAGGCAGAACCCCAGTGAGATGGATTGGAAAAATGGCAGCATCAATGGGCTCAAGCGTAGCAACAATTGTGAGGTTGGCTCAGGACTGGGCAGTGTTTCATTCTGTTGTGCATAGGGTCACTATGAGTTGGTACCAATTCAATGGCACCTAACAACAACAATGGTGAAGCACTGTAAGGTAAGCATTGGACCACAAGGTCAATTTTAACCACAAGATTGGTGGTTCAAACTCACCAGCCACTCCTCAGAAACCCTATACTGGGTCTCTATGAGTGGGAATTAATTCAATGGCACTTAACCACAACAACATATAAAATGGAGTCCTAGTGTGGTGCTGTAGGATAAGCATTGAACTGCTAATTGCAAGTTCAACAGTTCAAACTCACCAACCACTTTCAGAAACCCTATACAGGCTCATTGAGTCTGAACCAACTTGATGGCACTGAACAACAACAACATTATATAAAACCAAAAATCATCGATATGACTGTCATACTGTGGTGAGTTATATGTTGCTATGATGCCGGAACCTATGCTACCGATGTTTCAAATGCCAGTAGGCTCACCAATAAAGGACATGTTTCAGCAGAGCTTCCAGACTAAGAAAGTCTAATAAATAGGAATAGTGATTCACTTCTGAGGGATTAGCTACTGAAAATCATATGAGTATCAAGGAATATATCTGATATAGGGTTGGAAGATGGGCCCCTCTGGTAGGAAAGCACTCAAAATATGACTGGGGAAGAGCTGCCATCTCAAAGTAGAGTTGATCTTAATGATATGGATGGAGAAAACTTTCAAGACCTTCATTTGTTGATGGGGTACAACTCAAAATGAGAATGAACTGTTGCAAGGATCCATTAAAAATTGGAACGTGGAATGCATGAAGTATGAGTCTAGTAAAATTGGAAGTTGTCAAAAATGAAATGGAATGCATAAAGATCAATATCTTAAACATTAGTGAGCTGAAATAGATCGTATTGGCCATTTTGAATTGGAAAATATAGCCCTGGTCATACAAATTATGCTGAGATCACATAAGAATTTGCAAAACCAATGAATTTTTACAAGAACATAAATGGCAGCTATACACATGGAACTCAACAGATAGATTATACAGGGATAAACTGACTATGTCTATGGAAAGATACAATGGAGAAGTTCAATATCATCAGCCAAACATAAGACCAGGGGACAAACGTGGAACAGATTATCAATTTCCTATATGCAAGTTCAAGCTAAAGCTAAAGAAAGTTAAAACAAATCCTTGAGAACCAAAATATGACCTTGAGTATATCCCACCATGATGTGCAATACTGAAGAATTCTTTGGTAAAATATTGAGTGATGCAGAAAGCATCGAAAGAATCTGGAAGGAATATACAAAGTCACAGTACCAAAAAGAAAGGTTTAGCATATGATCAAGAGCAAATGATACTGAAGGAAGATGTCCAGTGTGCACTGAAAGCATTAGTAAAGAAAAAGGCTCCATGAATTGATGAAATACAAACTTAATCTTTCAACAAACTGATGCAGCATTGGAGGCACTCACTCATCTATGCCAAGAAATTTGAATGACAACTACCTGGCCAACTGGCTGGAAGAGATCTATATTTGTGCCCATTCCAAAGAGAGGTGACCCAACAGAATGCAGAAATCATAGGACAATATCATTAATATCACATTCAAGTAAAATTTTGCTGAAGATAATTTAAAATGCAACAGGACTTTGATAGGGAACTGCCAGGATTCAAGCCAAATTCAGATGAGGACGAGAGACGAGGAATATCATTGTTGACATCAGATAGATCTCGACTGAAGTAGAAAATACCAGAAAGATCTTTACCTTGTTTTATTAACTAAGCAAAGGCTTGCAACTCTGTATGGATCATGACAAACTATGGACAACACTGCAAAGAAAGAATATTCCAGAACACGTAATCATGCTCATGATTGCACTCAATGGCACTTAACAATGTAAATATATGGCTCAATGTAAAAAATTATCTAAAAGGGGCAGAAGATTTAAAATAAATGTTGAGTTTATCAAGTTTAAATTATAGTTTCTCACATTAAAAAATATTCATAAAAAGAATACTGATTGTTTTATAATCATCCTAATACTAAGCATGTTGTTGTTGTTAAGTGCCATTGAGTCAGTTCTGACCCATAGCCACCCTGTATCAAGTTTCCAGGGAGCAGCTGGTGAGCTTGAAATGCTGACTTTGCAGTCCAGTGAATTAACCCACAGTGCCACACTAGGACTCCATGTAGAGTAACAGATAAATAAACATATAGGAAAAAAGTAGAAATGGGCACAGATGAGGGAGAGAATTATGTGTGGGGTGCAAGGAAGATGAGTTATAGAAAAAATGTGGAGCCAAATGGAAACAAACAAAGGATGAGGAAGCAAATGGAAATGGAAGAAAGCAGATTTAAAAAAAACAAAAAACAAAACAAAATATCATTCTATCTCCTCCAATATTTCATTTATCAAAGCAATTCAATAATCATGAAATCCAGAAGGAAGGAAATAGGGATACATTTGGAGGATTGCTTTCAATTTTCCTGAAAACTTATCAAGTTAATATGCATTTTTAAAGTTAAAATGCTTCTCTTGTCATGTTCTTTAGCATGATGAGCAAAATGTTCCTGATAAGGTTTGCAAATTGTGACCTGGCGTTTACTTCTCCCGAAGTAGTTCTAATGGAATGCAGTAAGCGACCTCTGCAAAGCCACCTGTGTATTTCTGTGCCCTGTTCAGTACAGGTGAATGGATGGTGACCTCTAAGTGTGTCTGTGTGTTCCCAGGAGTATAATGAGGCCCAGACCTTATGGTCTTCTTCAAAGCTCCTTTATGGGCAGCGTGGCTTCTTTCTTCCTGACTAAGCCTCAAAGAACTTGTTCTCAGCAGAATAACATCCATTTATTCTTGCAGAAATGGGAAAACAAAGAAGCTTTTTTGGTGTTTTTGTTTGTTCTGGGTTTGTCCCTGCTTGCTCAAAGGCTTAGTATAAAAAGGAATAAGTTTAAAGCAAAGTGTTTGGAATTGAAAGAAGTTGCAGCCAAGATTCTCCATCAGGTCTTGAAAACCATGAAGGAATTGTTAAAATTTTATTCTTCTTTATTGAAGAGTAAGGGTCTAAATTTATCTGAATTCAATATATGAAGACTCATTATCTCTGTGAATAGTTATTTAACTCTTCCTACCATGATATTTTTTTTTTGCAAAATTACTTCTCTCATTTTAGCAGTATGAAAACACTGCTGGAGAATTGCTTAAAATTAACTTTAAGAAGCTACCATTTTAAACTGATGCAGGTATCTGCTCAGTATGCATCTTCATCATGCCAGGAAATCTAGACCAGAGTTTGAGTCTCCCTCTCTCAACAAAATAGAGAGCCCCATTCTAACATAAGGAAGCATTTTCACACTCTAGTTTTATTCTGAGAGGGAAATATGTGATTTTCAAATGCTATCAAATGAAATATGTATTTCTAAATGCTACCGAGTTGTCCAAGCTCATCCTAGGGCACATTCTGCATCATTATTACCTCATGGGCATAAATGAGGGAGCAGGGTAGAGAAAGGGCAAGCAGCTCTTTCTGTCATTATCTATACCAATGGTCCACATTTGTGGTTTGTGAATTTAATCAAGAAATCAAAGACTGCCAGCAACCTCATCACAAAAATACAGTGGTTTTATTGGTAGACAAAATAACGCCTTCAAATTATGGAGAAATGGATATATCTGGAAAAAGTAACATATTCTCAGTTATTTTTGCCAGTGACTAAAAATAAACATTGGCGTGGAGGTTTTAGAGTGCTAGAACCCCATGACGTTTGCCTGGAACAAGCCTCTCTTGTCAAGGATAAGTCAATCCTAGCACCTCACAGATGGTGAAACAGAAGGGCAGGAAGACTCGTGTAGTATGGAAGCACCTCTCAAATAGATTTGCACCGTACCATGGACGCTGCACCGACCAGCATCTCCTGGGTAGATTGCACAATTTCCTCAGAAGATAAGAAACTAAGAAATAGTCATTCCACTCAGAGCTAAAACCAGGAGTGCTGGTGGGGTACTGTGGGATAAGCACTAGACTACAAGGTTAGTTTGAACTTCAATGATGGTGGTTCAAACTCACCAGGCTCTCTTGGAAACCTTCTACAGGGTAGCTAGGAGTCAGAACTGACTCAAAAGCACCTAACAACAACAACAACAACAACACAACCAAGAAGCAGCCTTTTTTATAGGAAAGCATGAGATTTGGAACCACATCTGACATGTTTTAGTCTCCAGATCTAAGTACTAGTTGTGTGACCTTGGGCATATCCTATAATTTTAGAACCTTAATTCTCATCTCTAAAAAGGGTTTAGTAATTCTTGAGGATCAAAGAGTGAAATAAGAGCTGCAATTTATGAGAATTTCGTACATGTCAGGTATTATGCTAAGAGTAGGCAAAATGTATTCCTTTGCTTAATCCTTATGATAATTCTGTGAGGAGACTAGGTCTCATGAAGTTCTAATGACCTACCCTAAATCATATAGTTGGAGTTCTGCTGTGGCGCTGGACTGCAAAGTCAGTTTGAACCGAAGGTCCATGGTTCAAGCTCACCAGCTTCTACTTGAAAACCCTCTACAGGGTCACTATGGGATGGAACCAATTTGATGGCACTTAACAACAACAAATCTTATAGTTAATAAATTGAGGAGATGGACTTTAAATCCAGATCTGTTTTTTTCCAGATTTTAGATCTTTAAAACCTCATATTCAGGCTTCTGATAGTCATTTATTGGTTCACCAGATATTACTATGGAATTGTTGTTAAGTGTTGTTGAATTGGGTGTGACTCATAGCAACCCTGTGTAGGGCCTCCAAAGAATGGTTGATGGGTTTGAACCACCAGTCTTGGATTTAGCAGTCCAGTTCTCATCCCACAGCGCCACACTAGGACTCTAATGTTGCTGTTGTTAAGTGTCCTCAAGTTGGTTCCAACTCATAGCCACCCTGTATAGCGTTTCCAAGAAGCAGCTGGTAAGTTTGAACTGCTGACTTTGTGGTTCAAATCAACCTTGTGTTCTAATGCTTGTCCTACAGCGCTACACCAAGTATGCTTTATTTGTTGCTTTGTTAAGTGCTATCGAATCCATTCTGATTCATAGCAACCCTGTAAAGAGTTTCCAAGGAGTGGCTGATGGGTTTGAACTGCCTTGAGGCTAGCAGTCCAGTGCTTATTCACACCAAGGCTTCAAATATGTCTTATTATAGGTAAAAAAAAATAAACTAAACAAAACCTACTGTTGGAATTTGACAGTAGGTTTGGTTTTATTTGTTTATTTTTTACCTATAATAGGATTTCTGAGGCTATAAACCTTTCTTTTGGAAGAAGTGCAGCCAGAGTGCTCCTTGGAGGCCAGGATGACTAAGCTTCGTTTCTCATACTTAGGACATATTGCCAGGAGAGAACAGTCGCCAAAGAAGGATGTCATGCTGGATAAGGTGGAGGGTCAGAGAAAGAGAGGAAGACCCCCAATGAGATGGATCAGCCAGGTGGCATCATTGATGGCGTCAAGTGTGGCAGCGGTGGTGGGGTTGGCCCAGGATCAGACATTGTTTCGTTCTGTTGTACATGGGGTCGCTATGAGTCAGTGCCGACTCGATGGCACCTGACAACAACAACAACAACAACAAAATCTTTCTTGCTGTTGTTGAGTGCTGTCAAGTCACTTACGGTTCATAGTGACCCTGATAGGGTTCCGAGAAGCAGCTGGTGAACTTGAACTGCCTACTTTGTGTTTCAAACTGGCCTTTCGGTCCAGTGCCATTAACCCGTGGTGCCACACCAAGATGGGATCAGAAAGCCTCCTCTTTCTTTCATGGAGTAATTGATGGGTTTTGAACTGCTAACCTTGCAGTTAGCACTCCATAATGGTCATGTTTGTTTTAAATCAATAACAGAACATCCTTAAAAATTAAAGTCAGTTTCTTCAGTAATCACTGTGTTTGACTGACAGGGTGATTTTGCCAGATATTCTCTACTAAATAAGGTAATTAAAATTCATTGCTTTGTGAATCTATGCACTCTTATACTTTTATAGATAGTTATCAAGTCTTAAGCTATGGGAAGAATCTTTCTTCAATTAAATTATTGGTGTTGGAAATCTCAAGGTTGTGAAACAAAGAAAATTAAACCAGTGGCTACAATCCATTATGACATATGACTGAATTATAAACTATGCAGCACAGTTAGGAGTTCAGGTTGGGATGAGGGCATTCAACATAGACATTCAGTGCTGAATGAAATCTAGCATTTTGATCCTACTTCCAGATGGCAGCAAGACCTATCTATGTTTGACATAACTTCTGATTCTTCTCGTTTCTTACTCTTACTTTTTATTTCTATACCTTGCTTTTTCAAAATTGTCTTGTGTCTAGATCTAGACCAGTGCAAAGAGTCTACAATCACTGTGTCCCTTGAAGGTTATCAGCATAAAGAGCAGATACCTTCAGAAAATGGGATGGATTAGACAAAATTCTAGGTAGTGATGAAAGCATTGAATGGGATTAAGAAAGAGTGTTCGCATCTTCTTCAATTTCCTATTCTGAAATTATACTCATTCTTGAGAACCAGTGCTCTCTCTATCAACTTGGTATTGATGAAAAGAGGAACGGCATTCCTTTATTTGTTCTGATGTTGGTTCTTTCTTGCTTTTCTCTAATGGTTGCTTCTCATGAATGAATCCAAACTAAAGGAATACAGGGTTTCTTAAAACTGGATGTTTATAAATTCATTTCTAACAAAAGTTCAAACCACTTCAAAGTCTTCAGAATTAAGTGGAAAGCAGTGAGGGATTTCCCACTTTTACCTCATATACTATAGTATTTCTTACATCTTTCCAGCTGGGAAACCAGCTTATATTTATCAAATATAACATTGGTTCTAAGATCTGCAGGGCTCACCAGGGCTGAATTGTTCCAGCAACATCTTGTGTCTTAAATTAAACCAGTGCTTAGTGAGTACCTGGGAAACAATCTACCCCAGTAATGTCTCTGTTAATCTCTGGGGTCCTGTACCTTCAAGGTGGTACAAAGGACACATATCTAGAAAAACAAAGTGTCCCAACACAGTTAATAATGTCACCCTTATGGCCCTAATAGAGTCCTGGTGTGACGCCATAAAATAAGAACTGGATGGCAAGGCAAGTTTGAATCACAAAGTCGATGTTTCAAACTCACCAACCACTCTTGGAAACAGTCATTACAACTTGGACTCAATTCGACATCACTTAACAACAACAGCAATATGGCCCGAGCACTTCCTTCTATAAAGATAGACTCTACATTTTGATAAGTAATCTGGTGTTTATTTCATTCCTTTTGAGTATTTGCAGTTCCTCAATGTAAGCTTAGAAATAAATACAGACTGTCTCATGCTTATGGGTTTTTTTCATGCATTGGTGCAGATTCCTTTTCCTTTGGGGGTACAATTTATCTTTCTTAAGACTGTATTAGAAGATTTTTAAATAGTTATCTTTTTGTTGTTTACATAGTGCTTTTTAAGCAAAAATACAAGATTGTGATTCAGACCCTCTGTGTCTCCAGTTCCTGGAGTTCCTCCAGTTCCAGAGTTTAGGATATCTGCTATGAATTTTCTATCTGTTCTACAGAAGGTGTCATTTTTACAGCTGTGACTACAGATGTTTCAAATTCTTGTTGAAGAATCTTAAAACTATGACAAATGTTTTTGCTATAGTTTATATGTCCAGGCTAAATTTTGCTTTTCAGAAATGCACATTTTGATTAACATTTAACAATATCAACAAGTGACACTTTTGAAAGAATGTTTTTCATGGAAAAAATGGAAAATGAAGCCAGATTTTAGACATATTAAAACAGAAAATAAACTTTTGCTGCAGAGTGGAAATCATCATTTGCTTCAAGCACAATAGCTGAATGACTAATTTCAATATCAATATTGATACTTCCTGGTGTGATGCTAAAGGATAAGCACTGGACTGCTAACTGCAAGGTCAGCAATTCAAACCCACCAGCCACGCCTCTGAAACCATATACAAGGTGGCTATAAGTCAGAAAAGACTCAACAACACTTAACAACAACAACATAGATATTTTCATATCCTTACTACTACGGTTTTGTTTTTGTTTTTAAATCTTCGAAGTGGCCCTAGACTTCACTTTACATTAAGTCATAATGATCACAGTATGTAGTT
>NW_006408908.1:869136-870668 GCF_000296735.1 Chrysochloris asiatica
AGTTGTTTGAACAGAACAAGGGGATACTGAATGGTTCAAAATCAGGAAAGGTGTATGCCAGGGTTACATTTTTTCACCATATTTATTCAATCTGTATGCTGAGCAAATAATCCAAGAAGCTGGATTTTATTAAAAAGAGCATGGCATCAGGACCAGAGGAAGACTCATTAATTATCTGCAAGATGCAGATGGCATAACTTTGCTAGACAAAAACAAAGAGGACTTAAAATAATTATTGTTGAAGATCAAAGACGACTGGATCAGAAAAGAAGTTTGCCAGGACACAGTCATTTGTAAAACCATACTTTTGACAGTCTTTAGAACTGAAAGAATCTCTTGGGAAATGGGGAGAGAATTTAGGTCTCAGAGAAGGTAGAGGGAAGATTATGTGCTCTCTAAGTAATATGTTGAACAGTGTCAGGGGAGAAGATGGCTGCACAGACACTAATATACTTTCAATCAGACAACATAGGCCCAGCTCCTAGCTCACTGGCTGGTGAAAAATAGTTACTCAATGTTGTTGTTGTTGTTGTTAAGTGCCATCGAGTCGGGTCCGACCCATAGCGACCCTGTACAGGGTTTCCGAGGGTGTAAATCTTTACGGGAGTAGAAAGCCTCATCTTTCTCCCGCGGAGCAGCTGGTAGTTTCGAACTGCTGACCTTAAGGTTCGCAGCCCGATTCGTAACCACTACGCTACCAGAGCTCCTAGTTACTCAATGTAGACTTGTTGAATTAGAGACTAAAAGTGGCCTTGCTACTTCACCACATTTCCTCCAAGACATAAATTCCCTTTGTTAGTTCCTCCTTAATGCTTCCATTGAAGATCCCTTGCACTCATTTTTAACTGCTTATTTTGGTGCAGGGGAAAGCAATGTGTAATCTGTCTCGGTTTAGGCTATTTTAGGGATACCTGTCCCAACTCAGAATAACCCCACTTATTCTTGTAATTCATCAGTACTTGTATTCTATTGCACACTCACAAAGAGTATTTACTTCAAAGGTCAGTAGAGATCTCATTTCTTAAATCTACTTTAATTTCGGGAAAAAGAACTTGTTCTCACAAAAAGATGAAGAATCTCACATGGAGGGGAGTGTTGATTTGTTACTGAACTATGTCTGCTGTGGCTCACAAGTGTCCAGGGATAGGCAGTGTAGTTAATACTTGAATTAAAAAGTTTATTTATCTCACTGAACTGGAGAAAGGTGCCCAAACTCTCATGGTCCAAGGAGATTGGCAAATGTTGGTCTGGTACAGTTTGTAACATTCTGGTATGGGATAAGATTGCAAGGAACTGAGGGTCCCCTTTATGTCATATAAAAGATGTCATTACCCAGTGTTGTTGTTCAGTACTTTCCATTCGGTTCCGACTCACAATGACCCTGCATAGGGTTTCTGAGGAGCAACAGGTGAGTTTGAACTGCGTATGCCTAAAGAACCAATAGATCTGTTTTGGAAGAAGTGCAGGTTCAAACCAACCTTGTTGTTCGGTGCTTATCCTACAGTGCCACTCCAGGACTACAACTGTCCAGT
>NW_006408908.1:871675-876870 GCF_000296735.1 Chrysochloris asiatica
CAGTCATATTGTTGCTGTTAAGTACCGTGGAGTCGGTTCCGACTCATAGTGACCCTGCACAGGGATGCTGAGGCTGTAAATCTTTAGGGAACAGAACGCCTCATCTTTCTCCAGTGGAACCGCTGGTAGTTTCAAACTGCTGACCTTGAGGTTGGCAGCCCAACTCGTAACCACTACGCTACCAGAGCTCCTTACAACAGTCGTATAGTCATATAATATTTCCTAAAAATTCTCAGTGCTGATATTCAAACCTGTTATCGTTCATTTGTACACTACAGTGAATTTGTTTTTCTCTCTTTTCTTAGTAAGAAAAGCAAATGTAAAGATTGAGAAGGCTGGCAAAGCTGAAGACAAACTTTATCTACTTAAGAACATTGTTTAATACTGATTTCTCATTTAAATATTAAAAACATGACTTAGTATATGACTATTATAACTTTCCTTAAGTATATATTTCTCTATTAGAATTATAAAATTTTTAGTATCCATGTAAAATGGTTTGGATAAAGACAAGAAAATATATAAAACAAAAATCCACTTCACTGTTATCAGTTGGTATTAGAAATATCAGAGTACATTGATTATTTTGTTCTTTTTCTCTCACAGAAAAAGCTGTCATTGCTCAGCCAACATTTGTTTTTGAAAAGAGGGAACAAACTTTTAAGGTAAGGTCACACTGCCTTTGCTTCATTGGTTTGTTTTTACTTCAACAAAGTATTTCAAGAAGTTAACTATATGTATCTGTTAGTTGTTGTTGTTGTTATGTGCTGTGGAGTCGGTTCCGACACATAACAAACCTGTGCAGGGTTTCCGAGGCTGTAAATCTTTACGGGAGCAGAAAGCCTCATCTTTCTCCCGCAGAACAGCTGGTAGTTTCGAACTGCTGATGCTGAGGTTAGCAGCCCAATTCGTTATCACTACGCTACCAGTTAGGTGATGTCAATATGGTTCCCACTCATAGTTACCCGATGTACTCAGAACAAAACTCTGCTTGATCCTGAACCATCCTCAGAATTTTTATGTTGAAGCTCATTGTTGCTGTCACTGTATTAATCCATCTCATCAGGAATCTTCCTCTTTTTGTTGACCCTCCACTTTACCAAGCATAAAGTCCTTCTCCAGGGACTGATCCTTCCTGACAACATGTCCAAAATATAAGAAACAAAGTTTTTCCATTGACACTTCCAAGAGCCATCAGGCTGTACTTCTTCCAAAATAGATTTGTTAGTTTTTCTGGTAATTCATGATATTCTTTGCCAAAACCATAATTCACATGAGTTATTTTCCAGTCTCCCTTATTCACTGTTCAGCTTTCATATGTATATGAGTTGATTGAAAATACTATGGCTTGGGTCAGGTGCACCGTAGAACTCATTAATACCTTGTTATTGTTGTTGTTAAGTGCTATCAAATTGTTTCTAACCCATAACAACCCTGTATAGGGTTTCTGAGGAGCATCTGGTAGGTTTGAACCGCCGACCTTGTGGTTCAAAACGACCTTGCAGTTGAGTGCATATCCTACAGTGCCGTACCAGGACTCCACCTTAATGCCTCAATGAGGTTTTTTTCAGGAGGTTTACCTAATGTAACACATCATTTGACTTATTGACTGATGCTTACATGAGTGCTGATTGTGCATCCAAATAAAATGAAATCTTTGACAATTTCAATCTTTTCTCTATTTATCATGATGTTATTTATTGGTCCATTTGTGAAGATTCTCATTTTCTTTACATTGAGGTACAATCCATACTAAAGGCTATCATCTTTGATCATCATCAGTAAGTACTTTAAGTCTCCTTGGCTACCAGCAACAAAGGCTGCGTCATCTGCATAATGTAGGTTGTTAATGTCTTCCTCCAATCTTCATGCCACATTCATCTTCATACAATCCAGTCTCTCAGATTAATTGCTCAGCATACAGATGCCACATTCATCTTCATACAATCCAGTCTCTCAGATTAATTGCTCAGCATACAGATGGAATGAATACAGTGGAAGGATACAACGCTGATTCACAGCTTTCTTAATTTTAAACTTTTTAGTATCCCCTTGGTCTGTTCAATAACTTCCTCTTGGTATCTATATATATTCCTCATAAGCATAATTAACTTTTCTGAAATCCCATTATTTGCAATGTTATCCATTGTTTGTTATAACAGTTGAATACCTTTGTATATTCAATAAAATACAAGTAAACATCTTTCTAGTAGTCTCTGCTTCCAACCAAGATTCATCTGGTATCTGCAACAATATCCCTCATCCCTTTTCTGAATCTGATTTAAATTTCTAGCAGCTCCCTTTCAAAGTACTGTTGTAACCATTTTTTAAATTATCTTCTGCAAAATTTTACTTGTATGTGATATTAATGATGTTATTCCATGTCTACATTTCATTGGTTCACCTTTCTTTGGAATGGGCACAAACATTGATCTCTTTGAATCAGTGGGCCATGGAGCTGTCTTCCAAAATTATTGGCATAGAGGAGTGAGTGCTTCCAGCAGGGCATCTGTTTGTTGAAACATTTCAATTTGTATTCCTTCAATTCTTGGAGCCTTGTTTTTCACTAATGCCTTCAGAGAAGCTTGGATATCTTCTTTCAATACCATTGGTTCTTGATCATATTACTTCTGGAAAAAGTTGAACATCAACCAATTGTTTTGGGTACAGTAACTCTTTATTCCTTTCATCTTCTTTTGATACTTTCTGAATAATTCGATATTTTGTCCATAGAATCCTTCAATATTACAAGTTGAGGCTTGAATGTTTTCTTCAGTCCTTTCAGCTTGAGAAATGCTGAGCATGTTTTTCCCTTTGGGTTTTCTAGTTCCAGATCTTTGCACATTTCATTATAATACTTGACTTGTCTTCTCAAGCTGTCCTGGGAAATCTTCTGTTCAGTTCCTTTATTTCCTCATTTCTTCCATTTGCTTTAGCTTTTCTGCACTCAAGAGCAAGTTTCATTTTAGTCTGACATGAGAAAGCTGAAAATAAAGAGGAAGGATCAGTAGTTACAACGTATGATAGAAACAAATAAGACATCTATTTTGATCTATTCTTTCCTTCCTGTCTTTTTAACGACCTTTTGCTTTCTTTACATATGATGTTCTTGTCTTCGATAATCAGTGTCTAATGCACCAAATCTAGTCTTGGCATGGTCTCTACATTCTGATAGGTTATACTCATATAATGGTTCCTGTGGATTTTTTTTCTCTTTCTTCAGCTTCAGCCCGAACTTGCATATGAGCAATTGATGGTCTCTTTCATAGTCTGCTCCTGGCCTTGTTTTGGTTGATGCTGCTGAATTTCTCCATCGTCTCTTTTCACAGATGTAGTCAATTTGATTCCTGTGTGCTCCATCTGCTGAGGTTCACATTTATAGTTGTGGTTTAGGTTTTTGAAAAAAGGTATTATTTCTAATGAATAAGTCAGGATTCTATCATGTGATTGTCAACATTGTTTCTATTGTATTTTCCAATTAGTGATCCTTCCTCTTTGTTTCTAGCTTTCTCATATCAATCACCAAGTAATTATTAATGCATCTTGATTACATGTTTCATCAGTTTCAGACTAAAGATGTTGGGAGAATTCTTCAGTTTCATCATCATTGACTTTAGTGATTGTTGCATAAATTTGAAGGATAGTCATATTAACTGATCTTCCTTATACGTATATGGATATTATCCTATCACACACACCATAGTATTTATGGATATAACTAAAAATGTTCTTTTGACAATGAATGTGCTGTGGTTCCTCTTTAATTTGTCATTCCTGGCATAGTAAGCTATATGATTTTCCAATTAAAATGACCAATATCAGAGTATTTAAACTCACTAATGCCTGTTGTTGTTGCTGTTATGGGCTGTGGAGTCAGTTTCAACTCATAGTGATCCTGTATGTGGTTTCTGAGGAGCTGCTGGCGGGTTTGAACTACTGACCTTGCAGTTGGCTGTCTGATGTTTATCCTACAATGCCGCACCAAGACTCCCCACTAAAGCCTAGCATATAGATATTTATGCATTCCATCTTATTTTTCACTATTGTTCTACATTCCATGTTCCAATTATTAATGGACATTTGTAGCTGTTTTCTTCTCATTTGAACTGTGCCCCACCAGCAAATGAACGTTCTGGAAACTTTGCTTCCTTCATAACATTAAGGTCCACTTTACTTTGAGGCAGAAACTCTTCCCCAGTCATGTTTTGAGTGCCTTCTGACCTGAGAGTTCTTCCCTCAAAATCTGCATTTCAAACAAGCTCTCACAAATGATTCCTTGTCACTGAAATATGATACCTCTATTGGCATTTTCGCTAATATTCAATTAGGCGAGGTATTATATTTCTCTTGCCTAATTGAATAAAGGTGAGCTGCTTTGTCTTGGCTGGGCTGAATAGACCTGGCTTCTGTTACACAGTGACAGGAAGGAAGTCTGATGTCAAAGCTGTGATCAGCTCTCATTGGAAGTCTGTTTCCTTTCAGAGACCTGCAGAAGACACCCTTCATGAAGCAGCAGAACATGGTAATGATTTACTTCCTATCATTCAAAATCAATATTTATACAAAGAAAATAAGCAAGTACAAGCATTTTAGTATGTGCACTCAGACTCTGTAAAAAACACCACTTAATAGTTTTCCTTGTCTTTAAATATACAAGTAGGCTATTTTTTTTTAAGATGAAATATATATTTACCTGAAACATTGATGTTAGCAACTAAAATTTCCTTGAATTCTGCACTATCTGTCTCACATCATCCACTGATAATCTTCTCCTTAGAACCTCAGAATTAATCTGCAATTTCTTGCTGAAGCCCCTCCTTTTTAATTGTTTCATACTAGTATTACATGCCTATTGCTTAATAATCACTAGCTATCAATTCCAATGTTAAAAAGTATGCATTAGTAATATTAAGATGCTTGGCTGTCTTTTGAATCTTGGTTTCCCTGACATACCATTATAAAATAGACACTTGACGGGGAGAGAAAGAAATAGCCAGAAAGATCACCATAGAAAGCTTGTAAGTCCGTCTTCTGCCTATAACTGATTGGAATACCTAAAATGGGGCTACAACGTGCCCAGTGAAGTAGGCTTCCTGCAGAGACTCTGCATTACATAAGACCATAGGTGGAATCTTGAACAGCATCCAGATTCTTCAGAAGTGGGAAATTTCCACTTGAAAGGACAAGCAGAC
The DNA here is from genome assembly GCF_000296735.1 of Chrysochloris asiatica. Taxonomy (NCBI): domain Eukaryota; kingdom Metazoa; phylum Chordata; class Mammalia; order Afrosoricida; family Chrysochloridae; genus Chrysochloris; species Chrysochloris asiatica. The sequence goes on from NW_006408908.1 coordinate 876,868, forward strand.
CAG
>NW_006408908.1:878475-879195 GCF_000296735.1 Chrysochloris asiatica
GATACTGTATTATTGCAAGCAACTTTATCCTTCACTTTAAATTTCTTGCAGAGTGTAATGGTTTTTCAAGAAAGCGCGTACGGTTGTCATCTTTTACTATCCCTACTCCAGATTCTCAGTCCCAAGGAGGTAGGTATAGCCTTAAACTGTTGACCGTTCACTGCCAATGTTTACTCTGAATGTGAAATTACTAAGGAACGTTTCAAAAGGAAAACATTTAAAGACTCCACATTGGATTGCTTTTAATTGTTTTTCACGAACACAATGTCTCTGTCTCTCTAACCCTGAAGAATTCTGTGCTCTTTGATTTACATCACATCAAAACACCCTAAAGGACTCAAATTATGTTCCTTTTAAATGTCCTTTGAGCTTTAAGAACAAAAAGATTTGAAGGGGCAATATCTGGGCTGGAGGGTAGATGGGATAAAGTTTCCCAACAAAATTGTCATAGGACAGCCTTTACTACCCTCAAAGAATGAGGAGTTGAATTGTGATGAAAAAACTCCTTAGTACAACTCGCCGGGCCTTTTTCTCACCAGTGCAGTTTTCCATTTTTTCAAAACTTCTTCATAATAAGCCCTTGTGATCACCCTGCGTCCTTTCAGAAAATATATCAAGATTACCCCTTTGAACTCCATGCCCCCCCCCCAAAAAAAAAAGTCAGCCACTGTAACTTCCTAAACTAACTTGTCTGCCTTGAATTTAACTGGCCCCGTAGGT
>NW_006408908.1:879295-886868 GCF_000296735.1 Chrysochloris asiatica
AACTTCCTAAACTAACTTGTCTGCCTTGAATTTAACTGGCCCCGTAGGTCCAAGGCTTTAAATCTTCACAGGAGCATAAAGCTTCATCTTTCTCATGATTTTATAATATAGAAAATTTTATAAATTTTATAAAACAACAAAAATCCAAATCACAACAAACAAAAAGCCACTTTCGACTGGACTTTGGTTTGCAATCTGCTTTCAGCATCAACCTTGTCCCAGAAACAAATTTGATCATCATCCTTCACTGACCACCCCAGCTTCTCCCTTCCTGGACCAAATGTTAAAGAATTTCTAGAGCCTCAGTCTCCATACTCTGATGTTTCAAGATTCAGTTTCATTTATGATGAGTTTTCTTTCTTAATTACCAGAAAATGCTGACATTTTATTAACAAATCAAATTGTTGTTGTTAGGTGCCTTCGGATCAGTTCCGACTCATAGAGACTCTTTCCACAGCAGAATGAGATACTGCCCGATCCTGTGCCGTCCTCACAACTGTTGTTACACTTGAGCTCATTGCTGCAGCTACTGTACAGATCCATCTTGTTAGAGGTCTTCTCTTTTCCCCCATCCCTTTACTTTACAAAGCATGATGTCCTTCTCCAGAGACTTGTCCCACCTGGTAACATGTCCAAAGTATGAGCGAAGTCTTACCGTCCAGGCTTCTAAGGAGCAGTCTAGCTGTACTCTTCCAACACAGATTTGTTTCTTCTTCTAGAAGTCCATGGTACTTTCAGTAATTTTCTTCAACACTAAAAACAACTATTTAAATAGAGGCTGCAATGAAGTACACATGGAACAATACCTTATGAATTCTAACCATACAAACCCAGATAGCCTAGGTGTATGTCTTTGTTAGAAAATCTGAAAATGGGGATGTTTTCTAGGACTTTATATTTGATTGTTGTTGTTGTTATTGTCATCAAGTTGGTTCTTACTCATAGCAAACCTGTATAGGGTTTCCAAGGAGTGGCTGGTAGATTTGAACCACTGACTTTCAGTTCAAACTGACCTTGTGGATCAGTGAACTGTTTTATAAAACAAAGTGTGATGCTTTAGGATAAGCACTGTACCACCAATTGAAAGGAGCTGATCCTTGGAAACTCTATATAGGGTTGCGAAGGGTTAAAATTGACTTCATGGAACTTAACAACAACAACAATGGCCCTGTTGAAGAAGTAAATATTGTTTAAATTCCTATTTTTAATTTTATACTTTATATTCATATTCTGAAATGTAGAGTATGATTCAGTTTGAACTTTTCACTAAGCAAAACATTACTTCTCTTTATTTGAAATGTGTAATGTTTTGATAAGTAAAATTATTTTTATCATAATAAAATATTTGGAATCGTCAAAACTATCTCCACATTTAAATTATGATGTATATGCTTATATGATTTGGTTCTGCTCAAATAAATCTGGTAGGATTATTTTCCATAACAATATGCATGACCCAAGTTAAGCATATCACTTGTTGTTGTTGTTGTCAGGTGCCATCGAGTCGGAACCGACTCATAACGACCCCATGCACAGCAGAAGGAAACAATGTCCGATCCTGGGCCAACCTCACTACTGCTGCCACACTTGACGCCATCAATGCTGCCACCTGGCCAATCCATTTCATTGGGGGTCTTCCTCTTTTTCTCTGACCCTCCATCTTACCCAGCATGATTTCCTTCTCCAATGACTGTTCCCTCCTGACAATATGTCCAAAGTATGAGAGACGAAAATTAGCCATCCTGGCCTCCAAGGAGCACTCTGGCTGCACTTCTTCCAAAACAGATCTATTGGTTCTTTTGGCAGTCCATGGCACTTTCAGTATTCTCCTCCAACACCACAATTCAAAGGCATCAATTCTTCTATGATCTTCCTTATTCACTGTCCAGCTTTCGCATCCATATGAGGTTATTGAAAATACCATGGCTTGGGTCTGGCGCACCTTAGTCCTCAAGCTGACATCTCTGCTCTTCAACACTTACTTTTTATTTATTAATAAAAAATGCAAGCTATTTGCTTTCTTTGAGCTGAACCCCTTATATCCAGAAAATACATTAAGTGTTCAAATTAACAAATCTGTGGCACTGTAGGATAAGCAACGGACTGCTAACCACAAGGTCAGTGGTTCAAACCCACCAACTGCACCTCAAAAATCCTATATAGGCTCACTATAAGCCAGAACCAACTTAATGGAAACAACAACATATTCTTATTAATAACTCCAAACATGACTGAGTAATAGCAGGCCAAGGTCCTTTCAGACACAGAGCAGTCACTTTGTAGCTCAACACAAGTTAGACATTAAGATGAAAAGGGATCCTAATACAAAGGCAAAGGTGATTTATCGTATTGTATTTGTGCATAAAGTAAGAGGATGGCTTTATGCTTCAATTATTTAAAAATTTCAAAACATAGACAAAAAAAGAAAAGAATAGATAAGGAAACAATTGATCTCAGTAAACACTTTTCCAATTTGTGTTACGCAGAATATTGGTAGTGCTGGGAATTAGAAAAAAATTCTACAACTTTGCGTGATCCATTCATTGTCGGGTTTTGAAAATAAAGATAAAAACTATTTATTAGAGAAACATTTATAAATACATTAATTTTCCTTTGAAGAAGCAATTCTTATTCTTTTCTCATTTCCATGAACCAAATCCCAAAGGTAGCTATTTCTACAACTTGCAATCAAGAGACAATCCCTTTGAAATGTATAGAAATTCTATACTTTTAGCCGTCACCAAAGTCGTATCCCACTCACACATGTCATAGAAAAATAACCTCGCATAATATTCGTCTTCAAGCATATGCTGTAAGGAAGGTGGGAGCAGCATTTGTTAATGGTTTGGCAATATTCTACATAAAATATGTTGGAGTCCAGGTGTGGCAATGTGGGTTAATGCGCTGGACTGCAAAGTTGGTTTGAACCACAAGATCGGCAGTTCAAGCTCACCAGCCGCTCTTCGGAAACCCTATGCAGGATCCTATGGGTTGGAACCTACTCAATGGCACTTAACAGCAAGCAACATGTGAAATATATTGATGCATATGGAAGGCTTATTCTCAATTTGGATTTATAATTTTTAGTTTTTCTTCCAGTACATTAGTTCATGATTCTAAAGCAGACTGACTTTTCTGTCAGTGACCTCATTTTCACTTCGATTTCTGAGAGTAAGCAGAACTCATCTGGTAAGCATGCATTTTTAGCAGTGCCCTAGCACTAACGCCCACTGTTAGTTCCAACAGCGACACCTATTGGTGAGCTCAGAACAAGACTAAAACCTCATCATATGGAAACTGGCACTTCGGGTGGGTTAAAAGTTGTTCAAAAATGTTTTCTTACAGTGAAGAAAAACAGTGGTTTTATGGCATCTGCTCTTGTGCAAAGGAGTGTTGATATGAACAATACAGAACGAGGTATGTAGCTTCTTTCTACTACAACAGTCGCAAAAATTTTACATTTTACTATCCATATTTTGAGAAGCTCTGGTGTCATAGTGGTTACAAGACAGGATGCCCACCTCAAGGTTAGCAATTTGAAACTACCAGCTGTTCCGCAGGAGAAAGGTGAGGCTTTCTGCCCCTGGAAAGATTTACAGACTTGCACTGGGTCGCTATGAGTCGGAACCGACTGCACGGTCACCACCACCATCCATATTTTGGTCTATATGAATATATGAGTAGTAAGGAGCTGTGGTAGCGTCGTGGTTACGAATCGGGCTGCGAACCTTAAGGTCAGCAGTTCGAAACTACCAGTCGCTCTGAGGGAGAAAGATGAGGCTTTATGCTCCCGTAAAGATTTACAGCCTCGGAAACCCTGGACAGGGTCATTATGGGTCGGAAACAACTCGACAGCACTTAACAACAACAACAACAACAAGGTTGTGGGGATAGACAGAGGAGCATATGATGAAGGTATATGATAAACCTGGTCCCAGGATCAAAATGAATAGTTGCGGAATAAAAACTAGGTGGGAGTGAGAAGTAGGTAATTTGCAGGCTATTTCGGCTTTGATTAGTTACATCAACCTCTCATTTAATCATGCCTGCAGTGAACAAACATTAACACAAAAGTGGGGTGAAAGAAGAATCTTATTAAAAATATATTGACCCTTTTATGCTGTTCTTTCAAGGTCCTGTGAAGCAATCCCAACAGGTTCTAAGACCTGCCATTTTGCAGCCACCTCCAGTACAAAGGTGTGAAAAAGGAAGAAAAACATCTGGATGTGATGCATTGGAATCCTGCAAGACTAAAGAAAATGCAAACAATAAGGAAAGAACACCCCCTCTGGTAGGAGTGACCTGACTCCCCCTCTTCCTTTCCTGGATTGTTGTGCAGCACATCTCAGAGTTCTCCTGTGAAAAAGGAGGAGCAATGGAGAGGGCAGGGCTGGGAGTAAATAGCCAAAAATGGGTTAGTGATTTTCTGCATCCCCAGCTGGTCAACTTCAGACATAGTCTGCCTTTACCGGTTTGTTGTTGTTGTTGTTTAGTGCTGTCCTGTCAGCTCAGACTCAGCGACTCTATGGAGGGTTTCTGATTCTTCCTCTGGTTAGCTTGAACTGCTGACTTTTAGTTTAACAGTCTAGTGTTGGTTCTATAGCACTGCCCCAGAACTCCTTTGCCAATTTGCTGTTATTAAAATGCCATCAAGTTGGTTCCTACTCAGAACAACCCTCCATAAGGTTTCTGAGGAGTTTGCTGATGGGTTTGAACTGCTAACCCTGTGGTTCAAACAGACTTTGCAGTCCGGTGCTTATCCTACAGCGCCATACCAGGACTCCTCTGCCAGCTTCTTGTTGTTGTTGTTAAGTGCTATTGAGTCAGTTCCAATTCATAGTGACCCTGTATAGGGTTCCCAAGGAGCGACTGGTGAGTTTGAACTGCCAACATAGCAATCCAGTGCTTTATCCCACCAGGAATTCACCCCATGTCTATCTTGATGAATAACTAGAGAAGGAACTACTTACACAGTGCAATTGGGAGAAGCAGGAAGCTGAATGTGTTACTGTGGGTCTTTCTAAGGAGACTTTCATTTCACTAAGACCATATCATTATGGGCTTGGGATATGGTGTAATGTCTGCTGTGGCTTCCAGCACAGACACTTTGGAGGAATGAAACACGGATGGGTAGGTTTTAAATTAAGAGTAATTACTTCAGCTCTCATTTGTTTGCAACTAAACTACTGAGAGTTGGTCACATAGTTTTGTTTGGTTTTCTCATATTCAATGTAAGGACAGGGACCCATGAAAAAAATCGGGTTGGTATTATTTTAATTATTGACACTATCTAAAATATGTTTGGATCCTTGATCCGTTCTCTTTTTATCTGTGAAGTAAAGGAACTGAGCTCCATCAGCATGTGTCAATTTTTTTTATATTTCTAAATCTTTTAAAATATGATTTTGTGAAACCCTTCGTGAATTTTGAAAATCACCTCATCATTTCTACATGATGTATGAGTGATTTTAAGTAAAAGTTGTTTTAATTTGAGATAAGTATGTTATTAAATGTTTTTTCTTTAAACAATCTAACGTTGTTAAGTGCCATAGTTATTAAGTGCCATAGAGTCAATTCTGACTCATAGTGACCCTGTATAGGGTTTCCAAAGGAGCTCTGATAGCCTCATGGATACGAGTTGGGCTGCTAACTTAAAGGTCAGCAGTTCAAAACTACCAGCCATTCTGCAGGAGAAAGATGAGGATTTTTGCTCCCACAAATCCTTATAGCCTTGGAAACCCTATGCAGGGTCGCCAGGGTCGCTATGAGTCAGAACCAACTCCACAGCACACCACCACCATAGGGTTTCTGAGAAGCATCTGGTAGGTTTGAACCACCAACCTTGTGGCTCACAGTCCAGTGCTTATCATACAGTGTCACCACATATTACATAAATACAATAAGCAATGGACTGTGAACCACAAGGTCCATGGTTCAAGCCCTCCAGCTGCTCTGAGGGAAAAAGATGAGGATTTCTGCTCCCGCAAAGATTCATAATGCCTCGGAAGCCCTATATAAGGTCGATATGAGTCGGAACAAACTTGAAGTCACAACAACACATTACCTAAAGATATATTCTTATGCTTATTCATTTAAGAAGTGATATGTATTTAATATATTTTAAAATATGTAAGAAAAAGTATGTGTTGACTAATTTCTAAAATGCACTTGATTTTGGAACAGCATGTACTATAAAATGTAGATTAAGATTTAGTCTAGATTAAAATTTGTTGTTGCTGTTGTTAATTGCCATCAAGTCGGTTCTGACCCATAGCGGCCCTGAACAGGGTTCCCAAGGCTGTAAATCTTTATGGGAGCAGAAAGCCTCATCTTTTTCCCATGGAGCAGCTGGTAGTTTCGAACTGCTGACCTTGTGGTTCGCAGCCCGATTCGTAATTAGTATATTAAATATGCTATGACATAAAAAAAATAGATCAATAATCTTGCTTTGCATATTTTCAAAATCAAATTTATCAAATAGTACTTGCATTTTATTACTAAATAAGATGTAAGAGAGAAAATGTCATGTTATCGTTGGCAAACATTTCATCTTAAATGGCTTATGAAGGGTATAAATAGCCCATATTCTCAAAGAGAAAAATGCTCATCATTGAATTTTCTCTGCTTAATAATGATCTTTGAGGATTCAGAGACATACTATCTATAAGATGCTATGCCAGATTTTTGAGAGATGAATTTAATTTATAGATATGGTGAGAATTATCCCAAGGCAAAGTTTATATAATCATTATTTTTTTAATGTTCATTTTTAACTCCTTATCAAAATTAGGTTAATTTTTATTTGTCCTGTTGTCAATCTATAGTCAGTTACTATGTATAAGTTAAACAATAGATGTATAATAAAAACTAGTTTTTTATTAGTTTTAAAGAGTTAAGAACTGCCATTCTGGCTGAGATACAAATATCTTCAGACAGTGTGATGGACATGCACTTTGAACTTTACTAACCCCGGCACATGTTCTCTTGATATGTATGTTTTTAAGTAATACTATTTAAATTCAGTAATACGATTTAAATTCACCATGCTATGTTATCATCACCACTAGAAATTTCCAAACAAAAACTCAGGACCCCTTGAGCAATAATTCCCATTCCCCTATTTCCCTGGCCCCTGGGATCCATTAACCTTTCATCTAGATAGATTTACTTACTCTAGATATTTTATAGAAAGGTATCATATAAATATAATTGTTGTCCTTTTATGCCTGGCTTATTTCACTTAAAATAATGTTTTCAAGGCTGATCCATATGGTGACATGTATCAGAAATCCATGTCTCTTATGTCTGAGTACTATTCCATTGTTGTTGTTGTAGACACCACATTTTGTTTGCCCATTCATCTATTAGCAGATCTTTTCTTTTTGGTTGTTGCAAATAATGCTGCAGTAGACATTAGTGTAAGGAGCTCTGGTAGCGTAGTGGTTACGAATCGGGCTGCGAACCTTAAGGTTAGCGGTTTGAAACTACCAGCCGCTCCGCGGGAGAAAGATGAGGCTTTCTACTCCCGTAAAGATTTACACCCTCGGAAACCCTGTACAGGGTCGCTATGGGT
>NW_006408908.1:888078-891698 GCF_000296735.1 Chrysochloris asiatica
CAGCTGTTCCGTGGGAGAAAGATGAGGCTTTCTGCTCCCATTAAGATTTACAGCCTCGGAAACCCTGTACAGGGTCGCTATGGGTCGGAATCAACTTGACAGCACTTAACAACAACAACATACAGTATACAGTCTTGTGTCAGAAAGACATGGCTCAAATGCTATGTGTGAACAGAGTATGTGATTTAAGTTCTTTGAGTCAATTTCCTCATCTGTATACAAATCTATAGGGTTGTTCTAAGGAATGGATGAGATAATGTATATAAAAGGCTTAGCATTGCATTTGACCAGAACAAACCTACAATATAGTGAAACAAGCAGTCAGTTCTCATAGAACATAACCAAGATGAATAGTTATGTCCTATAAAGTCACTGTTAATACTCAAATAGCACACACTGACCCATTGCTCCTGGAGGAAATACAGAGTTAGGTTCTGACACATCTCTGGTCACATTTTTTTTTGTCAGCCAATTTATATATAGTCTTGTTTTATGTATGTTTCTATTTAAAGACACTTCATTTAATACATACGAACTCATGACCGGTGGAAGCTTAGCTAATGCACATATTTTCACTCTGTGCTAAAGAACATTAGGCAGCACTTCAGTGCCACACTTGGCAAATTTTAATCAGCAAAATTACCAACAAAAAGCACAAAAATGTGAAAGACATTACGCTATACAAACTTCAAAAAAGGACACTTGTTTATGAGCATAGCAAGAGAGTTAGAAGAAGGCAAAGTGCCACCTTTTCCATCTAAACTGGGAACATGTGTGACTCACATTTTCTCACTGCTCTGTGCATGTTCACAAATGACCATAAAAATGCTCTGAACGTTAATATTAGAGTTACAAAACAACCTTAGTAAGTAGGCAAATTCATGTATAAAGAATCTACAAATAATGACAATCAATAGGAACTGTCATTTTTTGTCTGTTGTGGCTATGGTAGGGCAATTTAATAAACTCTTGGATGGATTTCTTTTATTTCAGATTTCTGAGGGGGACTCCTATTCACCAAGTACAAATTTACTAAGTGCCAGAATCTCGGTCCAGTTGTCTACTAACCAACATTTTTCAGGGTATGTTAAAAATCAGCAAATATGAGTGTTGCTTGTTCATTCTTGCTTTCTTTTGTCATTAAAACTATTCAAGGAAAACAATTTTCCGATACTATACACCACTCATCTGTCAGTTTGCTATACTGTGGGTTTGCATGTTTCTGTGATGCTAGAAGCAATGCCATTGATATTTCAACTACTAGCAGGATCAACCATGGTGAAGAGTTTTCAGTAGACCTTCCAGACTAAGACTGACTAAGAAGAATCTACTTCTAAAAAAAATCAGCTTTGTGAAAACATCATGAATAGCATGGGAACATTGTCTGCTATAGTGCTGTAGGATGAGTCTCTCAAGTTGGAGGACACCGAAACACAACTGGGAAAGAAGCTAAGAGTCAGCCTTAATGCTGTGGTTGGAGTAAAGCTTTCTGGGTCTTCATTTGCTGATTTGACATAACTTAGAATGAGAAGGAACAGCTGCATGCATCCATTAATAGTTGAAATGTAGAATATACAAAGTATGAGTCTAGGAAATGGAGAACATAAAAATCAATATCCTAGACATTGGTAAGCTGAAATCAACTGGTATTGGCCATTTTCAATCATTCACGTGGCTTATTATGCCAGGAATGACAAGGAAGAAAGATGTCACATTCATTGTCAAAAAAACACTTCAAGATCTATCTTAAAGTTCAGTACTATCTGTGATAGGATCATATTCATTCATACACCTACAAAAAGACCAGTTAATAGGACTGTTGTGTTGTTGTTAAGTGCCATGGAGTTAGTTCCAGCTCATAGTGAACCTGTATTGGGTTTTTGAGGAGCAGCTGGTGAATTTGAACCACCGGACTTGCAGTTCAAACTGACCTTGCAATCCAGTGCTTATCTTACAGCACCACACTAGGACTCCTACTATTAAAATTTACACACCAACCACTAATTCCAAAGATAAGGAAATTGAAAATTTTTACTAACTTATGCAGTCTGAAATTGATCAAATATGCAATCAAGATGCATTGATGATTATTGGTTATTGGAATATGAAAGTTAGAAAACAAAGAAGAATAAGTAATTGGGAAATATGGTCTGTGGCTAGAAATGACATTGGAGATCTTGTGATGAAATTTTACACCAATGACATTCATTGGAATACCTTTTTTCCACAACATAAATTTCACCTTTACACATGGACCTCACGTGATAGAATACACAAGAAACAAATCAGCAACATCTATGAAAAGAGATCATGGAGAGGCTCAGTATCATTAGTCAGAACATGGTTAGGGGTTAACTGCAGGGCAGACTATTAATTTCTCATATTGTTGTTAAGTGGTATCAAGTAGGTTCCGACCCATAGCAATCCTGTATCGGGTTTCCAAGGAGTGGCTGGTGGGTTTGAACCACCAACCTTGTGGTTAGCAATCCAGTGCTTTTCCTACAGCACCACACCAGTTCAAGCAGAATCTGAAGAAAATTAAAACAAGTCCACTATAGCCAAAGTATGACCTTGAACATATCCCACCTGAACATCTCTAGAACAGATTTGATTTATTGAACACTAATGACTGAAGACAAGATAAGTTGTGGGATGACATCAAAGGCATCACATATGAAGAAAGCAAAAGCCATTGAAAAGAAAGAAAAGACCAAAGTGAAAGTGAGAAGAGACTCTTCGGCTTACACTTGAACATAGAAAAGTTAAAGTGATTGGAAAAATGGTTACATAAAAGATTTCAAAGGGAATTTCAAGAACACAAAATAAAAGTATTATACCGAAGAGTACAAAGAATTACAAACCCAAAGGCAGAACATCTTCAGCATGATTCAAAATGAAAGAACTGGGAGGGATAGTATTTAAGCTGTGAGTTGCAATATTGAAGGATTCTACTGGGAGCAACCATGACTCATCTGTCAGTTTGTCATACTGTGGTGGCTTGTGGGTTGCTGTGATTCTGAAAGCTATGCCACAGGTATTTTAAATACCAGCAGGGTCATCCATGGTGGACAGGTTTCAGATGAGCTTCCAGACAAAGGCAGACTAGCAAGAAAGAGTGGCAAACTACTTCTGAATATTTAGTAACTGAAAACCATATGAATAGCAAAGAAACACTGTCAGATATAGTGTTGGAAAATGAGCCCCTCAGGTTGGATGATATTCAAAATGTGACTGGGGAAGATCTGCCTCCTGAAAGTAGAGTTGACCGTGATAACTTGAATGGAGTAAAGTCCATGGGAGAAAAGCACACGGGACCTTCATTTACTAATGGGCCACAACTCAAAATGAAGAGAAACAGCTGTAAATATCCATTGAAAATCAGAACATGGAATGTATGAAGTATGAATCTGGGAAAATTGAAAGGTGTCAAAAATGAAATGGAATGCATAAACATCGATATTTTAGGCAATAGTGAGCTGAAATGGGCTGGTATTGGCCATTTTGAATCTGACAACCACATGGTTTACTATGCTGGGAATGACAAATTGAAGAGGAATAGTGTTGCATTCATTATCAAAAAGAACATACCCAGGTCAGTCATGAGGTACAATGCTGTCTGT
>NW_006408908.1:893134-894119 GCF_000296735.1 Chrysochloris asiatica
CCTGGACCAAGAAGCAGTTGTTCAAACAGAACATGGGAACACTGAATAGTTTAAAATTAAAAAAGGTGTGCGACAAGGTTATATTCTTTCACCATACTTATTCAACCTGTATGCTGAGCAAATACTCTGAGAAGTTGGGTTCTATGAAGAAAAAATGTGGCATCAGGATTGGAGGGAGACTCATTAACAACCTGAGATATGCAGATGATACAACCTTGCTTGCTGAAAGGGGAGAGGACTTAAAACATTTACTGATAAAGATCAAAGAACACAGCCTTCAGTATGGATTACATCTGAATGTAAAGACATATCATAATCAAGCTCTCCAAAATCAAAGACAAGGAAAGAATCCTAAAAGCAGCCAGGGAAAAGAGAAGTGTCACCTACAAAAGCAAGCAAATCAGATTAAGCTCTGACTTCCCAGCAGAAACCATGCAGGCAAGAAGGAAATGGAGAGACATATATAAAACCCTAAAATAAAAAAACTGCCTTCCAAGAATCATCTATCCAGCAAAACTGTCAATCAAATACGTTGGTGCAATCAAAACATTCCAGGATAAACAGAAGCTAAGAGATTTTGTTAAAGCCAATCCAGTGCTTCAAAACATCCTAAAGGGAGTCTTTGGAATGAAAGCCAGCAAGAACAGACAACAACCAGAGATTGACAGACATGGCAACACCACCTGGAACTCGGTCGATGAATAGCAGAGTTCAGAATGGAACAAAATTACTGCATTGAATTCAGAGGACCTGTGAGGCCAACCAAAGATCAAAATATTAACAATATCAAAGAAGGGAAAAATAAAGGAACAGACATCCAAGTGGTGAGTAGGTCGAGTAGATGGCAGGACACGATAGACTGTCTTAAACACAGGGAAAACTTAACAGACTATAGGGTAACCCCAAAGAAAATTAATAAAGATCCAAGAACAACAAGGAAACATTAAAACAAAGAAGAAATCAACAAGAAATAGCACACAAAAAA
>NW_006408908.1:895970-897019 GCF_000296735.1 Chrysochloris asiatica
GAAATATTCATGATCAATAGCCATTATAGAGATGCAAATAAAAACAATAATGAGATATCATCTCACACCAACAATAATAGAAAAGATCAAAAAAGTAGGGGAAAATAAGTGTTGGTGAGGATATGGAGAGACTAGGAGCCTCCTACATTTCTGGTGGGATTGCAAAATGGTCCAACAACTATGGAAAACAATACAGTGCTTCCTCAGAAGGTTGGAAATAGACATACCTTATATTCCAGAAATTCCTCTACTTGGTATTTATCCAAAAGAAATATACACATTTTTTCAATTTTATTATTATTATTATATTTTCTGTTGTTGTTGTTGTTGACTACCAGTGTGTAGGGGGTGGGGCTAGAGGGAGGGATGGGAAGGTGCAGCACAGAGTAGGGAATAGGCACAGGATAGTGGAACACAGGGTATATGGAATAGATGCAGGATAGTTTGGTGCTGGGGTTGTGGAATACACTAGAAGGGGAAGGGGAAAGGAAAAATAAGGCAGATGGGAGAATAGCTAGGCAGGTTTACATGGGCTAAAGGGGACAGAGGTAAATAATGATCTAAGCACAAACATGGAACAACAGGGCTCGTGGATACAAAGATTGAGGCATGGTTTGAATGGGTAAAAGTGGGGAAATGACGTTAAGATGCTTGGCTGTTTGTTGAATCTTGGTTTCTCTTGCCTACTATTGTAAAATAGACACTTAAAGGGGAGCAAGAGGAATAGCCAGAAACATTACCAGAGAAAACTTGTAAATCCGTCTTCAGCCTATAACTGTTTGGAATAACTAAAATGGGGCTACAACTTGCCCAGTGAAGGAGGTTCCCTGCAGAGCCTTTGCATTGCACAAGACCTTAGCTGGAATCCTGATCATCATCCAGAATCTTCTGAGGTGGGATTTTCCCACATGAAAGGACAAGCAGACCAGTCTAGAGCAGCTAGAAGAACAGAAGATGCTTCTTGAAAGAAAGACCAGCAAGGAAAAAAACACCAACAACAGTAGTCCAATTGACTACTACAAGAACAAGCAAGTTGTTCCCCAGGGAGT
>NW_006408908.1:897616-902477 GCF_000296735.1 Chrysochloris asiatica
ATACAGGGAAAGGTAGAACCTCCACTGAATTGTTTCCAACCTGTCTGGATGGGGTTAATAAAAGGTGAGGGGGAAAGGACTCCTGTGGTTCAATAGGGAATGATTGCAATCAGGTCTGACAGTGAGTGTTGAAAAGGTAAATGTAAATGTTTGGTAACAAAAGGAGGGGAGGGGCTGATTTTGCAGTCAAGGAGCAGAGATCCCTGGAACCATCAAAGGAGAAAAGCAAAGTGTGAGACCCTGTCTGGGAAGGCAGGAGAGGCAGTGACATTATGAATGGGGGCAGAGGCAATGATGTGGACAGAAGGAGCTGTTGGGGACTCTGGACTCAGGGAGGGAGAGGGGTTGTGTGCTGACAGGCAAGGGGCAGGAGTATGGGGTGTACCCTTTGGGTGTTTGATCATGCACGCAGGGGATTGTGATCATTGCAATGAAACAAAGTACGATAGAATGGATATAAAGATAATGTTCACCCATGTAAACTAACACATAATTCACAATAAAAACTTAAAAAAAAAAAGAAGATGGAAGGGAAGAAAAACAGAAGGTAGAAGGAATACACAAAGAATTTGTCCATGTTCATCCATTTCAGGAGGTGATTTATTATCAAGAATTAATGGTATTGAAGGAACAAGTTCAAGCTGCACTGAGGTATTGGTGACAAACAAGGTTCAGGAATTGGTGGAATACCAATTGAGATGTTTCAGCAAATAGATGCCATACTACAAGTACTCACTTATCAATGCCAAAAGTTGCAGAAGACAGCTATCTGGCCAGCTGACTGGAAGAGATCCATATTTGTACCTATTCCAAAGAAAGGTGATTTAACAGAACGGGAAAATTGTTAAACAATTTCACTAATATTACATGCAAGTAAAACTTTGTTGAAGATAATAGGAGTCCTGGTGTGGTGCTGTAGATTAAGCATTGGATTGCTAACCACAAGGTCAACAATTCAAACCCACCAGCCACTCCTTAAAAATTCTATACAGGATCACTATGATTTGGAACTAACTGACTTGATTGCAGCAGAGTACATTGATAGGGAACTGCCCGAAATTCAAGTTGGATTCAGAAGAGCACATGGAACAAGGGATATCATTGTTGATGTCAGATGGATCTTGGCTAGAAAGTAGAAAATATTAGAAAGATGTTTACTTGTGTTCCATTGATGATACAAAGACATTCAACTTGTTTATGAGGAATCTCTACTTGGACTAAGAAGCAGTTGTTAAAACAGAACAAGAGAATACTGGTTTAATATACAATTCTATGCATCAAAATTGTGTCTTTTCCCAATACTAATTCAATATGTATGCTGAGCAAATAATCTGAGAAACTGAAAGCTGGACTATATGAAGAAAAATGTGGCTTTAGGATTGGAGGAAGATTCATTAATAATCTGTGGTATACAGATGGCACACTTTGCTTGCTGAAAGCAAAGGGGACATAAAGCATTTACTGATGGAGATCAAAGACTACAGCCTTCAATATGGATTACACCTCAACATAAAGAAAACAAAGAGCTTCACAACAGGACTAATGACTAACAACATGATAAATGGGAAAAAGATTTAAGTTGTCAGGAATGTCATTTTACTTGGATTCACAGTCAATGCCCATGGAAACAGCAGTCAAGAAATCAAATGATATATTACATTGGACAAATCTGCCCAAAGATCTCTTTAAAGGGTTCAAAAGCAAAGAGGTCATTTTGAAAACTAAGGTTTATCTGACCCAAGTCCTGGTATTTTCAGTCACATCGTATGCATATGAAACTGGACAATGAATAGGGAAAACTGAAGAATTGTTGTCTTAGAATTGTGGTTATGATGAAGAATCTCGATGTAGTATGAACTGCCAGCAGAATAAACAAATGTTTCTTAGAAGTCCTGCCAGAATGTTCCTTAGAAGTGAGGCTAGCCAGACTTTGTCTCATGTACTTTGAACATGCATCAAGAAGGACCAGTCTCTAGAGACAGACATCATGCTTTTTCTCCATAAATAGAGTATTAAGTAGAGGGCCAGCAAAAAAAGACGAAGACCCTCCAGGAGATGGATTGACACAGGGGCAGCGACAATGGGCTCAAACAGCAAAGACTGTGAGGATGGGACAGGCCCGGGCAGCGTTTTGTTCTATTGTCTGAGTATACATGGGGTCACTATGAGTCAGGATTGATTGATGAGCACCTAACAACAACAACAATATACTGGAAAAGCAAGAAGGTATGGCTTGGACAGCACACCTGGCTGGTCACTCAGGCAGTCAAAGGACAGGCACAAAACCTGTTTGGACTAGTCTCTCTCAGTGTTGCAACACTTGTTAAATATTTAGAATATCACTCCTGGAAATACCTATCTCAATTTTTCCTTCATTTCTCATTAACTTCAAATAAAAGCTAGTAAATGATTTTTTATACTTTACATAAGTGTATTCATTCACCTAGTTATTTCCCCGTTAAGATTTTGAATGGCTTTATCCACATTTTTAAAATAGCAAATGCTTATTTCTTTGCCCCAGATGTCATCTAAATGAAGATAAGTGTTCTTTGAAAAGCTGCAGTTCTGATTTTGTTTTTGGAGAAAATATGGTGGAAAGAGTTTTGGTAAGATTTTGGTAAATGATTCTGTTATACTGACATTTCAAATTTCTGAGATAAGTTAATTAAAATGATGTTAAAATGAAGTATAATCTTTAACACCTGCATTCAAAGACAAATTTTCTTTATTTAACCAGAAAGATTCTCTCAGGAAACATGTTCTAGCTGTTAGAATAGACACGAACCCACAGAGGAAAGAAACTGTATAATTATAATATCACTAACGATACGAACTTTTATATAGTTTTTTGACTTACATTAAACCAAAAATACCTAAGGAAATCCCAGAATTATCTGCAATAATTAGATAAGCTCAACTGCTGATGACATTTTAATAGAGATTTTTCAATGGCATTTTTTCATTAACAAACTACCTTTAAATTATTTGCCAGTTAATTCTCATTAATTCATTACTACTCTCCCCAGCAAGTTCTTACATGTGAAAAGCTAGTTTTAGGAGGGGCATCATAGTGCTTTATTTTCCTAGGGGAATATACTATACTTGCTGAGTGGAAACCCCTAATTATTATCACCATGATCCTTAGTTAGGCTAAAGGCCCCTGGTGGTGCCATGGGTTAAGCATTGGCTGTAACTGCAAGGTTCGCAGTTAAAAGCCACCAGCCATTCCTCAGGGAAAGATGAGACTGTCTGCTCCCATAAAGAACTGTAGTCTGGGAAATCCTAGGGAGCAGTTCTACTCTGTGCTAAGGTGGTACTATGAGTTGAAATTGACTTGACAGCAGAAATCTGATTGGTTGGGCAGAACAGATTCTGTGATGGGGAATTACACAACAATGAGGGAGCGGAGGTGTCTATGGCTCCATCTGCTCCATCCCCTTTTCATGTCCAGTCCACCTTTGACCCCAGCTTTAGGATCAGAATCTTGGTTGAGATAGTTCCAAGGTGGCTAGCTTGCTTTAGGATTATCAGTTACATGAGGAATCCTATGGAAGCTACCTAGATTTTAAACTATGTAAGGGCTCAGATTAACAAAAGGAACAGCTCATGAAACCAGTTTATTTCAAGACTGTAGAACTTTCACAGCCAGTCATTTTTAAGACTTGGTTTAGTCTAGAGTTGCCTCAGATTAGACGCCAGTTCCAAGAGTAATATTAGCTTTTTAACTTAGACTCATCCTTTGGTCACTCCCAAGATTTGACTGGGCCCTGGTGTGGTGTCATAAGATAAACACTGGATTGATGACTGAAAGATCAACAGTTTAGACCCACCATTTGCTCTCTGAAACCCTATACAGGGGCTCCATGAGTCAGAACTGACTCAATAGCACACAACAACAAAGATTAGGTCAACTTCTTGGATCTGACTCAGAATAGCCCATCCCTCCTCAGATTAGAGTTCCAGGCAATATATTTAGACATAACAAATTATATTTATATTCTTTTTTAGTTTGGCACAAGAGTAACCAAAGCTTCTGTAAAATGTCAGACACAAATAAGATGCTTTCCAACCTTTATAGCATCAACTTTAAAACTGAACCCAATTTGCCAAACATTTTTGAGTTTTTGTGGTCTATAACGCCCTGGTCTTAAATTTGAATGATGTAGCTTTAAAGACTTTCTTATGTCTAAATTTCAACACAGAACAATTAGATCAGAATCTAAGCTAAACTGAGTTGCCATCAGGTGATTCTAACATATGGCTAGGTTTGAAAAACATCAGGGTTAAGTAGTTACAAAAAGCTAAATGGTACCTAGAGATGCTTATGGTCTAGTAAGGGAAGACAGAGAAATGCCTATACCAATGTATCACATTTGGGATTACAGATTTAGTTAAGAGTCAGGTGTTCAAACCAACCAGACGCTCTGTGAGAGAACTATGTGGCAGTCTGCTTCAATAAGATTATAGCCTTGAAGCCCTATGGGGCAGTTCTAATCCTTCCTATAGGGTCACTTTGGGTTGGAGTTGACAGCAAGACAACTGGTTACACATTTGGTGTGAGGAAGCACTTATGGAGATTTTTTTCTTTAATTTGGATTATACAGGATCATGAGTTTCCTGTTCAAGTTGGTAATATTCTAAGGATAATAGGGTAATTTCAGGTTCTTAAGAGGAGAAGAGTCAATAAAATAGAGATTGATTGATTGATTGATTGATTGATTGATTGATTGATTAAAGGCATTGGTTCACTTGGTTGTTGTTGTTGTTGTTGGGTGCCATCGAGTCAGAACCGACTCATAGCGACCCCATGCACAGCAGAACGAAACAATGTCCAATCCTGGGCCAACGCCACCACCGCTGC
>NW_006408908.1:904112-905026 GCF_000296735.1 Chrysochloris asiatica
CAGCTGGTGGGTTTGAATTGCCGACCTGGTGGTTAACAGTCCAGTGCTTATCCTACAGTGCCACACCAGAACTCCTTAGCAGTCCAGTGCTTATCTTACAATGCCACCCCAGGACTTCAGGGGGTATACATTATCTTAAATGGCATGGCAAGCATTGTTGTTTCTGTTTGGTGCCACTGGGTGGGGTTCTGAGTCAGCAACAAAACAGAAATTGAAACACTACCTGGTCCTGTACCTGACAATTACTTATTCTTGTTTTATATCGACTTTGATCACAGGTACAAATCCCATGTATACAGTCTTAAATGCAATTGTTGGCAAAAATCATCTTGAAGGAAAAACTAGGATTCTTTCTATAAAGATGTTTTCTGAAATAGCTAGTGTGTTCTTTGGATAACTTTTTTTTTTTTTTTTTTTTTTTGGTTTTGGTTTTGAAGGCCTTCAACTGGGGAGAAGAGGAGAGAGTGAGGTTGACTCATATCCTGAGTAACCTATTTACTTAAAAGTCAACAGATTGAAATGCTAATCACATGTATATATCTTTATAACAGCATCTAGACTAGTATGTGACCAAATAATGGAAACAGTTGTCAGCCAAGTTGACCCAAAATTAACCATTACCCAGGGCAGGGAGGATCTATAGCGATCACCTCTACTTCTTCTAATCCTGTAAGCCTGTGGGTTTGTGTCCTGCTGATCCCTGCCTATGAGCTCTCAGGGTGACTGATCAGACTTTCTATGACTTCAGTTCTAATCCTTTCTCATAAGTACACCTATCTGTAATGGAATATTTCAATGTCCAGTTAAATAATTGAAATGATTTTGAATTAATTAGGGAAAAGATATAAGTATCATAGTTCCTAATTCTCTTTGTTCTGCAGGGAGTATGTTGTTATTGTTAAGTGCCATCAAGT
>NW_006408908.1:926072-926609 GCF_000296735.1 Chrysochloris asiatica
CCTTGCAGTTCGCAGCCCTATTCGTAACCACTACACTACCAGAGCTCCTTTGAAAATATAATTAACCCATGGTTTTATTATAAGGATTGAATAAAAATAGAATATGATAATAGTAAATGTTATACCAATGTTAGCTACTGTTACTGTCATTTCTGAAATTCATGCCAGTCATAAAGACAGCATATAAAAGTTTTGGAAGAAACATTTCTGGCATGTTTATGTTACAACATTATAGACTGCTGTCATGAGTTCTGTTTCTTTCCAGAGCTAGTACCTCGGTGGGGATGCCTAGACAATGTGATGTAATAGAAATGGAAGCGATTTCTGGTCCCTGCTTACCCTCCAACCCCACCCCCAGTAGTGCTGTAAGACTCGAAGACATTTAACAACACCAGGATTAAAAGTTAATAGATCTTTGACCAGTAAATACAAGGACTATCCTCACTTCATTGATTTGCACTGGAGTAAATTGTAGTGTTAAGTGCTGTCAAGTCAGTTCTGACTCATAGAGACCCTGTACAGGGTTTCCAAGGAGCA
>NW_006408908.1:927974-932114 GCF_000296735.1 Chrysochloris asiatica
TCCATAGTTTATTATGATCCACACAGTCGAATGCCTCTGCACAATCAATAAAACACAAGTAAACATCTTTCAGATATTCCATACTTCCAGCCAAGATCCATCTGACATCAGCAATGATATCCCTCACGCCCCATACTCTTCTGAATCCAACTTGAATCACTGGCAGCTGCCTGTTGCTGTGCTGCTGTGAGGAAAATCCTTCCATTGAGAGATGACATGAATTAGGCCATTCGTCAATGATAACTTCTCTTTCCAATGCAGAGTGGTAGAGTACTTTGTCATGTCTCAGGATGTCTGCTCCTTAAAGAGCTCATTTTCTAAAAATCCCTTGGGGTAGATAGTCTTTCTTCTTTAGTTCCTGTTTCCCTACTTGATATTTTTGTCACTTTGCGTTGAGTTGTAATTCTTCAAAATGTATAATGGAACTTGCGGGTGAGGCTACATGTTATGTATATGCGTTTTTATACTCTAGGAATCATGCTATTTAAATTTTCATCATGCAGGCCAGTGCCAGGGACATAGGATGTTTGTATGCAGCAATACATCATCGTCTTGTTGCACTTCGAAGCTTCTTTAAGCAGAAAGATATATATCAAGGTGAAAATCAGTCAGAAATAGTCCTCCAACAATTCAACTATGATAGCTGTGATGAAGACGAGGATGATTTCATCCAAGACCCTAAAAATGGATCAGGTAAATAACTTTTCTTTTGTTCGGAACAGTGGTTTAAACCAGAAATCTTATACACAATCCTAATACATGATAAGCAGCCATTTTAATGCAAAATGAGAACTATGGAAATAATGGAAAGTAAATGTCAACCATAGACACTTCTCCCCATTTTTTCCTGGTCTCATTCAGTATCTTTCCAGTAAGTATTATATGCTATGTTAAGTGCCATCAAGTCAGTTCCTACACATAGCAACCCTGATAGGGTTTCCGAAGAGCAGCTGATGGTAAAATCTTATGTAAGCAGTACAGTTTTTAGTTTTCTGGACTTCATAGACCATGAATTAAAGAATGATTCTATTATCTGAAAATGGTGTGTTAAAAATTATTAGCAATAGTTCCATATGCTATTTTTTAAAGATGTTGATTTTGTGTCTTTTAGATCCTCATTTGTGAATATTCAGTGTTCAGTTGTATCCAATATTAAATGCATTCCAACTGTAATATTGAATAATAAAATATTTTAAATCTATCCCACAGATCCTTCTAGGTGGACCCACAGACAATCAGTTGTCTGCTCATAAGGACTATCTACTAGCAGTATGACAGCATCTACAAAATGATTGGTCCCCTCAGTGAAATGCTTGAATGAGATCCTAACTGTCATATCCTAACTGAGTGACAAAATCCTACTCATTCCTTGAAATGTTTTATATGGAAAGTTTAAGCAGCATAATGAGTTACAATTATTTTCTTTTATGTAGTCTAATAATCATGGGGTTTTACATCTTGATTATTTTGGGGGAAACGGTAGATTTAAGAAATGCATGGACTTCATAAATTTGAATTTTATCAATTTTGAAAAAATTTATTTAGAGTAGGAATTTGATCATTGATTATGACTATTCATCACATTGATGGATACAGTAGTTAAAATGATAAATTACTGGATTTTGATAAATAGCTAACTAAAACATTCATTTTTTTCAATAATATTGTTTGGCTATAAAACAAATATTTTACCAAATTTCCAGAATCAGTTTTGAAAAACACTAGAACTACATGGCAATCTTCATAAAATCATGTTTATCTTCAGGTAAATGTGTATTTTCATCTGACATTTGGGTTTCCTAATATTTGTTGTTGTTGTTGTTGTTGTCTAATGCCATTTAATCAGTTCTGACTCATAGCAACCCTATGTAGGGTTTCCAGGAGTGGCTGGTGAGTTTAAACTGCCAACCTTGCAGTTCAAACAGACTTTGCAGTCCTGTGCTTTATCCCACAGTGCCACACCCATACTCCTAATAATATAAGCTTATATATTCTTTGTATGTACTCCTTAAAGAGAGTATCTGCTCTTGGAATTACATTCATTGCACTTTGTATAACTCTTAACACGTGGTCACCATCCAACAGCTACTGCATGAATGAATAAAATACAAGCCATTTTCTCTGTATCAAACCAGTCAAATGTGCTAACTTGTTTCTGTTTATTTGTGTAATTAAGTTTTCAATATTCTAATAAGTATAGTTGTAAAGGGACTTTTGGGGGTGAGAATTACTGCCCTTCTGGTCACATGTAGTGGCTTGTGCTGAGGAGCATGTTCCTCACGGGTGTTATTTGTCACTTTCTCTGAGAGGGGGCTCAGTTCCAGATTTGAAGGGTGTGTGAGGGCAATAGTCTTGGGGGTTCCACCAGTCTCTATGAGACCAGTAAGGCTGATCTTTTTCATAATTCTGAATTTTGCTTTACATTTGTCTCCCACTCTGTCTAGGAATATGGTCCTGATCAGAGGTCAGTAGTGGTAGCTTGTTATTGTTGTTGTTAAGTGCCATCAAGTCAGTTCAGACTCATAGCTACCCTGTATAGGGTTTCCAAGATGCAGCTGGTGAGTTTGATCCTCCAACCTTATGTTTTAAACCGACCTTGTGGTTCAATGCTGTATCCCATAGCGCCACACCATCTATTTCTTTTGGTTTCAGAGGAGGCTGTGGGTCATGTAGTCCTTTAGTCCTCTGAACTAATTGTTTCCTTGAGTCTTTGATTTTCTTCACTCTGCTTTGTTTTGGACAGAGATAAACCAATAGTTGCATTCGTGATGGACTCTAGTTGTTACTCATCAAAGGAGGATCTAGGGCTTTGGCTTTACTAACTGTTGTTATTAAGTACCTTCAAGTCAGTTCTGACATATAGCAATACCTTAAAGGCTGTTTCCAAGGCTGTAAATCTTTTCAGGAACATAAGCCTCATCTTATTGCAGCAGGCCAGCTGGTGAGCTTGAGCTGCCGACCCTGTGGTTAGCAATCCAATGTTTATCTTTCAGAGCCACAACACTCCCCCTTCATGGACTATGTTACACTAATTGACCTACATGTCACCCAAGACAATGATCCTAAGCTGTCAAGCCTAGTGACTCAGACCCTCAAGGTGGTTGGATATGACTTTAAAAATTATATCTTTGCCTCCTGTAGGCTCTAATATATACCTGGGTATATTTATAGCAAATGCTTATGTATAGATATCTGTAGAGATCTTTTTACTCTATATTGGTAAATGAGTTCTTTCTTAAATGCCATTGGTAAACAACAATTATTTCCAACAATTATAAAACAGTGTTTTGATGCCTTGAGATTTGTTTCAGAGACATTTTATGAGCCCCACACACATAGATTAGTCTCAGTACCTACTACCATATTTCACTTTCAACCTGCTGATATATTTAGCTTGATTACTCCACGGTTTCAAGTGACTTTGGATTGTGTCCCTAAAACATTTGCCCTTTTAGGAGATAGAGATTCACAACACCAAAATAGTTTTTGAAAATGTTTTAAAAATAACAACTTAGTTAAAATAAGGGTATACTTTACAAAGTGCTACTTTGAAGAATGATATTTATTTAGATGTACAAGGTCGGTGGTTCAAACTCACCAGCCACTCCTCAGAAACTCTATACAGTGTCGCTATGGGTCAGAATAGACTCGACAGCACTTAATAACAACAACAACAGATATGCATAGGAGTCCTGGTGTGGTGCTGTGGGTTAATGTGCCAGACTACAAAGCCGTTTGAACTGCAACGTCAACGGTTCAAACTCACCAGCTGCTCCTTGGAAACACTATACAGGGTTGCTGTGGGTCGGAACTGACTCAACGCACTTAACAACAACACATATGCATACACATTTTTAAGTTATATTACTTTATAAAATACCTTTTCTAGTAATAAAAACAATTATATGTGTGTATTTATTAAGTCAACCCTCAGTTAATATCAGAAAGATTACATTAGCAGAGTATGTGGAGTGTTGCTACCAGTTGGAATTGACTCAAAGCACTGGATTTGGGTTACAGTGGTGTATTATTGAGAGGTCCATTAAATCTTCCCATGACATTGTACTTGTTTTGATCATAGACCGACCTCTCAGATTCTCTGAGTTTGTTCTTATAGTTTTGTTCTGTTCTCAACTCTTC
>NW_006408908.1:933650-963710 GCF_000296735.1 Chrysochloris asiatica
GTCCTCTCTTCAGCTTCTTGCTTTCAAAGCTGCCTGAGAGATTTCAGGATGCCAGTGTTGGTTGTTATGCTATACCTCAGGCTTTAATTTAATTTTCGGCCTGTTTTGTTTTTAAGTTCTCTTTCCCTCTCTACAGCCCTGTCCTGCCCTTTCCCGTTTTAAAAAATCAAAAGCTCAATCTTCCCATGACAGAGGAAATATAGTAGATACCCCTGGGATACCTGGACTTTACTAGGTTTTTCTATCCAAAGTATTCTTAATTCCCACCAAATGATTAGGTGGCTGTTAAGTGCTGTCAAGTTCATTCTGACTCATAGTGACTCTGTATAAGGTTTCCAAGGAGCAACTAGTGAGTCTGAACCACAGCTTTGGGGTTCAAACTGACCTCTCAGTCCAGTGCTTATCCTACAGCTCCACACTTGAACTTCAAATGGGTGGGTTGTTGTTGTTAGGTGCAGTTGAGTCGATTCCAACCCATAGTGACCCTGTATAGGGTTTCCAAGGAACAGCTGGTGAGCTTGAACCACCAACTTTGCAGTTCAAACAGCTTTGTAGTCTGGCGCATTAACCCACAGTGCCACAGTGCCATTAATTCAGTTTCAACTCATAGCAGCAACCCTGCATAGGATTTCCAAGGAGAGGCTGGTGAGTTTGAACCGCCAACCTTGCAGTTCAAACAGACCTTGTGGTTGAGTGTTTGTCCTACAGCATCACACCAGTGTATAGGACTCTAATGCTGGGATTGGTTAGTTTTGCCATCCCATAGGTTTAAAAGGAGCCATCTCAGAAGCAGGGACAGTTGATCCCAGGACCATCAAGAAAGAAAAGCATGAATGGAGTATGCGATCCCTACCTAGAAAAACAGCAACAGCAGAGGCAGTGGTAGAGGAAGAGGTGGTGGCATGGAGAAATGGGACCAGCTGCAGGCTTCTAGGCCCATGGACTGAATAAAGCTGAGTGCCTACTGGCAAGAGGCTGGTTTGCAGAATATGCCTTTTGGGCACTCTCAGACTGGCAAAATGAGCTTTGTAACACTTGCCTGAGTAGGGCAGAGGCCAAAGGGACACATGACTGAGAGTTTGAAGACAAGAGCAAGGCATGTCTTGTAGTACAGCAGAGAAGAGGCACTCCTGACTAGAAAACTGCTGTATCCTAAGTTGTTTCTGATCCCAAATTGTACTATTCACTTCCTTAATAAACCCCATAAGCACAAGTACTGTTATGAGTTCTGTGTGGCCATTGCAATGGATTATCGAACTCAGATGTGAAGAAGAGAGTGCTATGGGAGGGATGGTTGGTGTTGGAACAGGGTAAAGAAGGCTGTAGGGTGGAGACATGTCTGATCTCCACTTGGGCTGGTTTTGAGTTTGGCTCCCATTCCCCCTTTTGAAGCCAGGGGAAGTGAAACATGGCCAGAATAATATTTTGTGCAACATCTTTTACTTTTAACTAAGTGGTGACTCAGAAAATGAACATATAAAATGTAGAAAGAAGGAAGAGTAAAAAATGGAAAAATAGAGCTCTAACATGAAAGGAAGGAAGAAAGGGAAGGAAAAACAAAAATCTGAAGTTTTGGATTTTTTGTTGTTGTTGTTTTAATCTTGAAGAATAACTGATGTAGAACACACTGGAAATGTTTCATTGGAAGCTTAACACAAACAAGGATAGAGTTGGAGAAGACAGTAAAGCACTGAATCTCTTACTGTAGGTCGTAGCTGATATGGCAATGCTGTGCACTAAGCTGTTAAAGTGAAGCAGAGAACAGAAATCTGATTTATCTTCCTGACTTGTTTGTTCTTGTGTCTACAATAGGGAAGAAGAGATGAAGCAATATTTCAGTGTTCCAAATGTTTTAATATAACATGAACTCATTCTTTCCTTCCGTGATTTTCTTTGGACTTCTCTGCATAATAGTTTAGACTATTTTCTGTACACAATCAACACTCTTGGAAGTAGTTAAGAAATCCAATGATGCATTAGACAAATCTGTTGCAAAAGACCTCTTTAAAGTGCTCAAGACCAAAGATGT
Source organism: Chrysochloris asiatica (assembly GCF_000296735.1). NCBI lineage: Eukaryota > Metazoa > Chordata > Mammalia > Afrosoricida > Chrysochloridae > Chrysochloris > Chrysochloris asiatica. The sequence continues at coordinate 935,680 of NW_006408908.1, forward strand.
CAGTTTGAGGTCTAAGTTGCAACTGACCTAGGCCATGATATTTTCAATAGCCTCATATGCATGTGAAAGTTGGACAATGGATAATGAAGGCCATAGAAGAATCACTGCATTTGAATTATGGTGTTGGCAAACAATACTGAAAGTATCATGGACTGTGAAAAGAACAAACAAATCTGCCTCGGGCAAAGTACAGCCAGAATGCTCCTTAGAGCCAGAATGGCAAGACTTTATCTCGTAATTTGTACATGTTGTCAGGAAGGAACAGTCCCTGGAGAAAGACATCATGTTTGGTAAAGTGAAGGTCAGTGAAAGAGAGGAAGATGCTCAGTGAGATGCACGGATACAGTGGTAGCAAAAACAGCTCAAACATAACAATTGTGAGGATGGCACAGGACCTGGAAGTGCTTCGTTCTGTTTTGCACAGGGTTGCTATGAGCTGGAAATGACTTGATAGCACCTAACAACAACAACATGGCAGTGCAACAAAACCAAAAATACTACTAGAATATTACAGAAGACAGTGAGAGAAAGACTGAAAATGTCTGGGATTATGACATGCAAGTAACAAGAGTAACATGATGTTTAGCTCATGACACTCTCGATCTATTTCTTGTCCATGCTGTTATTCTTTCTTATAATCTTCATGAAACTATTTAGTGATAGATGTTTATAGGCTAATAGTATAAGAAATACTTTTTCTATTACTATTTACTAAATAGTTTTCATTCTCCTTTTTCCATGTTCTTTTCCATTCTTTAATGAGAAGAGATCAATCATACAACGATACTCATTTTCCTAAATTATTTAGGGAAGGTGATTTCAAGGCATACACTTCATGGATTTCCATTAAAGCTATTTTTATTAAAATTTACTTAGATAAATATTCCCCAAGTGTATCCTGGTGTAGCACTGTGGGTTAAGGTGCTGGACTGCAAAGTTGGTTTGAACCACAAGGTCGGCAGTTCAAGTTCACCAGTTGCTCCTCAGAAACCCTATGCAGGGTCGTTATGGATCAGAACCAACTCAATGGTACTTAACAACAAAATATATTAAGATAATCTAAACATTCTTTTCCTTCAACAGGATTTTACATAATTACTCAATTTAATTATAGACCATTAAAATGTTCTCTCTAAAAAATATTATTTTGTGTCTATGGTTTGGCACTGTGGTGTGCGCCAGACTGCAAAGCCATTTGAACTGCAAGGTCAGCAGTTCAAGCTTACCAGCTGCTCCTCAGAAACCCTATACAGGGTCGCTATGGGTTGGAACCGACTCGACGGCACTTCACAACAACAACAACAACAACAACTGCCAGTCGGGAACCCTTACCCCCAAAGTATTCCAATGTCATAAAAAAGGAGGGCTGTACTTTTCATAAATTAGAATGAACATGAAGTGGGCTAGAGGGGCTTCATGGGTTTGCATAAATAGAAGAACTTAAACTTTAAAAAGGATACTGCAGTGCAGTGAATTCTATTGTCTTTTCTAGCCATGTTTTTGTAACTCCCACCAAATGACTTTTTCCTGATGAGTCTGGGTAAGAGACGGTGGGGAGATACTGATAGGTTTATATGGTTCAGTTGTGAGTGTTTTTTAATAGAGTTAATTGTGACTGTAAAAAGTTGGAAATCTAATAAGCTTGGTCAATTTTGCCATCTTGCTGGGTAGAAAATGAGCCCTCTTTGTGATGTGAGCAGGTTGTGCCCTCTTTTGCTTGACTAGCCAAGCTCACCTCCATCTGACCTCCGGTTTTTAGGATGAGCCAGCAGCCTGGCCTCATTTGCCAGCCTCCACTGGTTTGTGAGTATGGTTCTGTGCGACGGTACTTCTTCAGACTGATGACTGAACTGCAAAGGTGGGACTTGCCAGCCTCACACAAACCATTTCCTTGACAGCCTGTCAGTTCCGTGAGACAATGTCACAGCCAGGGAATTGTGGCACCCAGGGGTGTATGGGAGAATACAGTGCGGAGAAGTGGTTGATAGCAGAGATAATGAAGTAATGTGGTGCTGTCGGATAAGCAATAGACTACTAACCACAAGGTTGGCGGTTCAAACTCACCAGTCACTCCTTGGCAACACTATACAGGGCTGCTGAGTCAGAACTGACTGCTTGGCACTTAACAACAACATAGCACTTTAGGAAGTTGGACATTCGGAATGCCTTTAACCTCCACTTTATAAAGACCAGCCTGTGTTAATCCTGCTAAAGTAAATTAAGATCTTTGTAAATATTCAAACTGTGAACATCACCATGATACATCATTTTTTCCATAAAATGCTGAGAAAAATTACATTTGTGTGTGAAGATGCAGCAACCAAGTGGTTTGAGAGGTACGGTCACTAGAAAAGCACTTACAGGTTTTGCTATAGATAGGGCTTGAGTTTGAAATTCAATGAGATTACAAATTATTACCTTTGGAGTTTGAGAGTTTGGTTTGACACCGGCAAGAATATATTCAGAGCACTGACTAATTTTTGACATCATACTCAGTTTTGACAAATGGGACCCACATTTAAAGGGAGTAAGATATTTGAAGATCACATTGGAGAAGCTACTGAAAAAAAAAAAAAAAAAAACCAATCCCCAAACAGTGAATGTTTAGCTTAATAAAACTTTACTGATATAATAGTTTTCAAACAATTAACGATCCCCAGGCTTCTTGATTTCTATCACTTTAATGGGTATTGGTAGAAAGACCTGGACGTCTACTTTAGAATGAAAACCTATAGATTACAATATTCTATAGACTATTACCTACTATGGAGTCCTAGTGTGGTGCTGTGGGTTAATGCACTGGACTGCAAAAGTGGTTTGAATTGCAAGGTCAGTTTTCAAACCTCACCAGCCACTCCTAGGAAATCCTACACAGGGTTGTTATGGGTCAGAACCGATGGCCCTTAACAACAACATTACCTAATAGATTGCTGCAAGATCAGTCCTCCTCTTCTTTTGGAGTCCCTACCTACACACTAGTTGCAATAATGGATACATACTAATGATCAGAAAGATGGTGCAGGACTGGGCAAGGTGTCATTCTGTTATACATAAAGTTGTCATGAATCTAAACTAATTCAAAAGAAACTATCAAGTGGATGTTGTTGTTATTGTTATGTGCCGTTGAGTCAGTTCCGACTGTATAGGGTTTCTGAGGAGCGGATGGTGAGTTTGAAGCACTGACCTTGCAGTTCAAACTGACCTTGCAGTCTAGTGCTTATCCTACAGCGTTATACCAGGACTTCATCAACTGGATACAAAATGGTATTTCGTATGGCCTTACTTCGCATTTCCCTTTATTTCTAATAAGGTTGAGTACCTGTTCATATCTTTCCTCCTGTGTTTAAGCAATGTCTGTTTATTAATTGTATATAGTCATGGACCCCTGGAGTGATGCTGTACAATCAATCAGTACTGAATTTTGAGCCATAAGGTTGGCAGGCTTTGCCAGTTGCTCCTTGGAAACCCCATACAGGGTCACTATGTGTCTGAATTGACTCTACGGCACTTAACAATGACAATCATATCACAGAGTCCTGGTGTGACACTGCACAATAAGCACTAGACTGCTAACCACAAGGTCAGCAGTTCAAACCCAGCACCCATTCCTGAGAAACCCTATATAAAGCCTTGCTATGAGTTAGAACTGACTTGATGGTACTTAATAACAACATACATATCATTTTCTCCTTATTTCTTTTAGTGGTTTCTCATCATATATTGGATAAAAGCGAGTTCCTACATTCGGATAGGAAACCGTCCATGGCCTTTTCGCTATCTGCCTCAATCCTCACTTCCCAGAGTGCTATGCCTGCCACCTTCCAAATCCTCTAAAATTTAGAACTACTATTTTGTTAAATATGCTGTCTCCTTTTTCATTCTTGCTGATTCTGATCAGTACATTTTAATTTATGACATTTCCAGAAATCCTTCCCTAACTCCTCTTAGGTTGCTCCTGTAAATTCCTATAGCACCCTGTGTGTACATTTTCTCATAACATTGACTTTAAGCTCCTCAAAAACAGGGATTTCTTTTTATCTCTAGCACTTTGCAGGGTGCTTGGCCCATAGAAGGCACTCAACTATAGTTTGAGTTCCATTAAGATCTGTTGTATGTGTAAGACTCCAGAAAGCAAGAAATAAGGACTTGAAGCTCAGGGGAAAGATAATACAGATGCTGATAGTAGTTGAAGTCATGGAAGGGGAAAACAATGAATATTTGCCAAGTGTTCTCTTGGTGATAGGCATACAACTAGACATTTCTACATATATTTACAACTTCATACCATAGCTATTGTGTTTTGTAAATGAAGAAATAGGCTCAGAAAGATTAAGCAATCAGTTCAAGGTTCACAAAGCTGATAAGTGGTAAAGCTGGGATTTAAACCAAGGTCTTTGTAATTTCAAAGCCCAAACTCTTTCCATTACACAATACTGTGTGAAACCACCCAGGAGGGTGTGCAGCAATAGAAAGAAACGAGAGCCAAGCATAGATCTTAGAGATGGGAACGGTCAGAGAGACAGAAGGAAACTCAGAAACTGCTATGTTGGGAGACAGACTCAAGGATTTCAAGAGCTGACCATGTCAAATGCTGGAGAGAGAGAGATCATGTAATTTAAAGGGCTGTAAAATGTCTTTTGAGTTTACAAGCAGATCATTGATAACCTTGGAAAGAGGAATTAGTGAAGTGGTGGAGAAAAGCTAGATTATTACATGGGTTTTCTATTTTGGTTTGTTTTTAAGGGCTGTCGACTTGTAGTGATCCTGTATAGGGTTTCTGAGAAGTGGCTGGTGAGTTTGAACCACCGACCTTGTGGTTCAAATCAACCTTGTGGTCCGGTGCTTATCCTATAGCACCACACCAGGACTCCATTATATGGGTAGTGGAATGAAAAGGTAGGGTTGTGGCCAAGATGAGCTTACTACTCTTTCAAGAATCTTAGCTATAAAGGGAAGATATACAACATGATAAAAAGCCACATAAGACTTTGTTTCCCCACCACCCCACCTCTTTAAGATGTCACAGACATCTTTAAATACTGTTTAAATACTGAAGAGTAAAAGTCAGTGGGCAGGGTGAAAAGAAGATAAATTGATGGCAGTAGGAGATGGGAATCAAAACAGCCATGTACAAAGGGTTATGGCAACTTGGGTGTCAATGTAGGTATGTTTGTAGCTGAAAATGGGGAAAAGCCAACCCTTGAGTTTCTATCTATAAAGTGGGAAGAAAAAAGGTCTGAATTTTTATATGCACAAAAGTCATAGACTGATTCGAAACAGGTTCTCTTATCCATTTTTTTTCTCTGTTAAATGGAACAATGAATATTTTCCCAATCAGCTGGGCTTCACACCTATGTCATCTTAAGTTCTTTTTATTCCTCCATCGCTGAGTCAAAAATGACATGGCAGTGAACAACAACAATGCCTAGTGAATTATAAAGTGTTAGAATAGTAGGAATCTTAAAGAGGTTCAAGTTATAGATGAGTAACTCATGCCCCTTAGTCTCTCCTTCTTCCTAGTCTGCCTTAGTCTGGAAGCACATCTGAAACCTGTCCAGCTGTGAATAAGGAAGACTATAGAAGAGTTGATGCATTTGCATTATGGTGTTGGAGAAGATTATTAAAACTACCATGGACTGCCAAACGAACAAATCAATCTTTGTTAGAAGTATAGTTAGAAGTCAGGATGGGGAGACTTCGTCTCTCATACTTTGGACATATTATCAGAAGGGACCAGACCTGGAGAAAGATATTCATGCTTGATAAAGTGGAGGGTTGGTGAAAAAGAGGAAGAGACCCAATGCGATGGATTGACACAATGGCACCAGCAATGGGCTCAGTGGTTGTGAGGTTGGTGCAGGACTGGGCAGTGTTTCATTCTGTTGTGCATAGGGTCCCTATGAGTCAGTACTGATTGGACAGAATCTAACAACAATTCACACTCTGCAGAAATTAAGAGTTGTGCTTACAGTCCCTATTCAGCAGCCACTGCAAGGCAAAGTTCCGGGTCCAAGGAAGAGATCAGAGGCCTTCTAAAAGCAGACCCCTATCAGACTCCATTGTGTATTTATTTCCCTAGTCGAATATATTACCTGGTGCACATGGGCTTTGAATAAATATTAACCAATGTTGATGGGCTTGGTAAGCCTTTAAAATTATTCTAGTCCAACTCCCTTCTTTGCAGATGGGGAATCTGCCTTCCAGAAAGATGAAGTAACCCGCCTGAAGTCCTATAGTTAGTAGCCCTGGTAATGCCAGCACTACAAAGGGGCAAAGTGAGTGCCAAAGCAAGCAGATCGGAGGAGCAAGAAGCATAAACAAGAGGATGTGCACTGCCAGTGATTCCCCCTTTCAAATAAATCTCTTTCTGATGTTCTCCGTACTACCCTATTCCAGGCCCTTATCACCTCTCACTATTCCAACAGTCTTCGGCCTCCCTAGCTACTTAACCTCTTAAAGCCAGAACTTTGCTTTCACTAGTTTCCGGAAATATTCTTCAGAAGGCAAACTACTTCTATATAGGACAAAGGTACCAATTACCGGTATTTCTAAGCTTCCATTCTCCCCATCCAGGAAAAGTTTCTTGGCTGGATTCCCCTACACATTATGATTGTCCATCCTCCAGGATGCACACACATTCCCCTAGGGGCCCAGGGGTCAGGATTGGGCTCAGAAGGGTTTGGTTTAACGCTCGGCTGCTCTTATTTTCCATCATGTCAGAACAAGGGGTCTGCGTTTCAGTCCACATTTGTTGTTAAGTTCTGTGGAGTGGGTTCCGGCTCATAAGAGCCTGTATAAGGCTTCCGAGGCTGTAAATCTTTGTAGGAGCTGAAAGCCACATTTCCGCCCCACTCCCCACAAAGCAGCTGGTGGACTCGAACAGCCAACTTCATGCTTCGCAGATTAATTGTTGTTGTTAAGTGCCGTGGAGTAGTTTCCGACTCATAGCAACCGGGTATAGGGTTTCCTAGGAGCGGCTGGTGGGTTTGAACCGCTGACCTTGAGATTCAAACTGACTTTGCAATCCAGTGCTAATCCTACAGCACCACACCAGGCCAAATGTTGTTAAGTGACTTCAAATTGAGGGGCTGGTTCTGGGTCAATATCCTTAACCCTTAGTTCAGGACTGAACACATCAGTCATCCAACAGATGATGATTAAATGAACGAATAAAGGGCATGAGATCTAGTTTGATGAACAATAATGAAATACAACAATAACTCAGAGAGTAGGCAAGAGGAACTATTCCTTCCCGCCAAACACACAAAACCTCTGTGCTGCCTCCGACCAGTTTCTGAAGGATTCCTCAGGGCAGCTCCAACGCCAAATAGAATTCCAGCCTTCTCTAGGCCCCAGCCAATCCCGGTCGCTTTTCGCACATCGAATCCGCAGCGGGCTCTGATTGGTTTATAGGATTCCCCTGGGGGCGGGCGAAGAGAAGCCGCAGGGAAGGAGGCGGAGCAGGAGCTTGACCCCCTCTAGGCGGCGAATAGGGAACTGCGCAGGCGTGGATGGAATCGCCTAAACAAACAAACAAAACCCACCAGCCCGCGGTCTCCCGCTCCTCCCCGCCCACCTTTTCCTCTCCAGGGCTCTCCCGAAAGCCAATCGCCTCTTTTCCCCGCCTCCGTCTACGTCTGGGCACGTCCCCCCCGCGCCCGGGCCACGCACCGCCCAGCTCTTAACCTCTGCCCGCCCGGCGCGAAGTTAAGAGGCAGGAACGACAGGGCGGTGCGCACTGCTCCCGGCGGGGAACGGAGGCAGAAGCCGGTGCCTGCAGCCCCAGCGGGGCCGACGATGACTTGTTACCGGGGTTTCCTGCTGGGCAGCTGTCGTCGCGTGGCGGGCGGCCGGGCGGCGCTGAGGGGGCCGGGCACGGGAGGCCCCGCCGCGCGGCTGCGGCACCTGGGGCACGGACAGCCGCGCGAGCTGGCGGGCTGTGGCAGGCGCGCGGACGGCGGCTTCCGCCCGTCCCGGGTGGTAGTGGTAGCCAAAACTACCCGCTACGAGTTCGAACAGCAGCGATACCGCTACGCGGAGCTCTCGGAGGAGGACCTCAAGCAGCTGGTGGGTCCCCGCGGCCGAGTGGCCCCGCCGGGGTGGCGGGGCTCGGCCCCGGCCCATTCCCCGGCTCGGCCGCGCCCCCTTGGCGAGACGTCTGGGGACGCCCTCTCCCCAGGCTCCTCGCTCGCCGACCCCCACTCTCTGTGGCTCGTCACTAGCCCGTTCCCCTCACCTGTGTGTCAGAGAAGAGAGGGTCGCCGGTAGCGCAGGCTGCCAAGATGAGGCGCTCGGGGAAGCCTTCCGAGGAGTACGAGGGTGGTCTCGGAGAGGGGGTGCCGGCGCCACCCGCACGGTCTCTTTACGAAGAGCCGGAAGGGAGGTTCGAAAAGAGCAGGGCAACCTTAAATCAACAGGCGGGAGCTTTAGAGACAGAGCCCTAGGTCACCCCAAAAAAGGGGTCCGGGGGCGTCGCTGCGGGCGACGGGAAAGGGTGCGGGTACCGCGGACACACCCCCTTTTACTCGGAAGGATTGCGAGGTCAGGGCACTCCCGGAAGCCTGTGTGGCAGAGCCTTTTCCATGCAGGACTGGTGATCAGACTGGGTTCTTTCTACCACTGGGTCTATTAAAGCACCTGTACCTGTAGGCAGGGATAAAGCAAGAGAGAAAATTCCCCTTGAGTCGAAGTTAGTAAGTGGTGAGGTCAGACAAGGGGCAGGTAAACCGGATTATGTGTGAACTAAAGAAGGATGTCTATAATGTAGCAATAACTCCACAATAGACTCTACTTGGAATAGATATAAATATCTTTGCAAAGTATATAAATCCATCCAAGAAAAGGAATTCTGAAAATTTTCTTCCCTCCCCTGTTTTTTGAAACTTCTGATTCTTTTGCCCCCATCTACTAATTTTAGGAGAAGCGTAACCTATCTTGCTGTGAACTATCTGCCCAGAAAAATCTCCAGTAAGCGTCTGCAATTGATGGCCACAAGACTTTGGAAATAGTTCAGTACAAGCTTATTTAGCTTGTTCTAACAATAATGTTTGTAATCTTCCCCAGAGTTATTTTGTAGAAGCATGTATTTACATTGTAAAGCCTCTTTACTGAACTGAATCTACTTACAGCATTAAATACCTCGATTCTTTGATCAGTTCATTGAATAGGGTTCTTGCATCCATTTGATGAAAGTACTGGATGCAGGTTTGCTTCCTTTCCCACAGTGTTTGAAGATACTGATGTATAAGAGAACACTTGCATCATTAAAATAGTAAATCAACAGTTTGAGCATGAGACTGGGTTAGTTCTGTTTGTGCTGTTGTTAGCTGCTGTCCCCTCAGCAGACCCTATGCACAGTGCAACTGTACTAATAGGGTTTTCATTGACTGATTTTTGGAAGTAAATTGCTTGGCTTCTCTTCCTAGCCTTAATCTGGAAGCTTTGCTGAAACCTAGTTAGCATTATAGCAATTTACATGCCTCCAGGGCTAATGGTCAAGGAGCTCTGGTAGCTTAGTGGTTACCAATCCGGCTGCGAATGTAAGGGTCAGCAGTTTGAAGCTACCAGCTGTTCCGTGGGAGAAAGATGAGGCTTTCTGCTCCTGTAAAGCTTTACAACCTCGGAAACCCTGTACAGGGTCGCTATGAGTTGGAACCGACTCCATGGCACATAACAACAACAAGGGCTAATGGTCAGACTACAAAGTCGTTTGAACTGCAGAGTCAGTGGTTCAAGCTCACCAGCTGCTCCTTGGAAACCCTATTCACGGTCACTATGGGTCGGAATCGACTCCACAGCACTTAACAACAACTGACAAACTGCTGGTGGCTGCACTGAGGTGCATTTGCCAGGAAGTGCACATGGGTCTTCCATACCATAGAGGAGTGACCAAGAGTTCTGCCACAAAACTACCGCTGCCCTCAAGTGTGTGTTAGGGGGTGAAATTGTGAGTAAGGCAGAAAATGATAATTTCAGAAAGAAGTACAATTTTGGGAAAGAGGTGTGCCCTTTGTGTTGTACTCCTAATTTTACAAGGTGTATGAATTAGTTCCTTAAGGCTGCCATAACAAAAATACCACAAATTGGACAACTTAATAAAAACAAATGTGTTATGTCTCAGTTCTGGAGGCAAAAAAAAAAGTCTCAATCAGGATTTTGGCCAGACTGATTCCTTCTGAGAGTTCTGAGAGAGCAATTGTCTAGTACCTCTGTTCTGGCTTCTGGTGGCTCTTGGCAACCCTTGTAAGTCATTAATTTAGGGATGCAGCTTCTTGAGGCTGTTCACATTTATATACCACTCAGATGGTATTCAGACCCATTCTGCTCTACTATGAAGTCAGATGAACTGGGTAACATCTGCAAAGAATATTTTCAAACCAATTAACAATCACTTGTATCAGAGATTAGGACTTCAATTAAAATTTTGCAAGGGACACAATTCAATTCTTACCGGTTTACTTCGTAGCAACTATCAAATGCCATATATGCATAAATATATTCTTCAGGTGATTGTATGGAAACCATCCACTGTATTTAAAATAACCCATTTATGTGGCATGTTGAGGGCGTGAGATAGGGGTCTAGAGCTTCAGAGTTCTAGGTCCTAGTTCAGTATAAGTGACTTCATCTAAGTCTCTAACTTCCCTGGGCCTCATAGGTGAAAATGATACTCTTTGTGTAGCCCTGCCAGTTTTCAGAGTGCTTTCACCTACTTCAGTATGTGAAACACTACAGTTGGACTAGATAGCCTGCAAGATCCTTTCTCATGCTGGCATTTGGAAACTGATAACTTTTTCAAGGCCTCAAGAAAATGGGTGGCATCTGAGTGAGGTTTAACTCTTCAACCTCTGTACTAGATGGCTACTCATAAGGACTTTGAAAAGGTAGGCAGATTGAGAAGTCTTTAAAAGCCAAACCTAGTGTTCCTTTCTGAACATCTGAAGATAATCTCTGCTAGGTCAATATTTGTCTATTGCTAGTTAAAACAATCCTTGTGAGGACCGAGCAGTGTTTCGTTCTGGTGTACTTAGGCTCACTATAAGTCAGAACCAACTGGACAACACCTAACAACAGCAGATATTTGGGATAAAAAAACTTAGAAGTAAGACTCCTGGATTGTAAAAAACACACTTTTTTAATTGCCAGACAGTAGAATTGTTTTCTGATGTGTTTGTTGTTATTCCGATTTATTAGATTATCCCTTATTGATTTGAGTCTGTTGTGGATATTAGACCAGTACTAAGACTGGAATATTAGGTGGAGCTTAGACAAGAGATCAAGACAAGCCCATGTTCTAAGATGGGATTCTGTCATAGTAGTGGGAAGGGTTTTGTAGTACTTGCTATGTTGGTGGAGTCAGAGATTCTAAGATACATGAATTGCGGATGGGACATAAAATAAAGGCCTTCTGGCACCCTGACTGCTATGTCTGTAGTGTCATGGTAACCTGAAGTTTTATATTAAAGCATTGTCTTTGTTGTGTTGATGGTGGCTGCTTTCTTGTCTCTAGTGTTGTCAGGTTACTTGTGAAAATGCAAATGTCAGATGAATGATGGAGTGCCAGTCTGTTTTTTTATTCTGAAGTCTTAATGCCTTTAGCTCACTGGAAGCTTAAAGAATTAAAAGAAATACTTCTTTGCTGATAAACGATATAAAGAATAGATTTACATGCTTCAGACTAGGTAAACATTGGTACTGTGGACTGGGTGATGGGGAAGGATGAGGCTGCCTGCTTCCGTACGATTTACACTCTAGGAAACCCTGCGCAGTGGCTCTCGGAGTCGGAATTGACTGGATGGCAGTGGGCTTGGGGCTTCATTGCTTTATTTCTAAATATTGCTTTATTTCCACCCTGACTGGCCAGTGGTGCCTCATGTGAATACAGGATTTCTAATCACAGATTTCACCTCTATCAGATCCTGACCTTGCAAGGGCTAATACAGTTATTAGTTTCGTTTCTTTGCATCATCAGAGATAATACCTGTTGGGAATTGGGGCATTTTTGTCAATGTTACTAGTGAGGATGGCCAGGATACTTACAGATTAGACCTGAAGCTGAATCAAGACTGATTTGGATAAAGATTTGGCATTGGAAACATACCTTTTTATCCAAATGAAAACTTTTATTTAAAAACTCTTTTAATATGTAACAAATAAGAAGTCAGCAATTTCTATACCCCATGCCCGCTTCCCCTCAAGTCTCAGAACCCCACAGGCAATCCTCTTTAATGGTTTCCATTTTTAGCTTTTTTCCCCCCTTTGATTATCTTCATAACGGGATAGGATAATTTCATTTAGCAGTCTCCTCTATTACTGAATTTTTAAGTATTTCCGCTTTCAGCTTTTTAGTGTTTTGGAGGGAGAGTGGAGTGTCTTGGATTTTGTTGTTATTGTTTCTTGGGAAAGATCATGTAGCTAAGGTTACAGTTTTTAAACACATAATACTTTGGCCACATGTATTAATTACATTGTATTGGACAGGAGTGTTTATAAAATTGAAGAACATGATCTGGGGTCCTGCCAGTCTGCTGAGTTTTGGCTTCTCTAATCTTCCAGACACAGGTACCCACCTGAGTGGTCTATCTAAAGTGAACATCTGGTCACACCACTCCTCTGCTTAGAACTCCTCAAGCTCCCAAGAGCTCCTCAGAGGAACTTGTTAAAATGCAGAACCTGGAACTTTAGTTCCTAAGAGGTTGGAGAATTCCCAGACTCTGCTTTCCTAAACAACACCCTTAATGTTTCTGACTCTGGCTGAAATCCAGGGATCTGCATTTTTAACAAGTTTCCAGGTTTGCCAGTGACCCCCAGATCACACTTTGAGAAACACTGCTGTAGGCTAAAGTTAATGATCCAAATAATGTGCCAAATACGGCCCCATGACCTGGCTCCTGTCCACCTCTTGAGGCTCATTGTTGACTACTTCTTGTCTTTAACTTTATTCTCTGGCAGTTATCACAGTTCTTTAGCCCTGGTAGCATAGTGGGGAATGCATTGGGATGGTGGTTCAAACTCATCAGTCACTCTGCAGGATAACGGGAGGCTTTCTCTCTGCTTTTAACATTGATAGTCTAGCAGCCTCTGGAACCTTCTGGGGCAGTTCTACTCCTACTCCCCCCGCCCCGTAGGGTTTCTGTGAGTCAGAATTAGAATTGGATTAAATAGCACTAAGTTTTCAGTTCCCAGTAGAATGGACTTACTTAATTTTATTTAAATTAAAATGATCAGTAATATATTAAAGTGCTTCAAAACGTAGAAGAATCTGAGGATATTCAGTGAAAAGTCTTATCCTATTCCTGTCACTTTGGCACACAGGTTTTACTCTGGAAGTAACCAGTGTTACCATCTCTTGTGTTGTCTTCAAAAAATTCTCTACACATACAGGTTAACATAGCAAAATATTTTTCTTCTTTGCCCACTCTTCTGTGAAATCTATTCTTAAAAAGCAAAACCAGAAAAACCTCACATACTTGTGGGGATTGTGCTTATGGGCCATAAATGTCCTCATTTAATTTTTTTTTGTAACATAGTATATACATGTAAAATAGTCTATGTACATTTATCCCTTATTTATTTAACACTTCTTGTTGGGTGCCATCAAGTTGGTTCTGACTCACAGCTACCCTAAAGCACAACAGAACGAAACACTGCCCAGTCCTGTGCCATCCTCACAGTTGTTATGTTTGAGTTCATTGGTGCTGCCACTGTGTCAATTCATCTTGTTGGTGGTCTTCCTTTTTTATTGCTGATCCTCTGCTAAGCATGATGTGCTTTTCCAGGAACTGGGAAACGTGTTCAAAGTAAGTGAGACGAAATCTCACCATCTTTGTTTCTAAGGAGCATTCTAACTACTTTTTCCAAGACAGATTTATTTGTACTTCTGGCAGTCTGTGGTACATTAAGTATTCTTGCCAACACCTTAATTCTAATTTAACACTTCGTTGTTGTAAGATGATGCTATTCAGTTGGTTGCGACCCATAGTAACCCTATGTACAGCAGAATGAAACATCGCCCAGTCCTGTGCCATATTCACAATTGTTACACTTGAGCCCATTGCTGCTGCCTCTGTGCCAATCCATCTCATTGGGAATTATCCTCTTTATTGCTGACCTTCTACTTTACCAGGCATAATGCCCTCCAGGGACTTGTCCATCCTGATAGCCAAAGTATGAGAGACAAAGTCTGGCCATCTTGGTTTCTAAGGAGCGTTCTGGCTGTACTTCTTTCAACACAGATTTGTTTAATATTTTTCTCCAACACCATAACTCAGATGCATCAGTTCTTCTGCGGTCTTCCTTATTCCTTGCCCAAATGTTGCATGCATTTGAGAGTATTGAAAATACCATGGCTTGCTTTCAGGCGCACTTCAGTCTTCAAACTGACATCTTTACTCTTGAAGACTTTAAAGCGGTCTTGCGCAGCAGATTTGGCTAATACAATTCGTTGTTTGATTTCTTGATTACTGCTTCCATGAGAGTTAATGGTGAATTCAAGCAAAATGAAATCTTTGAAAAACATCAATCTTTTCTTCATTTATCATGATGTTATTTATTGGTCCAGTGATGAGGACTTTTGTTTTCTTTACATTGAGGTGGTCTTGGTCTTCATCAGTAAGTATTTTAAGTCCTCTTCACTTTTAGCAAGTAAAGTTATATCATCTGCATATTGTAGTTTGCTAATCTGTCTTCTTCCAACCTGATATCACACTAATATACATATAATCCAACTTCTTGGATTGTTTGCTCATCGTACAGTTTGAATAAGTATGGTGAAAGAGTACAACCCTGGGGCACACCATTCCTGATTTTGAACCATTCAGTGTCCCCTTGTTATTCTGTTCCAATGACTACATCTTGGTCTATGTACAGTTTGCTCATGAGCACAATTAAGTGTTCCGGAATACTCATTCTCTACAGTATTGTCTACAGCTTGTCATGATCTACCCAGTTTAAAGCCTTTGTATAGTCAGTAAAGCACAGGTAAATATCTTTATAGTATTCTCTTTCAGCCAACATCCATCTGATACCAGCAATGATATCCATTGTTCCAAAACCTCGTCTGAATCAGCGTGAATCTTGGCAGTTTCCTGTGAGTGTACTGCTGCAGCTGCTTTTGAACTATTTTTAGCAAAATTGTATTGGCATGTGATGTTCTGCATTCTCTTGGGTAACCTCTCTCTGCAGCGGTCACAAATACAGATCTTCAATCAATTGGCCAGGTAGCTAGCTATCTTCTAAATTTCTTGGCATAGATGAGTGAAAGTGTCCAAAGTAGTGCATCACCTTTTTGAGCAATTTCTATGTGTATTCCATCATTTCCAGGAGCCTTGTTCTTTGCCAATGCCTTAGTACATCTTGGCCTTCTTCCTTCAGTACCATTGGCTCTTGAACATAGGCTACCTCTTGAAATGGTTGAACATTAACCATTTCTGTTTGGGACAGTGAGTCTGCATATTCCTTCCACCTTCTTTAAATGCTTTCTGCATCATTCAATATTTTGCCGAAAGAATCCTTCAGTATTAAAAGCCAAAGCTTGCGTTTTTGGTTTCATTCTTTAGTTTCCAAAATGCTGAACATGTTCTTCTCTTTTGGTTTTCTAAGACCTGTGTACATTTCATTATATTAGTTGACTTTATCTTCTAGAGATGGCCTTTGAAATTTTCTGTTCAGCTCTTTTACCGCCTCATTTCTTCATTTGCTTTAGCATCTCTGTGCTGGATAGCAAATTTCAGAGTCTCTTCTTATATCCATATTGGTCTTTTATTTATGCCACCCTTTAATAAAATATCTGTATTCAAGGAGGGCTCACCTGACTAGTTCTTTTCTTCCTAACTCTAAACTGGTAAAATTTTAGGAAGTGATAAGGTTCAAAAATAGTCTTGGCCTATGCCACTTAACCATCACAAAGTTTTGTGATCTAATGAGTATTTTACAGTTGTCAAGCAGGAGTAAAATACCTGGTTAATATAGGGCATGGCTCAGTGGCTGGTGCCTGGATTAAGAACAGATGTGAGTTTTAACTCTGGCACAACCACCTGTCAGCTTTACAGATATTGGAAAGTAACCTAACCTCTTTTTGTCACTTCATCATCTTTGAAATTGGTATAATAATACCTTCTTTTTTTGTTATTGCAAACCCAAAATGTGTTTATTTAATATATTCATCACCAGGGCTAAAAAGGAGAGTTAATTTAAAAACAAACAAACTGATGGCACAGTTTAAGATCGAGTCCTGTACAGAAATCAAGGAATGGACAGACCATCTAAGGAAAAAAAATAGACAACACAAGGAAAGTCTGGATAGATGGGGTCAGGGCTCTTGGCTGGGACTTGCTTCAAATAGGTTTCCTGCAGGTATTTCTTAAAGGCCACAGGTGGGGGTTTTCCAGAGCTTGGCAGCATGTGTGTTCAAGGGGCTATCGATACTGGCTTCTCCCAGCAGGCTCTGGATCGAGAGGAGGATGGTCCTAACGTCATAGAGGGCAGACCACTTGTCCTTCAGGGTGTCTAGACAGATGTTATCCTGAGTGTCCCTGTTGGGGTGGTAGCAGGAGATGAGGAACTTCACTGTGGGTGCATTGTAAGGGTAGCCACTGGGGAACTTGAGGGAGAGCTTCTACTTCAGGTCTTAGTATACTGTGCCAGCTACTCCATGGATGGCCCCCACCCCACTTGAAAAGGTTGTCTGATTCAGGGAAGGCAAAAACGCCTTTGTCACCAGACATTATGAGGGTCACATCAGCTCCTGCTGTAATGTCTTGCCCATGGAGCCCCAGGCAGCACCCCCACTGCGCTCAGCCCCTTTCTGGGCAGTGACACTGGCTACTTGCGGTTCTGGGAGGCAATTTGTTAGGCGCTCATAGAGAACCAGGAACTCAGAAGACAAGACTGCAATTCTATAATAATACCTTCTTAACATAATTTTTGGGAATACTTAGATAATCCATATGCAAATAATTTGAAGAATCATAATCTAGTTTTTTTTGTCGTTCGTTCCTGTTCATAGCAACCCCAAGTATAACAGAATGAAACACTGTCTGGTCCTGTGTGCCCTTCTCAAAGTGGTTATGTTTGAACCCACTGTTGCAGTTCAGTCCATTTTGTTGAGGCTTTTCTCTTTCCTGACCTTTTACTTCAACAAAAGCAAACTTTACTTCTCTAAGGATTGGTCCATCCTACTAACATGTCCAAAGCACATGAGACAAAGTCTTGTCATCCTTCCTTCTAAGGAACATTCTGGCTGCACTTAAGATAGGTGTGTTCGTTCTTTGGGCAGTCCATGGCGTATTCAGTTTTCTTTGTAACACCATAATTCATTGGCCTGAATTCTTTATAGATTTTCCTTATTCATTTTCTGGCGTTCGCATGCATATTGGATAAATTGAAAATGCTATGGCATGGGCCAGGCCCACCATAGTTTTCAAACGGACATCTTTGCTTTTCAACACTTTAAAGAGGTCTTCTGTTATCAAAATGCCTAACGTATTCTATCATTTGATTTTTTTTTTTTTTCAATGCTGCTTCCATGGGTGTTGATTGATGGTTCCAAGTAAAGTGAAATCCTTGACAACTTCAGTCTTTTCTCTATTTCTTACGATATTGTTCATCATAAGATCACTAGGTGAGGATTTTGGTTTTCTATATGTTGAGGTATAATCCATACTGAGGGCTGGAGTCTTTGCTTTTAAGTTCTCTTCACTTTCAGCAAAGAAGGCTGTGCCATCTGCATATCACAGACTGTTAATGAGACTCTCTCCAATCCCAATACCATCTTCATGATATCTAGCTTCTAGGATTATTTGTTTAGCATGTTAATATTGCAGTTGAGTGCCATCAAGCCAGTTCCAACTCATAGCAACCCTGTATAGAGTTTCAGAGGAGCAACTGATTGGTCTGAACTGCCAACCTTGCAGTTCATAATCCAGTGCTGATCCTACAAAGCCACACAATAAATAAAATGAAAGGATACAACCCTGATGCACACTTTTCCTGATTTTTAAATCATGTAGTATCTCCTTGTTCTGTTTGAGCAACTGCCTCTTATTTTATATATAGGTTACCCATGAACACAATTAAGTGTTTTAGAATTCCCATTCTTTGCAGTGTTAGTCACAATTTGTTGTGATCCACACAGTTGAATGTCTTTTCATAATCAGTAAAACACAGATAAACATCTTTCTGGTATTCTCTGTTTTCAGTCAAAATTTAACTAATATCAGTGATGATAGTCTTAGTTGCGAGTCCTCTTCAGAATCCAATATGAATTTGTCAGTTCCCTGTTGATACACTGTTGCAACTGCAACTGATTGTGGATTATCTTCAGTAAAACTTTACTTTCACATGATATTAATGATGTTCAGTGGTTGTGGTTATGTGCCGTGGAGTCAGTTCTGACTCATAGTGACCCTGTACAGGGTTTCTGAGGCTGTAAATCTTTACGGGAGCAGATAGCCTCATCTTTCTCCCACGGAACAGCTGGTAGTTTTGAACTGTTGACCTAGAGGTTCGCAGCCCTATTCATAACCACTATACTACCAGAGCTCCTTAATGATATTCAATAGCTTCTAGAGTTTGCTGGATCACCATTCTTGGGAACGGATATGAATATGAGTCTCTTCCATTCTGTTAGCCTAATTTCTTGGCATATGCAAGTAAGCTTTTGCAGTGCTGCATCAGTTGGTAGATACATTTCTCTTGGTATTCTGTCAATTCCTGGAGCTTTGTTTTTTGTTTTTGTTTTTTGCCAGTGTCTTCAGTGCAGCTTGCATTTCTTTGATATCATCTGTTCTTGGTCATATGCTATTTCCTGAAATGGTTGAACAATTACTCAGTTCCTTTCATGTTTTTTTGATGCTTCTTGCCTTTAGTATTTTGTCCATACCACTGCCGTCAAGTCGATTCCAACTCACAGTGATCTTGTATGGAGTTTCCGAAACTGTAAATCTTTACGGGAACAGACAGTCTCACCTTGCTCTGTTGAGCCACTGGTAGGGTTGAACCACTGACCTTGTAGTTAGAAGTTCTGTGCTTTCCTACAGCGCTAAAATCCTCCAGTATTGCATCTCGAGGCTTGAATTTGTCTTCAGCTTTTTCAGCTTGAAAAATGCTATGTTCTTCCCTTTGGTTTTGTGTAACTCCAGGTCTTTGCACATGTCATTACAATACTTTGTCATATTCAGGTGCTCTCTTATGCTATCATTTTTTCTGTTTGCTCTAGCCTCTTTACACTCAAGAGCACATTTAAGAGTCTCTTACATCATCCCCTTTGTTATTTTCTTTCTTTACTGTCTCTTTAGTGACCGTTTGCTCTCTTTAAATAAATATAATGCCCTTGATGTCATCCTATATCTCGTCTGGTCTTCAGTCATTAGTGTTCAGTGTGTCAAATCTGTTCCTAAGGTGGCTTCTACATTTAAGTGGGACATGCTCAAGATCATACTTTTGATTCTTACATACTTGTTTTATTTTTTCAGCTACAACTTTTATTTGCATATGAGCAATTGATGGTATGGTACATTGTAGTCAGCTGGCTCTGATTTATGATACTGAGCTTCTCCACAGTCTTTGTAGCCTATTTGATTCCTGTGGATTCCATATGGTGATGTCCATGAGTATAGTTACTGCTTATGTTGAGAAACATTATTTGCTATAAGTCATTGATCTTTCAGAATCATAATTGTGATCACTGGCATCCTTTCTATCATCAAAGCCTTATTTTCATGTGGCACTGTGGAGTATGCAGTTCGGTTTGAACTGCAAGGTTGGCAGTTCAAACCCACCAGTCTCTCCTTGGAAATGCTATACAGGGTTGTTATGAGCCAGAATTGACTTAATAGCGTTTAACAGCAACAACAACAGCAAATCATTTTTTTTGGAATCCTGTTTACACTGTGGGGTAGGCATTGGGCCTGCTAACTGCAAAGATAGTGGTTCAAAATCCACCAGTTGCTTTCTCTGTGGAAAAGGATGAGGCTCTCTGCTCTCATCAAGACCGTTTCAGAAGCCCTGTATAGGGTTGCTATGAGTTAGAATCGATTTGATAGCAGTGGGTGGGTAGGATCCTTCTTTGTTTCCAACTGTTGCATTAACAATCACCAGTAATAGTATATTTTGATTACATTTTCTCAATTTCAGATTGCAAAAGTTGGTGAGAATCTTCAATTTCTTCATCTTTGACAGGAGTGGCTTTGCATAAATTTGAATAGCAGTCGTTCCTTATAGTCATATGGATACTTTCTATCACTGATAATGTTGCATTTTCAGATAGATTGTGGAATGTTCATTTTGACATTGTAACACCATTCTTCTAGGCCTAGTAGACCATGTGATTATCTCATTCAAAATTGTCGGTACTGGTCAGTTTTAGCTCACTAATATTGATCTCTCTGCATTCCATTTCATTATTTACAACCTCCAATATTCCTAGATTCATACTTCACGAATTCAGCAGTATGATTATTGGGTGTTTGCAACTGTTTCTGATTTTGTGTCATGCCGTATCAACAAATGATGGTTCTGAAAGTTTCACTCCATCCACATGATTCAGGTTGACTCTACTTTGAGGAGTCTGTTGTTCCCCCATGGTATTTTGAGTGCCTTCCAACTGAGAGATTCCTCTGGCACTATGTCAGTTTTCTGCTGCTATTTATAAAATTTTCTCTGAACGATATTTTTAGAGGCAGGTCACCTGGTCTGTCTAGTTTGTCTCAGTCTGGAAGCTCTGCTGAAACCTGCCCACCATGGGACAGGTATTTGAAATACCAGTGGCATAACTTCACATACCAGCATTACAGCAACATGCTGACAGACGAGTGATCTAAAATTTAGTTTTTCAGCCATGATAATGTCTGCATATTTATTTAATGTCAACATATTTATCAAATCATCTCTCTAAATCAGTACTGACTTGGTCACTTCAGATTAGCTATTTTTAATTTTCTTACAGAGGGTTTTTAAAATTAAGTTCTTGGAGGAAGTTACAGTTGTAGACTTTTGAATTCCTTTCAAGAAGTAAAGTTATAATGGAGAAAACAATTAGAAAAATTGTGACCTGCTTTAAAAACAGTTGTTTACAGTATCACTGTTGCAAATATCCAGGAAATTTATTGCTTGGCTTTTTTTGTTTAAAGTGTCACTTTAAAGTATTTATTTACAACTATTTATTGACTGTCTGCTAAGTTTGGGACATCCTTCTGTGTCTTGGAGAATCAAAGCTGAATACATTGTTTTCATATGTAAGGAGGAAACATATGACATATTACACTATTTCTAAGTGTTTCATGGAAGTCAAAAGAAGAGAGCACAATTTGAGAAAGGATAGAGGTCAAGGGGGAAAAGATATTTGAATTTGTTTTGTTAAGTTTTAAGTATTTTTTGGTGATCTTTTTAAAGTTTATATATTTAGTTATGAAACACTTCAAACAATATAGAAAATTTCCAGGAAGTAATCAAACTCCTGTGTATATGACTACTTATGCTTCTTGTTGATAATTGCTGGGGAGTCAGTTCCAACTCCTAGTGACCCTGTCTATATAGGGTTTCCCAGGCTGTAAATGTTTACAGGAGCAGAAAACCTCATCTTTCTCCCACAGAGTGGCTGGTGGGCTCAAACTGCTGGCCTTGTGTTTAGCAGTCTAATACTTATCCTATAGAGCCACTATGTTCCCACTTGACAGATGTTAATGTTTTACTTCAGATTTTTCTAAGGAAATCATAACAGTTGTTGTTAAGTGCCATCTAGTCGTTTCTGATTCATAGTAACACAGTATAGGGTTTCCAAGGAGCGGCTGGTGAGCTTGAACTTACAACTTTGTAGTTCAAACCAACTTTACAGTCCAACCCATTAGCCCACAGCACTACAACAGGATTCCATATATATGATTACTATGCATATATTACACATTTACCAATCTGAATGCATGCATGACCAAGTAATAGTTGTTTTGTGTGTTTTTAAAAGTTACGTCAAAGATATTTGCTTTGTAATGCGTGCCTATTCTTTAAACCACCGCTTGTCTCAGTTTGTTGCACTGTGGTGACTTGCATCTTGCTGTGATGCTGGAAGCTATGCCACTGGCATTTTGAATGCTGGCAGGGGCCCCCATGGTGGACAGGTGTCAGCTGAGCTTCCAGACTAAGACAGACTCAGAAGAAGGAGAAGTGAACTACTTCTGAATGATTGGTCACTTGAAACCATGTGAATAGCATTATAACACTGTCAGATAGTAAAATTGTGTTCCATATAATTCAAACCGGTGTGACAGTACACTGACAGGTTGCTGCCAGAGGTTTGAGCTGAATTCAAACGAGGATGTGAAATGAAGGATATCATTGCTGATGCCAGATGGATCTTGGCTGAAAGTAGAGAATTCTAGAAAGATATTTACCTATGCTTTATTGACTATGCAAAGGCCTTGGACTGTTTGGATTAGTGACAAACTATGGAACAACATTTGAGTATTCCAGAACACTTGGTTG
Source organism: Chrysochloris asiatica (assembly GCF_000296735.1). Classification (NCBI taxonomy): domain Eukaryota; kingdom Metazoa; phylum Chordata; class Mammalia; order Afrosoricida; family Chrysochloridae; genus Chrysochloris; species Chrysochloris asiatica. The sequence continues at coordinate 958,156 of NW_006408908.1, forward strand.
TGCTCATGAGAAACCTATACATAGATCAAGAGGCAGTCATTCAAACAGAATAAAGGGACACCCAAATGAGGACACACATCAGGAAAGGTATGCACCAGGGTGGTATTCTTTTACCATAATAAATTTATATGTTGGGCAAATAATCCGAGAAACTAAATTATATGAAGAAGAACGTGGCTTCAGGATTGGAGGGAGACTGATTAGCAACTTGTGATATGCAGATGGTACATACAACCTTGCTTGTTGAAAGAGAAAAGGACTTAAAATACTTACTGATAAAGATCAAAGACTGCTGTTTTCCTTTCACACTTTGTTGTATTTTAACATCAGAACTACTTGAAGAGAAGTGAAGTTGGCTTTTGAGATGTTGTCTGAGAAACACTTGGTTATACTGAAATATATGTGCTTATAGATCTTACAGAAAGATGAGGCTTTCTGCTTCCGTAAAGATTTACAGCCTTAGAAACCCTGTACAGGGCCGCTATGAGTTGGAACCAATTCCACGGCACATAACCAACCACCACCATAGATCTTTTGGAGTCCTGGTATGGCGCTGTGGGATAAAGCACTGGACCGCAAGGTCGATTTGAACCACAAAGTTTGGTGGTTCAAACCCTCCAGCCACTCTTTGGAACAGCTGAGTCAGAACTGACTCAATGGCACTTAACAACAATAATGGATCTTTTAGATTCATACTGTCTTTCCCAGGTATCCTGATTAATAACCTTTTATTAATTTTTAATGGAAGGAAGAATAAGAGAAGGCTTTTTGTTTTTTTTAAAGGAAAATATTAACATTGTTACTAATCCCCGACTGTTGTATGTTGTTGTTGTTAGGTGCCATTGAATCGGTTCATGACGACCCTGTGCAAAATAGAAGAAAACAGTGTCCAGTCCTGCACCATCCTCACAGTTGTAGTTATATGCTTGAGTCCATTGTTGTAGCCGCTTTGGGTTCTGTTGTGTAACGTTTTAGAATGGAGAATATATTTCAAATTTCAGTAATTTCACTAACCTTTTCATTATAAAACATTTCCCAAGAATTCATGTATTCTTGTTTTTGGTTGATTACGATGTTTTTGAAGTCATATTTTTAGGGAGTAGGTAGAAATTTTTATCTTTTGAATGTTTCACTTTGAAAAATAGTTTAAGACCCAATTGAATAATGTTTGAAGATTTTTTAATTGATGCTATATATTAAATGACTTCTTTAAATATCTTCTCTCTTACTTGCCTGGGTTAGGTGGTCCATGTTATTAAACCTTACTAGTCTAGCCAGCTAGATCGCTAAATAGTTAACAGAAGTACTTGTATTCTCTAAATGGATGTGTAGAGCATGAGTTACTAGAGCATTAGTTCACAAGAAGAAGAAATTTGAGTGGGAATAAGAATTTGTGGAATGATATTTCTCCATGAATGTCAAGTATTTGGATGCTAAATGAACTTTGTGTTTAGATTTGGCATTTTAGGCACTTTAGTGTTACTAGCAAAAACTTCCTTATCTTGACATACTTGAAGTTTTTTGTTAGTTCTCCAAACCCCCTTCACGATCTCAAACCAAAGTTCCTAACACTCAACTGCTGAGCAGACCAGAATTTACAGGCTAGGATAAACATGTATGTGTACAAGTCCTATATTGTCCAAACAACAAATCAGACTACTAGGTCAAAAATCTGGCTGGGGAGTTGAAGATGGAGGACCAGCTATACCATTTCTTCTTCATAGCAGACGGTAACAGCATATTTGACCCAAACTGTTCTAATAGATTGATTGCACATTTGGGTTTGTTCTCATTATGCCTAGTAATACTCACTGACCTATTTAAATACACTCAATTGAGTTCAACAATTAATTAAACTCAGCTATTTGAATGAATAAATTTAAAATTTCAGAACTTAATTTCTATCTATAAAAACGTTCAATCTTAAAATGAGCTAAATTTGTAACAGAATAGCATACCATGGTAATTAATCTGCCTTTGTTTAGTTCTAACCGCTTGAAGATGGCATGTATAGCACAGGGTTGTTTTTGTTATTTTCACATAGCAAGGTTATCTTCTCCAGTATCTACTTCTGCACTGTTGTTGCTTTTCTGAAAGATGCATGAATGAATTAATTCAACCATTCTTAGTGAGTACCTAGGTCTTGAGAATACGATGGTGAACAAGGTCACTGCATTCTTGATACATTTTTAGTAAGGGAGATAATCAGATTTAGAAAATACCTAAGATTGAACAAAACTCAGAATTATTTAATCATAATAAAGACTGGATTTGCTAGTCAAAATGAGATTGGAAGAAACTGGGGCTATGGCCCTTGACTACCCTTTAGGTCTCCAGAGGAACTCACCCTTAACATTTTTTCATCCAAGCCGCAGATGGATTATAGGGAGGAACAACAACACTAATAAGGTATGTTTACCATGCAGTGATCAATGGTTCAAAATCAAAAGGGCAAGTTTCCTAAGGACAAAGTTAAGAAGATAGGAAGGTGGGTGGAAGGGAGGAAGTGGGATAACTGTTATTGCATTGAAGAGAGCATTATAATTATTGAGATAAAATTTAAGTGTATGATTCATTGAAATGTAAAGCTGATCTTGTCTGTAAACTTTCACACAATTCACAACAAAAAGTTAAAAGAAAAAAACTAAGGAAATCTTCTTAGTTAAGTGCCATCAAGTTGATTCCAACTCATAGTGACCCTGTATATTCCAATTCAGCTACCTGCAGGTGGCAGGTTTGAACTTCTGGCCTCGTTCAAACCAACCTTGTGGTCCAGTAAATTTATTAGATTATGGAATAGAGTTATCAATAGCAGCAGTAGCTGTGCATCTCTGATCCAACCAGTTCTGACACCTTAAATGTTGAAAAGGACTAGTATTGTGCTGTGGGAGGGCGAGCACTCTAACAAATACACAGAAAAGAACTTGACAAGAATGAATCAATGGGACTAACTCTAGTACAGGGAATGAGGACAAAGAGATGAGATGAAAGAAGGAGCAGAAGCCAGATCACATTGCCTTCTGAAAGTTGGTAAGTATTTTATTAAAAGCATAACTTGCAGAAATATGTTAAGCAGACGGAAGGACATGCTTTGGTTGCTCTGGCTGTTGTGTGCTGTGGAAGAGGAGCCCATTATCTAGTTGTGGGTTGTTTTGTTTATGTTTTACTGTATATATGTTGTTGTTAGGTGCCATCAAGTCATTACCGACCCATAACGACCTTACGCACAGCAGAACAAAACACTGCCCGATCCTGGGCCAACCTCACTACTGTTGCCATTCTTGAGTTCATCGATGCTGCCACTTGGTCATTCCATCTCGTTGGGGGTCTTCCTCTTTTTCTCTGACCCTCCACCTTACCAAACATGATATCCTTCTCCAGAGACTGCTCCCTCCTGACAATATGTCCAAAGTATGAGAAGCAAAGTTTGGCCATCTTGGCCTCCAAGGAGCACTCTGGCTGCACTTCTTCCAAAATGGGGTCTATTGGTTCTTTTGGCAGCCCATGGCACTTTTCAGTATTCTCCTCCAACACCATAACTCAGAAGCATCAATTCTTCTATGGTCTTCCTTATTCACTGTCCAGCTTTCACATGCATATGAGGTTATTGAAAATACCAAGGCTTGGTCAGGTGTACCTTAGTCCTCAACTTGACATCTTTGCTCTTCAACACTAAAAAGGTCTTGTGCAGCAGATTTGCCTAATGCAATACATTCTTTGATTTCTTGACTGTTGGCTTCCGTGAGTGTTGATAGCTGATCCAAGAAGAATGAAGTCCTTGACAACTTCAATCTTTTCTCCGTTGATAAGAATGTTGTTTATTGGTCCATTGGTGAGGATTTTTGTTTTCTTTACTTTGAGATGTAATCCATACTGAAGGCTGTGCTCTTTGATCTTCTTCAGTAAGTGTTTTAAGTCCTCTTCACTTCAGCAAGCAAGGTTGTATCATCTTCATATCACAGATTGTTAATGAGTCTTCCTCCAATCCTGATGCCACATTTTTCTTCATATAATCCAGCTTCTCAGATTATTTGTTCAACATACAGGTTGAAAAAGTATGGCAAAAGAATACAACCTTGTCGCACACCTTTTTAAATTTTAAAACATTCAGTGTTCCCATGTTCTGTTTGAACAGCTGCCTCTTGGTCCAGGTACAGATTCCTCATGAGCAAAATTATGTGTTCTGGAGTACTCATACTTCGCAGTGTTGTGTATAGCTTGTCAAGATTCAAACAATTGAAAGCCTTTGCATAGTCAGTAAAGCACAGGTAAACATCCTTCTGATATTCTCTGCTTTCAGCCAAGATCCATCGGACATCAGCAATGATATCCCTTGTTCCACCGTCTCTTCTGAATCCAGCTTGAACCTCTGGAAGTTGTCTGTCAATGTATGCTTGAAGACGTTTCTGTATTACCTTTAGTGAAACTTTACTCGCATGGGATATAAAAGATATTGTCTGATGATTTCCACATGCCATTGGGTCACCTCTCTTTGGAATGGGCACAAACAACAGATCTCTTCCAATCAGTAGGCCAGATAGTTGTCTTCCTAATTTCTTTGCATAGATGAGTGAGTGCCTTCTGTGCCACCTCACTTTCTTGAAATATTTCAATTTTTATTCCATCAATTGCTGGTGCCTTGTTCTTTGCCAATTCCTTCAGTGCACTTTGGACTTCCTCCTTCAGTATCATTGGCTCTGGATCATACGCTTCCTGTTGAAACGGTTGAACATTAACCATTTCCTTTTGGTACAGTGAGTCTGTGTATTCCTTCCATCTTCTCTTGCTGCTTTCTGCATCATTCAGTAATTTGCCCAGAGAATCTTTTAATAACAAAAGTCAAGGCTTGAATTTTTTCTTTAGTTCCCCAGCTTGAGAAATGCTGAGCGTGTTGTTCCTTTTTGGTTTTCTGATTCCAGGTCTTTGCACATTTTTGTTGTAATATTTGGCTTTATCTTCTCTGATCTTTGACATTTTCTGTTCAGCTCTTGGACCGCCTCAGTTTTTCCATTTGCATTAGCATCTCTACACTGGAGAGCAAGTTTCACTTCCATTTGCATTAGCATCTCTACACTGGAGAGCAAGTTTCATTGTCTCTTCTGACATCCATTTTGATCTTTTCCTTCTTCTTAATGACCTTTTTGTTCATTCCACAACTCTTCTGGCTTCGGTCTTCAGTGGTTTGTTTCGGTCTTCAGTGTTTTGTGTATCAAATCTGTTCTTCAGATGATATATAAATACAGGTGGGATATATTCAAGGTCATATTTTGACTCTTGTGGACTTGTTTTCATTCTCTTCAGCTTCACTTTGAATTTGCATATGAGTAATTGATGGTCTGTTTCACAGACTGCCCCTGGCCTTGTTTTGACTGATAATGTGGAGCTTTCCCATCGTCTCTTTCCGCAGATGTTGTCAATTTGATATCTATGTATTCCATCTGGTGAGGTCCATGTGTATAGTCATCTTCTCATTCTGTCTAAAGAAGGTATTTGAAATGAACAAATCATTGGTTTTGCAGAATTCTGTCATGCGTTCTCCAGCATCATTTCTATCA
>NW_006408908.1:984300-991054 GCF_000296735.1 Chrysochloris asiatica
TGGTATTGGTTCTTGCCTGGGTTTTGGTGTTTTATAGAATGTGATTGTAGTTTGGCCATATGGCAGTAATTGCTGACTCCTCTTGTGTAATATAGGAAGACAAAGAGCCCTCCAAAGGCAGAAGGGGGGCATATAACAGCAAAACAACACCAGTGGCGGGGGGGGAGGGAGCAGCACCAACAAAAACAAGACTGAATACTGCAGTCTCTAATCACAAAAAAGGGAGAGAAGAAAAAGAAGGAAAAAAAAAATCTGTAGCTTAATATGAGTATGGCTTTAATGTCCTAAGTTCCTGTCTTCAAAGCGGCCTGAGAGATTCCAAGTTGCCAGTGTTGGTTGTTATGCTAAACCTCAGGCTCCAATCCAACCTTTGGCACTCTTTCTCTCCCTTCAGCCCTTCCCTAGTCTTTTCCGTGATAAAAAACAGAACAAAAAGGAGACAGATATTAAAAGTTCAGGGCCTCCGCTTGGGCTGACTATCTGTGCCACATGCGTGGCAGAAGAACCCACCAGCAGTGAGGGTGGGGGTGGCCACTTGGCTCAGGCTCTCCCTCTATTCACCAGAATGGAGGTGGGCACACAGTACACCAGTTACCAGATACCAAAGAAAAAAAGAAAATCAGAACAAAGCAAAACTGACAAAGTATATTGTCCACCTTTGTCACAAAGTTCCTGCGGCGTTTTTCTGTAGTGTTTCTGCTCCCCCTGTTTCGTCTTGCCCCGCTTGGTCTCGCCCAGGATGTCGGCTCAGGCCTCTGAGCCCAGCCCAGCAGATTCAAAAGTACATGATTTTTTACTTCAGCTCCAAACTCCACAAGCTATAAGCCTTCAAACCTTTAAAATATTCCTATCTCTGTGGTTGCAAGTTTTGGAGCTCTGCCCTGGATCTGCTTTGCCTGGTATTCTATGTTATTGCTGACGACAACCTTCACTGCACCGCTACCCTAGCCACCATCAAGCCCCTTTGCCAAGACTTTTGAAAGGCAGTTATCTGGCCAACCAACTGGAGGAGATCCATATTTGTTCTGTTTCAAAGACAGGTGATTCAACAGAATGTAGAAATCACTTAATAATATCATTAATATGACAAGTAAAATTTTGCTGAAGATAGTTCAAAAGCAGTTGCAGCAGTACATTGGCAGGGAACTGCCAGAAAAATCAAGCTGTATTGAGAAAATGTAGAATCACATTTTCTGATATCAGATAGATCTTGCTGAATGTGACTACCAGAAAGATGTTTACCTGTGTTTTATGGACTATACAAAAGCCTTTGTGGGATTATAACAGACTATGGATAGCATTGCAAAGAATGGGAATTCCAGAACACTTAACTGTGGTTTAAAATCATGAAAGATGTATGTCAGAATTGTATCCATAAACTGTACTTACACAGTCTGTATGTTGAGCAGATAACCTGAAAAGCTGGACTGTATGAAGAAGAAAGTGACATTAGAATTAGCAGCCTGCGGTGTGTAGATGACTCAACTATGCTTGCTGCATGCAAATAGAACTTGAAGCACTTGCTGATGAAGATCAAAAACTATACCCTTCAGTATGGATTACACCTCAACATAAAACAAAAATTGTCACATGATAAATGGAGAAAAGATTGAAGTTATCAAGGATTTAGTTTTTCTGGAACCCGTAATCAATGCCCATGAAAGCAGCAATGACGAAATCAAATGATATATTATTACATTGAGAAAATCTGCAATAAAAGACTTCTTTACAGTATTAAAAAGCAAAGATGTCACTTTGAGGACTCATGTGTGCCTTACTCAAGCATCATATTTTCAGTTGCCTTATATGCTTAGGATCCAGGCTGGTGAGACTTTGTCTCCAGTATAGCGTAGTGGTTACGAATCGGGCTGCGAACCTTAAGGTCAGCAGTTCGAAACTACCAGCCGCTCCGCGGGAGAAAGATGAGGCTTTCTACTCCCGTAAAGATTTACACCCTCGGAAACCCTGTACAGGGTCGCTATGGGTCGGACCCGACTCGATGGCACTCAACAACAACAACAACAACAACTCTGGACATGTCATCAGGAGAGGCTGGTCCCTGGAGAAGAATGTGAAGCTTGGGGCAGTGCAGTGAGTTGTTTAATGTCTCTTATAGCCATTTGCTGTTGTTATTAAGTGCCATAGAGTTGGTTATGACCCATAGTGACCCTGTATAGGGTTTCTGAGGAGTGGCTAGTGAGCTTGAACCTCTGACATTGCAGTTCAAACCAACTTTGCGGTCCAGAGCATTAACCTGCAGCACCATACCAGGACTCCTCTTCTAGCCACAGTCTTTTAAAATTCCCACCAAATAACAGTTTTGCCTTGATGGGTCTGAGTAAGAGAAGGTAGAAGATGCTGATGGGATTATATTATGATTCAGTTGTTAGTGGTTCACAGGGTTAACTGTAATTAGAAAAACCTGAAACTGTAACGTGTATAAAATGAGCCATCTCAGAAGCAGGAATGCGGGATCTCACTACCATCAAAGACTAACTAGGACTGGAGTGTATCCTTTGAAGCTGGAGGTCCCTGGGGATTGAACTGATGGAGGAGAAGGACAGAGGAGCAGTGGCAGCAGAGTGAAGAACCAGAGCAGTGGGCTTCTACGTCCACAGATCGACAGCTGAGTGCCTTTGGGCAGAAGGCTTGCTCTGCAGAGTAGGGTGCCTCTGTGCACTAAATGGGGGGGTGCTAGGTTAGCTGACTCACAGAAGCAGAGCAGAGTGCCTTCAGGCTGAGGCTTATGATAGAGCAGTGTGTCCTGTGGGCATTGATCAGCAGCCCTAAAAGAGCTTTGCAGCGTTGCCCAAACAGACGGAGGTCTGCCTATGAGCACAGCTGAGGGAGAGGTGGTGCTGACGGGAGGAACTGTGCCCTGAATGTTTCTGACACTAACTTGTCCCTTCCCTAGTAAACCTCATAACTCTGAAGATGGTATCTTGAGTCCTGTGTGACCGTTTGCAATGAATCACTGAACCCAGATAAGGAGTAGAGAGAGTATAGTAGAAATATTTGATGTCAATTTTTGTATTGGTAAAGCAGAAGGTCAGTGAAAAAGTTGAAGAACCTTAATGAGATGATTTGACAAGAGTGGCTGCAGTGGGCTGCAATGGACTGAAACAGTGGTTCAGGACCTTGCAGTGTTTCATTCTGTTAGACAAGTGATCACTTATATTCAAAACACTTTAGTGAAGGTATTTAGACATGTAGGATGGATCACTGCCTGTGATAGAACTCTATGTGTTTTGTTTGTTTGATTTTTAGGAGGACGTAGGTCTAGGTTTTAGCTCAGACCTGAGAAATATAGATCCTTCTAGCTGGCATTGAGAAGGTCCCTAGATTTAAAAGTTTACACTTCTAACCGAAACACTGGTGTTTCAAAGCCACTCGGCAGCTACACATGAGAAAGACCAGGCAAGCTGCTTTTGTAAAGATTGTTGGTGGTGGTGGTGGTCGTTGTTTGCCATGGTGTTGGTTCCTGCTCATAGTGACCCTGAATAGGGGTTTCTAAGGCTGGTAAATCTTTACTGGAGCAGAAAGCATCGTTTTTCTCCCATGGAGCAGTTGGTAGTTTCTAACTACTGACCTTGAGATTAGCAGTCCATTGAGATTAGCAGCCCGACTTGTAAGCACTATGCTACCAGAGCAGGAGATCACTATGGAGCAGTTCTGTTCTCTAACACATGGGTTGCCATGATTGGAATCCACTTGAAGGCAATAGGCTTGTTTTGTTTGTTTTCGTTTGGTTTAGCTGACATTCGTGGTAGAAAATTATGGCATGGGACAGACCAGTCCTGACATTAGAGCTTCCCAGGTAGTTTGGGAGGAGGATCTGTGGCAGAATAGACCGGAGCCCTTGCCTCAGATGAGTATCGGGACCCTTTGGTATTGCTGAACAGTTCTGCTGAGTGAATTCCCATCTGCTAGTTCTTTACTGCTCTCCTCTGCATTCCTGCTTATGACTGGGTGACTTTGTTGACTTAATCAATGTTGTTGTTATGTGCTGTCAAGTCGGTTCCGACCCATAGCGATCCTGTATAGGGTTTCCAAGGATCAGCTGGTGAGCTTGTACTGCCAGCCTTGCAGTTCAAACGGCTTTGCAGTCTGGCGCATTAACCCACAGCACCACACCAGGACTGCGATGTAATCAATAGTCCTATTTAAAACCATATTATCCTTTTTTTTTTTCTTTCTGTGATATTACCATCTTTGTATTCCATCAACACACATCTGCAACACTGGACTTCATAATCATTTGGAATTTCTCCTTCTCTAAAATCTTATTTCCACTTTAAACATAGCCAACTACCTTAGTCTATTTCTATCACTCCCAGCAAATTTTCCTTTTGATTTCAGTACTTAGATCTACTCTCTTTTCTTCATTTATTTCTCTCTTACTTCATCCATTTTCTTGACAAATTTTAAAATACTTTGTACCATTATCCGTGGAGTTCTCTTGTGATACTGTAGGACAAGCACTGGACTACTAATCAAACCTCCTAGCTGCTCCTTGGAAATGCTATGCAGGGTCGCTATAAGACAACTGACTCAGTGGCATTTAACAACAACAACGTCCTTCTGTTCATTCCTAAATCAGTGTGACCACTATCTTTTATATTCCTGTAACAGTACAGCTGAAGCCATCATCTGGAAACACAATTACAGAAACCTGGGCTCAGTGGCACTTGCATAAAGTTTATAGTCTCCAGCACTTAGAATTGGAACCTCAAAATTTTTCTATGTGTCCATCATTCTTTCTCTTCCCCATTCCCTTGGATGGCTACTTCAAGCATGGCTTTTGAAGTTTTGTAAATTCATTGCTTGCCTTAGCCTTCGCCCTTCAGTAACACTGTCCTGCCCGTTATTTCACAGAGGAAATGGAAGCCACTTCCTCAACTTTTTTCCCCTTAAAACAAATCTTGTTCTAGCATTTGTTTCCTTTTTTTTCTCTCTTCCTTGTCATCTGATTCCTCTTATCCTATAAAGTTGTTTGAACTCTTACCTATCAAAAAAAATGTTATAAGTCCTGTATCCTGTGTCACTGTCTAATCTGTTATCCTGGTCCTTACTTGTTCCCCACTGGTATCACCACTTCATTGCTTCCCAGTCATTTTCTAGGTGTTTGTAATGTTTTCTGAATTTGCCCCAATGGGTTTGACATTGCTTTTGCCTAAGAGACTAGTGTTATCCTAACTTCTCCCTTGTTGCACCTGTATTTTGACTTTTATGATCCCATATTTGTCTACCCCTAAGGCTACTTCCTTCTATCTCTTTGGAAGGATCTCATTTTTATGTCTGCTGCTTAAGTACTGGAGTTTTCACATGTATTCTAGATCATCTTTTTTCTCCTTCATTATTCCCCATGGTTTTAACTTGGTGACTCCAAAACTCTTGATATCCAGCACTAATCTTTCTCTTACAGTGTCTTCCCCACACTGCAGCCAGAATGATTGTTTCATAAAAATCTGATGCGTAACTTCTCTGCTAAACATCTTATGTGGCCTTCCCCTCAATCTGACTCAGAGTAATAGCTAAGGTTTTATAATGATTAGCATAGCTACTTGACGACACTAACACCACCACTACTATCAACAACATCAAGAGGCATGACTGTCTCATCCCAGTTTGCCTAGGACTTTCCCAGTTTTTGTGCTGAAAGTCTGAAGTTGTGGGCAGGAGTTGGTCACTCTGTAACATACAGGGCTGTACAATATCTAGCCTCTGATTGTTCTGTCCTTGTCTGTTATTTCCCTCTTTCCTCTTACCTAGCCATGTTAGCTCTACCTGGATGGATCCAGTGATCCTGGAAATCTAACCAGATCTACAAAAGTCATCTTCACTGCTACCAAACATAGCTCAGGGCTTTGTAATGTGTTTAAATGACCATTCACCCTCAATTGTTCTCCTCTTGTTTCATACTTTGCCTTAGTGTTCTTTCTAAAACACAAATCTAATTTAATTATGTCCATTCCTCAATCAATATCTGTTGGGATTTCTCTGTGTTCTTTAGGATATACTTCAGACTCATATGAATGGTGTGGTGCCATAGGATAAGCATTTCTAGATCAGAGATGAAATACAATGCTGTCTGTGATAGGATAATATCCATGCGCCTACAGGGAAGCCCAGTTAATACCACTATTATTCAAATTTAAGCACCAACCACTAAAGCCAGTGAGGATGAAATAGAAGAATTCTACCAACTTCTTCAATCTGAAATTGATCAGACACGCAATCAAGATGTATTAATCATTACTGGTGATTGGAATGCAAAGGTTGGGAGCAAAGAAGGGAAGGATCAGTAGTTGGAAAATATGGCCTTGGTGATAGAAATGATGCTGGAGAACACATGACAGAATTCTGAAAACCCAATAATTTGTTCATTTTGAATACCTTCTTTAGAAGCATAAGAGATGACCTCACCAGATGGAATACATAGAAATTAAATTGACTACATCTGTGGGAAGAGATGATGAAAAAGCTCCATATCATCAGTGAAAACAAGGCCATGGGCACACTGTGGAACAGACCATCAGTTACTCATATGCAGATTCAAACTGAAGCTGAAGAAAATGAAAACAAGTCCACGAGAGCCAAAATATGACCTTGAATATATCCTACCTGAATTTAGATATCATATGAAGAATAGATATGATACTTTAAACACTAAAGACCGAAGACCAGAAGAGTTGTGGAATGACATCAAGAACATCATACAGGAAGAAAGCAAAAAGGCATTAAGAAAAAAAAA
>NW_006408908.1:992762-994199 GCF_000296735.1 Chrysochloris asiatica
TCCAGCATCATTTCTATCACCAAGGCCATATTTTCCTACTACTGATCCTTCCTCTTTGCTCCCAACCTTTGCATTCCAATCACCAGTAATGAGCAATACATCTTGATTACATGTTTGATCAATATCAGATTGAAGAAGTTGGTAGAATTCTTCTATTTCATCCTCACTGGGTTTAGTGGTTAGTGTGTAAATTTGAATAATAGTGGTATTAACTGGTCTTCCCTGTAGGCACATGGATATTATCCTATCACAGACGGCATTATCTGTGGTAGGATAATACCCATGCTCCTATAATGCATCTGTTATCATTTTAGGGTGTTTATTATGGATAATCTGTGATAGATACTTGAAGGTTAGCATAATTGTCTTTAGAAAGCTTGTAACCTGTTTGTAGGAAACAGATACAAAAACAAATACTAAATATAGACTTATTATGGTATAAGGGCTCCTTGAGAAGACAAAGTATTGAAGTATTCAATGTCTTGGAGTTGAGAAACCAAAAGGAAAGAACATGGTTAGCATTTCTCAAACTGAAAGAACTGAAGAAAATAATTCAATTCTCACCTTTCAATCTTGAAGGATTCTATGAGAAGCGTATTGAGAAATGTATAAAGCATCAGAATAAGACAATTCAGAGTCACCATACCAACAGAAGTGGTCAACGTTCATCCTTTTCAAGAGATAGATAGTATATGATCAAGAACTTACGGTACTGAATGAAGCTGTAATGAAGGCATTGGTGAAAAACAAGGCTCCATCAACTAACAGCTGCAGCACTGGAGGTGCTCACGCATCTATATCAAGACATTCGGAAGATAGCTACTTGGCCATTTGATTGAAAAAGATCCATATCTGTACCCATTCCAAAGAGAGGTGACCCAACGGAATGCGGAAATCATCTAATAGTATCATTAATACCACATGCAATTAAAATTTTGCTGAAGAAACTTCAAAAATGGTTCCAACAGTACATGTGTGGAGAACTGTCAGAAATTCAAGCTGGATTCAGAAGAGGATGTGGTAATAAGAATATCATTGCTGATCTTGACTGAAATCTTAGATCTTAAATCTTGGCTGAAAGAAGAAAATACCAGAAAGATGCTGACTTGTGCTTTATTGATGTAAAGGCTTTTGACTAAATGGATCGTGACAAACTATGGATAATATTGCAAAGCATGGGCATTCCAGAACACTGTATTATGCTCATGAGGAACTTGTACATAAACCAAGAGTCAGTCAATCGAAAAGAACAAGGAGACATGAACAGTTTAAAACCAGGAATGATGTGCACCCTGATTGAAATCTTTCACCATACTTACTCAATCTGTATGCTGCGCACATAATCCTAGAAGCTGTATTATATGAAGAAGAACAGGCATTAAGATTGGAAGAAGACTCATTAAGTTGCGATATACTGATGATACAAACTTGCTTGCT
>NW_006408908.1:994299-1001600 GCF_000296735.1 Chrysochloris asiatica
TCAATGTCAAGAAAACAAAAATCCTCACCACTGGACCAATAAACAACATTTTTATCACTGGAGAAAAGATTGAAGTTGTCAAGGACTTCAGTCTCCTTGGATCAACTATCAACATTCAGGGAAGCAGCAGTCAAGAGATCAAACGACGTATTACATTAGGTAGATTTTCTGTGCAAGACCTTTATAAAGTGTTGAAGAGCAAAGATGTCAGCTTGAGGACTAATGTACGCCTGACCCAAGCCATAGTATTTTCAATAACTTCGTATGCATGCGAAAGCTGGACAGTGAATAAGGAAAACCGTAGAAGAATTGTTACATGTGAGTTAATGGTGTTGGAGTTGAATATTGAAAGTGCCATTGGCTGCCCAAAGAACCTATAGATCCATTTTGGAAGAAGTACAGCCATAGTGCTCCTTAGAGGCCAAGATGGCCAAACTTTGTTTCTCCTACTTTGGACATACTGTCAGGTGGGACCAGTCACTGGAGAAGGATATCGTGTTTGGTAAGGTGGAGGGTCAGAGAAAAAGAGGAAGGACCCCCAACGAGATGGATTGGCCAAGTGGCTGCATTGATGGACTTAAGCGTGGAAACAGTAGTGAGGTTGGCCCAGGACCGGACAGTGTTTTGTTCTGCTGTGCATAAGGTTGCTATGGGTCGGTACCGACTCGATGGCACCTAACAACAACAACAATAGGATAAGCACTGGACCACAAGGGTAGTTTGAACTGCATGGTTGGCAATTCAAACCCACCAGCTGCCTCTCAGAAGCCTTATATAGGGTCGCTATGTGTCAGAACCAACTTGATAACACCACCACCAACAAAATACACACACACACACACACACACATATTTATATGTGTATATTTACCTATACAACCACGTCTTTACACATCCTTTACCAATCTGCTTTTCTAACTTTATCCTCATTTACCTGCAGTCATTATACATTACTGCAGTTCTCTAGAATCCTGCTAAGTGCTATTCTTAGGTGTAGAATATAACTGTATGAGTATCTACTACACCATTGGTGGTTCCATACATGGAGGCCTTAGCTCTGGAATTCCAGAAAGCTCCTGACTTGAAAGAGTAGAGAGTAAGTGAATGCATTTTCTATGAGGCCATGGCCCTTTCATGGATTTGTCTGGGTTCCTGCCTAGGAGTACTTATTCATATTTGCTTGTCTTGCTCGTTCAGGACTGGTGCCTCCTCTGGGCTTTGACTGTAATTCCCTCTACAGACAGCACTTATCCTTTTAAGTTATTTCCCGTTTGACTGTGTATATCTTTCATTAGACTCTAAACTAGAATACAGAACCTTGTATTTTAATTTCTCTAGCACTAGCGTAATTTTACACATTGTTGGTAGGCAGTAAACATTTGAAAATGAATCATAAACCAAATGATTTCTGGAAGGAAGGCTAGGATCCCAATTCAGCTAAGTAAGTATTCCCTGAGCATATGAAGTTGAGGTTATTAATGAAGTAATTAATTTTGATTGTCTTCAGTGTTGATGCATGTGGATTTTTGGACTTCTTAGTAGTGGCATATTTTTATATCATTATGATAAGAAATGTTTTGCTAAACTTTGATGATCTTATTTAATATTTATTAAAATACATTATCATTTAGAAAACTGGTTTACTACTTATAAGCTTATGGGAAGTTTGAAACTTGGTAAGCAGAAGGGTGTTAATAAAGCCATCCTTTCTCTGGATTTAGATTTCTACCTAGAATTATAGGTTCTAGAAGTCCTTTGGATTCTCTTGCCTCTAGGCAAAAAAATACTAAGCCTCCTACGAGTTTGTTCTATAATTCAAGGTGTCTGACTTCTTTTTCATAAACACCATGGTGCCGCACATTTTTAAATGAAGCCTGGAAGTTAATGTTCAACTTAAGTGTCTTCTCCTCTCTGTAGTTTATCAATGCTGCTTAATTTTTTAGAGGCTTAAATTAATAATGTGCTACTTTACGGTTTCTGTGTTCAAGAATTTGGAATTATCTTGACTAGGTGGTTTGGCATGGATTGTCTTAAGAGGTAATAGTTACCAACTGCAGACATCTGATAGCTTAACTTGGGCTCAAGGATTCGTTTTCAAGGTGGCTCACTAATAATACAGACTCCTCTAAAGATCTAATTTACTTTTCTTCTATATTCTCCCATTCTCTTGAGCTTGGTAATGACTACATTTGAATGTTTGCGATTTAAAATGGGAGAGAAGATAATGGTAGGCAGCCTCTCAAGTTGTTGGTGCTGAGTGCCAACGAGTTGATTCTAATTCATAGTGGTGCTGAATAGGATTTCCGAGGAGCAACGGGTGTGTTTGGACCTCCAACCTGTGGTTAGCAGTTCAGTGCCTATCTTACACCACCTCACCAGGACTCTCAGGTAGACTCCTAGTTTTACACCTTGTGTGGTTCCTCTCACCCCCTCGCCATATGCAGAAGGGTGCCTGCTTTGTGTCACCAGTAGAATATGGTGTGGCTTCCCAAAGTCAGGTCATAAAAAGTGTTACAGCTCCAGCATTGGCCTCTTGAATTGATCATTTTGGGGAAATTCCGCCACTTTGATGCAAGGACAGCTAATTAGCCTTGTGGAGAGAGTCACATGAAAAGGCATTGAGGTCTTTGCTAATATCCAGCACCAGTTTGAGTTTGCCAGCCATGTGAAAGAAACACTTTGGAAGGGAATCCTCGAGCCTAAGTCCAGCCTTCAGATGCCGGCAGTCCTAGGTAGCATCCGAATATGAACTGTTGAGAGAAGACCCTTCTCTCTAGAATGTTTAGGGTGGACCTCAGCAGTTACTCAGCTTTATCAAATGACTTGATGCAGTAGCATTGTGTAAAATATTGCTATGACTATAAAATATAAATGAAGTAGGCCACACCCTTTTTAACCTCAGTTTTGAGCTCTGGTAGCATAGTGGTTACGAATCGGGCTGCGAGCCGCAAGGTCAGCAGTTCGAAACTACCAGCGGTTCCGTGGGAGAAAAATGAGGCTGTCTGCTCCCGTAAAGATTTACAGCCTCAGATACCCTGTGTAGGGTCGCTATGAGTCGGAACCGACTCCACGGCACATAACAACAACAACAACAAGATAAAAAAGCTGTTGCCTCTCACAGCTTTATAGAAATCTTTTTCTTTAGTCTTCACACTTACAAGTTAGTTTATACTTATTAGCAAGAATCTGTTTGCCAAACCTACACTCAGCGTTTTGTCGAAGATTGGAATGTCACATGTGATGATGATTGCATTTTTTCGACTTTGTTCCTCACTTTAGGTGCATGTACTTTCTTTATCCTATAGCATCCATCGTAATGTGTGATTTGGTGTTTTTATTCTGTTTCTGCATCAGACTGTGATGCAGAAACATTAAGGGAGTTCATCCTCATATTTTTTTAATAGGTGAAGGGATACATAGAAGTACACTTTTTCATCAGTCATGTTTTAGTGACATTGAAAAAGACATTATCATTCAAAGCATTTTTACTGGATTGTTTCATTGCTTCCTCAGAATAACCCTTTGAGATTGATGAAGTTGTCATCATTTTAGAGATGAACCTGCTGCTAACTTAACTTGTCCAAAGTTTTGTGAAATAATTTAAAAAGCTAAAAACTTCACTGTAGGTAACTTTGAGTAATCAGTAAGTGGCAGATTTACTAATATTTTTTGTTTCATTATAATGTGGAAACTTAAGTATTACTGTATATTATGGCATTAAAGCTGAATAGAGTTTATATTTGGCCTTTTTCTTGTTAAAAGCAGATAATTTGGGGGCACAAAATAAGGTTTATAGAGTAGAAAATTTATATCTAATTTTCATAGCTTGACTTAAATGTTTATTTTTTCCTCTCACCCTTTTTTTTTTTTACCCCCCTTTACATCACACAAAATCCGTTTTAAAATAAAGGTCGGAGGGTCATTTGTGTCTACCTGTCCGATATACACATTCCTTCCCAGAAGCCTTAAAGAAGTTTTATCGTGGAGAGTTCAGGTAGGAGTTTTTTACTATTCTTCTTTGTTAGATGTGTTATGTTACAAATGTTGCTAAAGATGACATTTGAATTAGCTGTAACTGTGTAAAGGATCCCTGGTGGTGTGCCGTGTGTTAAATTTTGGGCTGCTAATTTTCTCCTGTGGAGAAAGATGAAGTTATCTGCTCCTGTAAAAATGGATAGTTTCAGAAACCTTATGAAACAGTTTTACTGTGCCACATAGGGTTGTTAAGAATGGGAGACAACTCAGCTACTATGAATTTGACTAGTTTGTAGCCATAAGAGAGAATTTATTGGATTCATAGAGAGATTGAATATACTGTCTCCTAGTCTATTTTGAAGGAGCTCTGATAGCGTAGTGATTATGAATTGGGCTGCAAATCGCAAGGTCAGCAGTTTGAAACTACCAGCTGCTCCACGGGAGAAAGAAGAGGCTTTCTGCTCCCGTAAAGATTAACAGCCTCGGAAACCCTGTACAGGGTCGCTATGAGTCGGAACCGACTCCACGCCACATAACGACAACAACAACAGTCCATTTTGACTGGAGTCCTGATGTGGTGCTGTGGCTGAATGCGATGGACTGCAAAGTCGGTTTGAACCACAAGGTCGTTACAGTTCAAGTTCATCAGCGAAGCTCACCAGTTGCTTCTTAGGAACCCTACATGAGGTTGCTATGGGTCAGAACTGACTTAACAGCACTTAAAAGCAACAACAACAACAAGAGTCCATTTTCAATTGTGTTTAGAAACCGTGACAAATGTAACTGACCTATAATATAATGGCAAGGATTCCTGGTACGGCACTGTGGAATAAAGCACTGGACTGCAAGGTCGGTTTGAACCACAAGGTCATAGTTCAAACTGTCCAGCTGCTCCTTGAAAACTATATAAAGTCACTGTGAGTCAACACTAACTTGAAAGCACTCAACAACAACAACAACAGGTTTTTACCTTCAGTGAGATAGGGGCGTTGTTTCTACTTGGTTGACCTTGTTACAAATTCTTAGCAGTTTGGAAGAAAGATCGTTATAAGTATTGGTTAAAATTGAGTGTGCAAAAAGATTTTATGTTTCTTATCTTCATCTTTTTTTATCTTCATCATTTTTATCTTCACCCTATAATGACTGAGAATTGGCTTTACTCCAGCAATGCTGAGATGCCTAGTATCTCTCTCTTGCATAATAGTTGTTGTTAAGTACTGTCAAGTTGGTTCTGACTCATAATGACCCTGTATTAGGGTTTCTGAGGAGCAGCTGATGGGTTTGAACTGCCGACCTTGTGGTTTGCATTCCAGTGCTGATCCTACAGCAACCCGCCAAGAGTCCTCTTACATATTACATAGTAAGTGGGGTGTTTTCATATTTCTTTCACTTATTCTGTTTAGTCATCAGACTGAAATGAAGAGAGTGGAAGGAGACGTAGCACTTGCTCACTTCTAGTTGAGAGAGTCCAAGCTGGGCTGTATTTTACTTCTTGACTTAGACTAGATTTTATAGTAAGAGAAAACTTTTCCCCAGTGTATTTGTGAAATATAGCAAATCTGTTTGACAACTCTGGAGTCACTTTATTTAGCTATAATTCAAGTTTCTAGTCATTCCGAAAGCTTGGTGCTTCTAGAAATTACTAATTTAAAACCACCAAATTGTTGTTGTTGTTGTTAAGTGCCATTGAGTTGGTTCCCACTTATAGCGACCCTGTATCGGGTTTCCAAGGAGTGGCTAGAAGGTTTGAACCACTGAACTTTTGGTTAGCAGTCCAGTGCTTACTATACAGTGCCATACCACCAGTTAGGAGTCTTATTTTATGTACTTACCTAACGGAATCTGTGTCATTTGACTTTTTGAAATAGGAATTTTTGGTTGTTAAATAAACTAGGCCTGATTGTTTTTCTTTACTTTTAGCAAATTATCATTTAAATTTTTAGGTACATTTGAAAATGTTGTAATACTTATTTATTCTTATTATCTTTACCTTTTCTTGTTAAAAAAATCATCAACTTGAATTTTGGCTGTGGGGGATTTTTAGTTAATCTGGCCACCTGTTAACACAGTAATATATAGATTTTCTACTTGTTATTAGCCAAAAAGCCAAGTATTTTGGAATTCTGGATGGCATGTAAAAACAAGTTTGTAAATAACTTTTTATTCTTTTTGTGAAATTATTATAATGTCCATTCTTTTAGTTTAATTTATTCTGTCTTGACAACTTTCTTTCCCTTGACTTTTCTAAGGTGGTTATGGAGGCAACGGATCAGGTTGTATCTTGAAGGAACTGGCATAAATCCCATTCCTGTCGACCTTCATGAACAGCAGCTAAGTTTGAATCAGCATAGCAGAGCCTTCAACATTGAACGAGTTCATGAGGAAAGTAGGTAGATTGTCATCTAGAAGTGTTTGGAATAGTATTTAAATTATGGTTACATCGATCTCTAATTTTTTGAAGTAATACTTTATAATTATTTTTGTGCTACTAATAACACTAAAAAGTGCAGTGAATTGGTTTAGTTGTAAACTTTAGTGTTATGGTTAAAATCTGAATTAGGAAATGCAGCATACTTCTAAGAGAATTATTTTTTAGGAAAGCCTGGGAAATTAGTTGACTAAGGAAGAATTAGAAAATGTAATATTGGAATAGTTTTGCAAGGTTGGGGCCTTAAAATGTAAACTTCCAAAATTTATATTCAAATGGGTAGTCTCCTTTAGTTTTCTTGTTTTTGTTATGGTATACATACAGAAGTGACAGGAAGTGCCATCTAGTATTTAATACTAGGTGTATTAATGCATTGTGATTGGACCTGGATTAAAAGTTATGTGGTGACAGATAAAAGTAAGCTTTAGAAAGCTAACAGTTATAAACAGTTATGATGGGGAAAATAAGCAAAAATATTTGGTATTTTTTTCTCAAGAAACTTTGATAATATCATTCGTTATTGAGAGGAACAATGTAGACAGCTTGCTTTTTTGTCAATATATGTTGGCTTGAAGACCAGGAAAGCAAGGTTAATTAGCCATCTATCAATGAAGCATTTTAACACCAGGCAGAAAGGCAGTGACTAATTTTATAATCATGTTATTGTTGTGTTGTTAGGTGCCATTGAGCCAGTACCGGTTCATAGCAACCCCATAAACAACAGAACGGAACACTGCCCGGTCCTGGCCCAACCTCACACTTGTTGCCATACCAAAGCCATTGATGCTGCCACTTTGCCAATCCATCTTGCTGGAGTTCTTCCTCTTTTTCTCTGACCTTCCACCACACCAAACATGGTATCCTTTTCCAGTGACTGGTCCCTCCTGACAATATGTCTG
>NW_006408908.1:1006835-1014848 GCF_000296735.1 Chrysochloris asiatica
GTCATTTTTCTCAGCTCAACCATCAACACTCATGGAAGCAGCCATTAAGAAATCAAACCATATATTGCATTAGGCAAATCTGTACATGACCTCTTTTAAAATGTTAAAAAGCAGAATGAGGACAAGGTGCCCCTGATCCAAGCCATGGTATTTTCAGTCTCCTCAAGTGCATGCAGAACTTGGACAATGAATAATGAAGACCATAAAAGAATTGATGCATTTGAATTATGTTTTTGGAGATAATACTGAAAACACGATGGAGTACAAGAAGAACAAACAAATTTGTCTTGTAAGAAATGCAGCCAGAATTCTCCTCAGAAGCAAAGAATGATGAGACTTTGTCTCTCATACCGTGGGCATGTTAACAGAAGGGACTACACCCTGGAGAAGGACATCTTGCTTAGTTAGATGGAGGGTCAGTGAAAAAGAGGAAGCCTTCCAATAAGATGGGTTGACACAGAGACAGCAGTGGGCTCAAATGTAACAGTTGTGAGGATGGTGCAGGACTCAGCAGTGTTTTGTTTTGTTGTGCATAGATAGGGTTGCTGTGAGTAGGAACTGATCTGATGGTGCTTAACAACAACGATGACATGGGTATAACGAAGGAACCCAGGTGAAGCAGTGGTTAACTGTACTGTCAACAGTTCAAACCCACCAGCTGCTCCATGGAAGAAAGATGTGACAGTCTGCTTCTATTAAGATGTACAGCCTGTGAAACCCTATAAGGTAGTTTTGCTTTGCTGTTTAGGGTCAGTGTGACTCCAAATGGATACAATGACCATGGGTTTGTGGTTTTCTTAGGTAAGGTGAAGTAGTAGTTAAATGTTTAATTGTTAACCAAAAGGTTAGCAGTTCAAAGTCACCAGTGGCTCTGAGAGAGGAAAATCTGGCAGTCTGTGTCCATAAAGATTGCAGCACCTTGGGAAGTTCTACTCTGTTCTACAGAGCTACTGTCCATCAGAATTGGGATCGACTCGATGGCAGTGGGTTTTTTGAGATTATGGAAAGAGGTGTGTGTACTTGATCTCTAAGGGGCTCAGAGAACAAAAAGTTAGGTTTTGCATTGGATTTAGAGCATGAATGGAATTTCCATAAACATAGAATAGAGAAAACACTTTAGACTGTAAAAACTGTTGCCTCAAAGTTACAAATATCTGTCTAGCGGCTAGAAAGAGATCTGGACTGTATCATAGATGCCACGCTAAGGAGTTAGGACAGGACGGTATATTGTAGGTTATTTTTAGCTGTGAAGGAGGAAGAGTGTGTGTGGTGAGGAGATATTCAGACACAATGCTTTACAAACTACAGCAGTTTAAACCTGCCACCAACTTTTAACAGAAATAGATCAAAGTTTTTGTATATAAGAATTTAGTATGTGATAAATAGTAGCATTTCAAATCAATGAAGGAAAGGATAGATTGTCTGCAAATGGTGGTGGAATACTGGCCAATTACTTGGAAAAAAAAAAATTAAATCCCTTCTTTATAATTTCTTCTCCAAAATAAATTTCATAGATAAAAAGAGTGAAATGTAAAATATGAACCCATAAAAGTATTAGAAAATACCTACGTGACAAGATAATTCTCAGAATTTTTTGTGTAGATGATTTAATTATTCACCTGCCATTATTAAGTGCCTAGTACTACGGTAGGTGTTCTTGTGTGGTACTATAGGATAAGCACTGGACTGTTAACTGCAATGTCGGTAGTTCAGATCCACCAACCACTCCAGAATTCCCTATGCAGGGTCACTATGAATCGGGACTGACTCCATAGCACTTAACAATAACAAGTACTACAGTGCAGACTTCTGTAATCTTCTGGGCTTGAGAATAATGTACTTGTTGAATTCATAATCCCACTAATTCTGGAATTCTCTATCAAAAGCGAGGATGGTGAGACTTCATCTCTCATACTTAAGACATATCAGGAGGGACCACCAGTCCCTGGAAAAGGAAATCATGCTTGGTAAAGTGAAGGGTCTGAGATAAAAAGGAACACCCCCAATAAGATCGACTGACACAGTGGCAGCACCAGATGTGACAATTATGAGGATGACACAAGGCCTGGCAGTTTTTGTTCTGCTATGCACAGGGTTGCTATGAATCGGAAGGGACTCCAGGACACCTTGCAACAGTAACTATCAGACTCTGTTGTTTCATTTTTCTTTTTCAGTCACTTAGGAAAAAGAATGGTTAGCTGTTTTATTACTTTATAACAATTTGCTATTTACCTTTTTGAAACATAGTCAAATTGCATTAACTTTGTGAAGTATTGGAAGACAAACAACATTTAGCTTTTCTAAAGAAAAGTAAGAAATTAAAAATTTTAATAATTTAAAATAATTTTTACTGTAACGCTGGTTAATTTTTTACATTTATTTGGTATCCTTGCTTTTGGAGTGAATGCTGTTTTGCTTTCAAATACACCTCTGCAAATTTAAGCCAATATAATTTATTCTTTATATCAAAACAGGTTAATGAGTTTTTTAGTATTTTTAAACCTATGAAATAGACACCATTCTGAAAATACTGATTAATGTATATAAATACTTGAACATAATGTAATTTCTGTTTTAAAAGACAAATATACTTTCTTTAACATATATGAGCCCTGGTGTGGCACTTAGGATAAGCACTGGACTTTAAATGCAAGATCAACAGTTCAAACCCATCAGTTGCTTTTGGAAACCCTATACAGGGTCTCTGTGAGTTGGAACTGACTCGATTGCACACAACAAGAGCAGCAACATATATGATGGGGTTTCCAATATAAATCATACATGGAATTGGCTGTTTAGATCCCAAATGGTTGTCCTTTGGAAATGCTTGTCATTTCCATCTCTGAAGCTTGTCCAGAGAAGACTAAGCAAGAATTGAATGAGTTGGATGTTTTATTTTTCTTGGAAATTGACATTCTTGTTGAGCATGTACACTGAAGACACACCAATTCAATAGTTTCTCCATGTACATTTCAGTGCCATGGATCCCATCCTTTGGCTTTTATTTTAGAGCTGTTCTCATCCTCCTTTTCTAAGTTGTTCTTCCTTCCCTTATGACATAAACTCAGTGCCCCCAAGCCTATTGAAAATTCTTTTTTTATTAGAAAATAAAAAAATAATTGGTTTTATTTTTGTTGAAAACACTTACAGCAGTGTATGCACCAACTCAACAATTCTGCCATGTACAACTCATTAACATTAATTACATTCTTCAAGTAATACAATTATTCTTACCCTCCTTTTTGGAATTGTTCCTCCCTTCGTAACATAAACTCACTGCTCCCTAAGCTTTTGAGTTGCTGGTAGACTCTGGCTGATAACCTGAAGGTCAGCAGTTTGAAGCTGTCAGCTGTTCCACAGGAGAAAGATGAGACTTTTTGCTCCTATAAAGATTTACAGCCTTGGAAACACTGTACGGGGTCATTATGAGTTGGAACCATCTCCACGGCACATCACCACTACCACTATTGTCGGTTTGATCCCATCTAGATAGTTCTTTAAAAGAACACAATGCTCAAAGCAGAACATTCTTTACTAATTAAGCTAAACTGTTTGGTTTAAAGAACACATCTTGGGATATTTTTAGTTAAAGGTTTAAAGAATATCTCAGGGTGATAGATTTGGGGTTCATCCAGGCCCAGTGACTACAGAAAGTCTGGATTCCATGAAAATTTGAAATACTGTTCTTCATTTCTGCCAACTTTGTTCAGTTATTCTTTGGGTCTCGTGGCTTAAAAAAAGAAAGGGTATTTTTTTTTTTTTTTTTTAAGAGGAATTAAGTTTTATGTCGAAGAGTCAGAAGTTTCTTGAAAATATGTGACTTTGTTTCTATTTTGAATTTTAAGTGAAAACTAATTTGTTTCTTACATTAAAGTATATGATTCTACTAAAACAAAAACATGTTTGATTATCTTATAACATATAAATTTCTGAAATTCAAGGAACTATTTTGGATATTGTTTTCATTATCTGCAGGATCTGTGGCTTCAGGACCCCAACTTTTGCCAGTGCGAGCACTCAATGAAGTCTTCATTGGGGAGAGTCTCTCATCCAGGTACTTTTAAACCTGAGCTCTTGGGTTTCGAATGTGATGTTTTTGCTTTTTGCTTTAAATGTATATTCAGCTTGTATAGTGTGGTTAAGAGCTGTAAATAATCTAATGAAAATAGTTTCCAACTCTTAATACATATTAAGAGGATAAATGGCTTGGGACCATAAATTTCTTTGAAACTTGAGGGTAAAACAAAGTTTTATAGATAAATGGGAGAGACCTTTAACTTATCATACAGGTTGTTTATAATGTTTAAACCAGTGATAGGCACTAGGCATACATTTGCAATTAAAATATTTGTAAAATTTTTATAGACAATCTATGTTAAAATTTCCCAAAATTTTCTTAATAATGTTCATTAGAGTTGATTTGTTTGCTTGTTTTCATAAGTCCAGGATCCAGTTAAGGATCACACGTTGCATTTGGTCTTCATACATAGTTCTTTAGAATTATTTAGTTAAGAACAATTCCTTACCCTTTTACCCCCTTTATTGTCAGTCATGATATTAGTATTTTTGAGTGGTCCAAGTCACTTGTCTTATCTAATGTCCCTTATTTTTGAATTTTACATTTTTCCATCGTATGATAAGATTCAGATGAAACATTTTTGGCAAGAATATTATATAGTGCTGTAACCTAGTAAAGCCCATCATAAAGCAAGTGTACTGACAGTTTATCATTTGTAACTATTACAAACAAACAAAAATTAAAATTAGTAGAGTTCCTTATGAGGAGTTTAAAATATAATTTCTGTTTTATTCCTGATAAAATGTTTTGTAGGAGTTGAATGTAATTTATGCTTAAGGTGCCAACATACTTTTTCTCAGACCTTTTTGTGTGACATGAGTTACCAGATACCTAGTGAATACTAGAACGTAATGAAGGGGATCTGGTAGCACAGAGAGTTAAGCATTAGACTGCTAACCAAAAGGTTGGTAGGTTGGACAATAATGATTTATAGTCTTAGAAAAACCTATGAATCAGTTACTCTGTCCTGTGGGGTCACTAAGAGTCAAAATCAACTGCAGTAAATGGGTTTTGTAAAATTTATTACTTTACAAAACTTGCCTTCTCATTTTGGGGATTTCACTAAATTTTTATGGAATCAGGCTGCCATATTTTTCCCCACGGAGTGGCTGGTGGGTCTGAACTACAAACTTTTGGGATAGCAGCTGTGTGCTTTGACCACTGCACCACCAGGGCTCCAGTTACTTATGGGTGGGAAAGTAGAGATGAATCTCTGGCCCACGTTCCAGCTCTTGGAGGAAGCAGCTGATCTGTGAAAGCCATGTAGTTGATTCCTTAAATTTTGAAATGTGGTTTGCTGCAAGCCATACCCTTTTATAAATAATCATGATGAGGAAAGTTTGTCTTAAGTAAAAAACAAAAAACAAAAAACAAACCCCCCCCCCCCATATTCTAGCCAATAACTTAAATCAAGTAGCCTTGAAAAGAACAAAATCTAATTCAGTAGAATGATTGGAAACATTTTTAAGTTGCTATAGTTATTCTGATTTACATAATATTAAATTTATTCAACAAAATATATTTTGCATTTGCTGTGTGCATGCATGGAGTCCTGGTGTGGTGCTATAGGATAAGCACTGAACCACCAGGACAGTTAGAACCACAAGAACAGTGGTTCAAACTCACCAGCTGTTTCTCGAAAACCCTATAAAAGTCCCTATGAGTCAGAACCAACTTGGTGGCACACAATAACAGTAGCATGTGCATGCACAAGTGTAATGCTAATTTAAAATATGGAAGTAGTAAAGTTATTAATAATAGTATTTATTCTTCAAATTATAAGTTATTCAAGAAAAATATATAGTTAAATGTAAAGAGTATACTAATATTTTAGCATTATAAGACTTGTGCTGTATATAGTTTTTTCTTTTGATACCTGTCAAGTTTGAAGTACTATTGATAGAAGAGAAAGGGCAAGAAATGTAATTCTAGTGATATAATCTAGGTAGTATTGACAGAGAGGGAGTCCTGGTGTGGCGCTGTGGATTAATGAGCTGGAGTGCAAAGTCAGTTTGAACCGCAAGGTCAATGGTTCAAGCACACCAGCCACTCCTTGAAAACCACATACAGGGTCACTATGGTTCAGAACAAACTCAAAGGCACTTTAACAACAACAAAACATTGACAGGGAGTAAAAAGCAACCACTTTCTTATATAGAAAGTCTGCTTCTTCATTGCAAATACCTTTTAAAACAACATAAAACACAACTATACATACAGACCTTCCAGATGAAATACACATAAGTCAAATTGACTGTTATGAGACGCCTTGGAAAAGCTGCATATCATCAGCCAAAACAAGGCCAGGGACATACTGTAGAACAGACCATCAATTGCTCTATGCAAATTTTGGGTGAAGCTGAAGAAAATGAAAACAGGTACATGAGCCTTTAAAATATGAACTTGAAAATTTCTCACCTGAATTTAGAGATCATCTCAAGAACAGATTTGGTACAGTAGACACTAAAGACCAGAGATCAGAAGAGTTGTGGAATGACATCAAGGACATCATACAGGAAGAAAGCAAAAGGTCATTAAGAAGACAAGAAAAAAGGAAAAGACCAAAATGGATGTCAGAAGAGACTTTCAAATTTGCTATCCTGAATAGCAATGTTAAAGCAAATGGATAAATGAGGAAGTAAAAGAGCTAAACAGAAACTTTCAAAGTGTAGCTTGAGAAGACAAAGTCAAATATAATGAAATGTGCAAAGAACTGTAGCTAGAACATCAAAAATATTTCTTAGAAATTTTCAGGCTGAAAGAAGTATAGAAAATTTCAAGCCTCGACTTACAGTATTGAACAATTCAATGGACAACATGTTGACTGATGTCAAAGCATCAAAAGAAGGTAGTAGGAATACACAAATTTTCTGTAACAAAAATAAATGGTCAGTGTTCAGCCATTTCAAGAGGTAGCCAGTAGTACCAAAGAAGTTCAAGATGCACTGAAGGCACTGGCAAAGAACAAGGTTCCGGGAATTGATGGAATACAGATTGAAATCTTTCAACAAACCGATGTAGCACTGGCAGCACTCACTCATCTGCACCAAGAAATTTAGCCAAATGATTGAAAGAGATCCATATGTTTGCGCCTTCCAAAGAGAGGTGACCCAACAGAATGTGGATATCTTCAGAGAATATCATTAATATCCCATGCGAGTAAAATTTGGCTAAATATGATTCAAAAACGGTTATAACAGTTCATTGACAGATAATTGCTAGAGATTCAAGCCAGATTCAGACAAAGACATAAGATGAGGAATATTGATGATGTCCTATGTATGTTGGCTGAAAGCAGAGAATAACAGAAAGATATTTAACTGTGCTTTATTGACTTTGCAAATGCATTTGGCTGTGTCTCATGACAAGCTGTGGACAACATTTACAAAATAGAAGTATTCCTGAACACTTAATTGTGCTCATGAGTAACCTGTACATAGACAGTTTTTCAAACAGAACAAGGGAACACTGAATGTTTTTAAATTAGGAAAGGTGTGCACCAGGGTTCTATTCTTTCACCATACTTATTCAGTCTGTATGCTGAGCAAATAATGTGAGAAACTGGATTATATTAAGAAGAATGTGGCATCAGGATTAGAGTAAGACTCATCAACAACATTTGAAATGCAGATGAAACAACCTTTCTTGCTAAAAGCAAAGATTTAAAATACTTTGACAAAGATCAAAGACTACAGCCTTTGGTATGGGTTGCCCCTCAACATAAAACAATCCTCATCATTGGACCAATAAATAATATCTACTAGTAAATGGAGAAAAGATTGAAGTTGTCAAAGACTTCATTTTGCTTGGATGCACTATCAACACTCATGGAAGCAGCAGTCAAGAAATCAAATGACGTGTTGCATTAGGCAGTCTGTTGTACAAGACCACTTTGAAGTGTTGAAGAGCAAAGATGTCAGTTTGAGGACTAAGGT
>NW_006408908.1:1014948-1016295 GCF_000296735.1 Chrysochloris asiatica
TCTTTTCTTCGTTGATAAGAATTAATGTTGTTTATTGGTCCAGTGGTGAAGATTTTTGTTTTCTTTACATTGAGATGCAACCCTTACCAAAGGCTGTGCTCTTTTATCTTCATCAGTAAGTATTTTAAGTCCTCTTAAGCAAGCGAGGTTGTATCGTCTGCATATCGCAGGTTGTTAATGAGCCTTCCTCCAATCCTGATGCCATGTTTTTCTTCATATAACCCACCTTCTCGGATTATTTGCTCAGCATACAGGTGTATGGTGAAAGAATACAACCCTGTCTCACACCTTACTTAATTTTTTAAACTATTCAGTGTTCCCATGTTCTGTTCAAACAAATGCCTCTTGGTCCATGTACAGATTCCTCATGAGCACAATTAATTATCCAGAATACTCGTATTTCACAATATTGTTCATAGCTTGTCATGATCCACACATTTGAAAGCCTTTGCGTAGTCAGTAAAGCACAGGTAAACACCTTTCTGATATTCTCTGCTTTCAGCCAAGATCCATCAGACACCAGTAATGATATCCCTTGTTCCACGTCCTCTTCTGAATCCAGCTTGAACCTCTGGAAGTTCTCTGTCAATGTATGCTTGCAGCCAGTTCTGTATTACCTTAGTAAAACTTTATTCTCATGGCA
Source organism: Chrysochloris asiatica (assembly GCF_000296735.1). Taxonomy (NCBI): domain Eukaryota; kingdom Metazoa; phylum Chordata; class Mammalia; order Afrosoricida; family Chrysochloridae; genus Chrysochloris; species Chrysochloris asiatica. Next base: position 1,015,592 of record NW_006408908.1, read on the forward strand.
TAGCAAAGATATTGTCACCTCTCTTTGGAATGGGCACAAATATGGATCTCTTCCAATTAGTCGGCCAGAATAGTTATCTTCCAAATTTCTTGTAATAGATGAGTAAGTGCCTCCAGTGCCGCCTCACTTTCTTGAAAGATTTCAACTTGTATTCCATTGATTCCTGGTGCCTTGTTTTTAGCCAATACCTTCAGTGCACCTTGGAGTTCCTCCTTCCGTATCATTGGCTCTTGACCATATGCTGCTACCTGTTGAAACAGTTGAACATGAACCATTTCCTTTTAGTACAGTGTCTCTGTGTATTTCTTCCATCTTCTTTTGATGTTTTCTGCATCATTCAATAATTTGCCCAGAGAATCCTTCAATAATGAAACTCGTGCTTGAATTTTTTCTTCAGTTCCCCCAGCTTGAGAAATGCTGAGTGTGTTCTTCCCTTTGAGTGTTCCGACTACAAATCTTTGCACATTTCGTTGTAATATTTGACTTGATCTTCTCAAACTGACCTTTAAAATTTTCTGTTCAGCTCTTGTACCTCTTCATATCTTCTGTTTGCTCCAGCTATCCCCACTAGAAAGCAAGTTTCAGTACCTCTTCTGACATCCATTTTGATCTTTTCCTTCTTATCTTTTTAATGACCTTTTTTGTTCATTCCACAATTCTTCTGGTCTTCGGTCTTTAGTATTTTATGTATCAAATCTGTTCTT
>NW_006408908.1:1027295-1035443 GCF_000296735.1 Chrysochloris asiatica
ATAAGGAAGACCAAAGAAGAATTGATAAATTTGGGTTATGGTGTTGGAGAAGAATATTAGAAGTACCATGGACTGCCTGAAGAACAAATCAATTTTTGTTGGAAGAAGTACAGTCAGAGTGCTCCTTAGAAGTCAGTATGGCAAGACTTAAGTTTCATGAGGGACAAGTCTGTTGAGGAGATCATGCTTCGTAAAGTGGAGGATCATTGAAAAAGAGGAAGACCCACAACAAGATAGTTTGGCACAGTGGCAGCAGCAATGGACTCAAGGATAACAGTGATTTTCTGGTTAACACAGGACCGGGTCAGAACAGACTTTATGGTACCTAACAACAACAACATTAAAATAAATAGGTGATAAAGGTAAACATATTTTCAGTTAATGCTTGCTCTGTGAAAGCCATTTAATGGTTTATGTTATTCTGTTTGTACAGTTTAAGTATTGTCTGGTTAACTGCTGAGAGCTTCTACTAGCATTGCTATATACTAAAAAATTAAATAACATAAAAGGAGAAAAACTGGGATCACTGATAGACACTTGGGAATTTAGTGAAGTCCATGAGGGGATTCTATCTGGAATGCTTTATTTCCATGGCAGTAGTGATTTGGTTGGTTGATCTTTTGTATAATGACTGCTGCTGGTTGTTGGTGTCCTTGGCTGCTTCACTTTATGTCTTTACTAAGCAAAGGACAAGAGTGGGTTGGTTTTGTATGTTGTAGAAAAAGGTTTAATTACTAGAGGCATTAGGACTTATTTTGGAGGATCCCATTACATAGATCATTGGCAAAAAGGAAATGACCATTTACTGGATGCTTGTTCCATGTCAAACCCACTACCATTGGGTAGATTCTGACTTAACAGTGGCCCTATACAGGGTTTCTGAGACAGTGAAGCTTTCTGGGAGCAGAAGCCTCCTCTTCTGTGCAGTGGCTGGTGGGTTTGACAGCTGACCTTGCAGTTAGCATCCCAGCGCTTACCCACAGCTCTATGTCAGGCACTGTGGATGTAATACTTGGTATCTTACTTAATGTTCGTACTTTGTGAGAAGGAGTTTGAATAACTTATCCAAGGTCATGTTATTAGTTAGCATTAAAGCTATTCAGTATTTCTGATCAGAGCCTAGATTGAGACTTCAGTATGCTCTGAAGACTTAAGTTCTTTGCTTGAAAAATATGAAGTGCAGCAATATTATTCCTCATTTATTATGTTCTTAGATTTAAGAACATTTTAAAAGCCCAATTTTGTTTTGTTTTGTTTTGTTTTTTTCTATTTGTTCTAACCTAGAATGTCTTATTCTTGGGCTGTAGCAGTGGACAATTTAAGAAGAAGTGTACCCACTCTTGAGGGACTGTGAGTTGTATTGCTGCCTTAAAAAGTATAATTTCCCTGAAACAAATTTTTTGAGTTAACTAATCTGATAAACCTGCATGTAAAAATGACACTTAATTTGCTTAGTATGTTGGCCTCAACATCTCCCACCTGATTATACGTTTCTTTTCCTCCACCTCAGCTTCTCTACTACCCCACTTACTTCTAATCCTTTGCTTCTACCTGATTCTGGCCTAATAGCAGCCAGTGCTATGGAGTTGGCTGACTTATCTGTAGATACTAGCTTCTAATGTCCATTTTCTAGGAATACATAACAAAACTTTGAAACAAACTGAATGTAAATATTAAGGTCTGCTATCTTTTGTTTTTATAAATACTGACTTAGAGGGAAACCGAAGGGGATTGTGTCATACAGAGCCTTTATAAGTTGTTTACAGAAGAAATTGAAAAGGATAAAATAAGAAATCAGTTATCCATATAATACCAGTGCTTGTAAGCATGTTTAATAACTGTCATTATTTTGAAAAGCTGTATTTTATTAAGGGTTCATTTTAACTTCTTAGTTGGAGTTAATTTACTGGTTAAAAAAAAAATCAGGTTTTCTGTGACGCCATTATTTTAAGATATACCTTACAAAATAGACCTTTTTTTTTTTTTTTTTACATGTTTCAGAAGTTCTTTGAATCATTACAAATCATTTATACAGTCATGTAGATAAAAAAAAAAAAAACGCGTCATTTTTTTTGGTGTCAGAAAACTCAGTTGATTTCATACTTATGAAATATGACAAATGAAGGACTAGCTACCAAAACTGAAACTCACCTACAAGAAGTACCTTCTTTTGGATTCTAAAGTGTGACTCTGTATGTGTTCGATTCCACAAAAGCAGAAGCAGTAGTGCTGGCTAAAAGTTTGCCAGAAGACCGTGCTTCAAATGTTCAAGTGTTGACAGAAAGGACTGTATTGATCAGAGAGGCATGTAGAAGTGTTTTTTGTTTTTGTCTTTGTTTTTTAACTTTTTCACTTAATATTGGAATTAGCATCCTGATGTGTTGCCTGCTAAGTTAGGTGTGTCTCAGCAAGCTCATTTACTTAAATTTCCTCAGTTTGTCTTTGTATTGAAAACAGTAAGCACTGTGAACCTAGTTTTCTATTCTCAATTCCCAGGGCTTCCTACTATGAGATTTCAGTTGATGATGGTCCATGGGAGAAACAGAAGAGTTCAGGACTCAATCTGTGTACTGGAACAGGATCAAAGGCTTGGTAAGAAACTTGGGGTGTTGCTTATCAACTTTTGTGAAATGTTCAGTAATGTGATTCACCCAGTATCTCGTACTGGTGCATGTCAAATGTACTGGTGCTACATCTAACACACAAGGAGTAACCTGGTGCTGTTTTGTGGTTTGTCTCAGTTTCTGTTTCTTTCACTGGTTGGGTCTAAGAGTCCTGCTTTGACTTTTGGAGTCTAGGTGCAGTCTAGATGTGGTCATTACGCGGTAAGTATTGAGTTTAATCAAGAAATAAAATGAAACATGGTTTGGGAGACTACATAAACATTTTTTAAGTGAATATTTTAAATGGTAATATATACAGAATACAATATAAACAATATGCTGGTGATTTGGCTTAACTGGATATAGCCCGAGACTTCCTGTATCCTACTGACCCTGTAACCTCTCCCTGCCCTGTCTCTTCTTGTACATACATGCAGATATCTTTGCTCCTGACCACAAACTCATACTCTGAAGGCACCTGCTAGATGGAATGTTATTAGCACTTCAAACTCAACAAATTCAGAAAAAAGTTTATTGTCTTCAGTTTTTCTTCCTGTGTTCCCTGTATTACTATTTACCCTGATTCTGTGCTCTAGATCAGAGGTGGGGAACATCAACCCTCAGGCCATATAAGGCCTGTAAAATTATTTGGTCAGGCTCTGCCAAGGCAACCACAGTTCCAGCCATCACCTTGTTGTTAAGTGCTGTCAAGTTGTTTCTGACTCATAGTGACTCTACATAGGGCTTCCGGGGAGCAGCTGGTGAGTTTGAACTGCCGATCTTGCAGTTCAAATGGTTTTGCAGTCTGATGCATTAACCCACAGCACCACACCAGGATTCCAGCCATCACCTTAGGGATGAGTTAATTGTTTGACCAAATGTAGCAGGCTAATTTTTAAGTTAAATAATTTTGTATAGCTTTTGGTTGATAATATAAATTTTGGCAGAAAAAAGGTTCCGTACCTCTACTCTAGGGAGCCTTGGTAGCATAGTAGTTACGGGTCAGGCTGCGAACCACAAGGTCAACAGTCGGCAGTTTGAAACTGCTAGTGGTTCCATGGGAGAAAGATGAGGCGTTCTGCTCCCGTAAAGATTTATAGCCTTGGAAACCCTGTGCAGGGTCACTATGAGTCGGGACCATCTCCACGGTACTTAACAACGAACAACAGCCTCTACTCTGGTAGTGTAGTGGTTACGATTCAGGCTGCAAACCACAAGGTCAGCAGTTTAAAACTACCAGCTGCTCCATGGGAGAAAGATGAGACTTTCTGCTCCCATAAAGATTTACAGTCTTATAAACCCTGTACATGGTCGTTATGAGTCAAACTGACTCCACGGCACATAACCACCACCAACTCTGCTCTAGAGGAAAACATGGCTCCTCAAAACCTTGCTCTACTGTTACATCTCCCATTGTGACCTCCACACATACTCGCCTTTCAACCCTGCTGATTGCATTCTGAGGTCTGTGCTCTCGTTTCCAGTTTCCTGCTGCTGCTTTGGTCCAGGCCCCAATGTTAGTGAATGTTTGCTGGGCAAATGTTGCAAAAATGTGGATAAATGTGGCTACATTTTATCTCTGCTTTAATAGTTTAATTGACCCGTGCCTACTTCAGGTTGCTCAGCCTGCCATACAAGGCCCATTATAATATGACCTAAGCCACCTTACCAAGGAGCCCAGGTAGTATATGGATTGCGAGTTGCTCTGCTAACCACAAGGTCAGCAGTTTAAATCTACCAGCCTCTCCTCGGGAGAAAGATGAGACTTTCTGCTCCAATAAGATTTACGGCCTTGTAAACCCTAAACCAGGCTGCTGTGAGTCAAAAACTTCTCCACAACACACCACCACCACCACCAAGCACCCTTACCAGCCTTATTCTTCCTTGTGAGCAGAATGGAAGTACTGTAGGCATTCTGCAGGGCTCTGCTTACATCTTGTGCTCACTAGGCTTTGTGCGATTTCTTCCTGCTTTTTAAATGCCTAAGCACTCTCTAATTTCTACCCACTGACTGAAAAATCCAGTCTTCAAATGTCCTTCGCTTTAGGAAATCTTTGCTAGGATGTGGTTCTTTTCACAACCATAAGCGTGATTAATGCCTTTTCTGTCCTTTCCAGCACGTTTCCTCCTAATACTGTTAATAGTACTTAACCACATTATTGTCTACAGATCCAGGAAGTCTGAGCAAATTGAATGGCTTGGGATGGTGATTAGTGCCTTTGTTTCCTTGCCTAATTGTTTTCTATGCATAGCATAGTACCTAATACATAGTTACTCAAATATTTTGAATAAATGATTGTTGTTGTGTGCCGTGGAGTCAGTTCTCACTCATAGTGACTCTGTAAATGATTATATGCTTACAAATACAACTAAAATAGAGCTTATAAAACTAAATTATACATTTGGAAAATTGAATGTACTTTAAAAACAATGTAATGTGCTTTTTAGTTTGCTAGTTATAGATTGTTGATGTTGTTGTTGTGATGTGCCGTGGAGTCGGTTCCATCTCATAGAGACCCTGTATAGGGTATCCGAGGCTATAAATCTTTACAGGAGCAGAAAGCCTCATCCTTCTCGCGCAGAACAGCTGATAGTTTCTAACTGCTGACCTTAAGGTTCGCAGCCCAATTTGTAACCACTATGCTACCAGAGCTCCTTAGTTATAGACTGTTGTTGTGAAGTGTCATCGAGTTAGTTCCAACCCATAGCGACCCTGTATAGGGTTTCCAAGCCAAGGAGCAGCTGGTAAGCTTGAACTACTGACCTTGCAGTTCAAACGGCTTTGCAGTCTGGCACATTTACCCACAGTGCCACACCAGGACTCCAGTTATAAATTAGTGCTATTTAAAACCTTCTTGTTGGGTAAATTTTAAATACATGCAAGAATACACAAAATAGTATAATAAATCCCATGTCCCATTATTTAATTATAATAATTAGCTCCACTAATTATTACTTAACTTCACAAAATGTTAGGCTCACTAATTCTTGACTCCTGTCCAATTTTGTTTCCTCTGTGCCCATCCTTGGGGAGTCCTGGTGTGGTGCTGTAGAATAAGCACTGCACTGCAACTGCAAAGTTGGCAGTTCAAGCTCACCAGCTGCTCCTCAGAAACCCTATACAGGGTTGCTATGAGTTGGAACTAACACAATTGCACTTAACAAAAAGAACAGTTTCCCTTTTCCAGCTCCTTTCTTTCTGTACTATCTTTTTTAAAATTAAACTTCAATTTTTACAGCAGTTTGGTTGTTGTTGTCAGGTGCCATCCAGTTGGTTCCGACAAATAACAACTCTGTGCACAACAGAACAAAACTGCCAGATCCTGTGCCATCCTCACCGCTGTTACTGCCACTGGGCCAGTCCATCTCGTTGGGGGTCTACCTCTTTTTCGCTGACCCTCCACTTTACCAAGCAGCATGTCCTTCTCCAGGGACTCATCCCTCCTGAAGTCTGAGAGACAAAGTCTGGCCATCCGGGCTTCTAAATACAACTAAAATGGAGCATTCTGGCTGTACATCTTTCAGCACAGATTGGTTTGTTCTCCTGGAAGTCCCTAGTACGTTTAATATTTTTCTCCAACAGCAAAACTCACATGCATCAATTCTTCTGTGGTGTTCCTTATTCCACATGCATATGAGGCTTGTGCACCTAGTCCTCAAGTTGACATTTGTGCTTTCAAATACTTCAAGGAGGTCTTGTACAACAGGTTTGCCTATTGTAGTACGTCATTTGACTTCCTGATTGTTGCTTCCCTTAGTGTTGATTGTGGATCCAAGCAAAATGAAGGCTGACAACTAATATTTTCTACATTTATCATGTGGTTATTTATTGATCCAATGGTGAGGTTTTTTTGTTTTCTTTACATTGAGGTGCAATCCATACTGAAGGCCTTGTTTTGTCAGCCCACCGTCTCTTCCCACAGATATAGGCAATTTGATTCCTATGTATTACATCTGTTGAAGTCCATATGTTGTCTTTTATGTTGTTTAAAAAAGGTATTTGCAATGAATGAATCACCGGTCTTCAAAATTCTATCATGCAGTCTTCAGCATCATTTCTGTCACCCTAGCCATACTTTGCAGCTCATTCTTTCTCTTTGTTTCCAACTTGTGCATTCCAATCGTCAGTAACTATCAAGACGTCTTGATTGCATATTTGATCAGTTTCACACTGAAAAAGTTGGTAGAATTCTTCAGCTTCATTATCACTGGCTTTTGTGGTTGCTGCACAAATTTGAATAATAGTTGTATTAACTGATCTTCCTTGTAGGCATATGGATATCATCCTATCACAGACAGCATTGTACTTCAAGATGGAGCTTGAATGTATGACAAACAGTTTTAGGTTTATAGAATAATTGTGCAGAAAGTGCACAGAGTTAAGTACACCCTCTCTTCCCCTGCACAGTTTATTAACATCTTTCAATCATGAGGTACATTTGTTAACAAAATTGATGAAGGAATATTGATACATTATTATTAACTCAAGTCCATACTGTACTTTAGGGTTCTAATGTATTTTGACAACTCCCCCCCCGCCCCCGAAACATTTCAGCTTCATACAGAATCATTTCACTGCCCCTAGAATGTTCTGTACTTTGCCTGTCCATCCCTTCTCTCCTCTTGCTTAGGTCCTGGGAGCTACTAATCACTTTACTATCTCTGTAGTCTTGCCTGCAGCTTTTGCAGACTGGCATATTAACACTTAATAATATGCATTAAAGTTACTGCATATCTTTTAATAGCTTGATGTTGTTGTTGTTGTTAAGTGCTGTCGAGTTGACTCCGACCCATAGCAACCCTGTATAGGGTTTCCAGGGAGCAGCTGGTGAGCTTGATCACCAACCTTGCAGTTCAAACGACTTTGCAGTGTGACGCATTAGCCCACAGCGCCACACCAGGAATTTCTTTTTATTTTTGAATAATACTTCGTTGTATGGAGTCCTGGTGTGGTGCTATAGGACAAGCACTGGACTGCTAATCACATGGTTGGTGATTCAAACCCACCAGCCACTCCTTGGAAACCTTACACAGGGTTACTATGAGTCGGCACTTAATAACACCATGGAGGTGTTACCACAGTTAGTTTTTCCATTTACTCATTAAAGTATATTTTGGTTGCTTCTAACTTTTTTTTTTACAATTATGAATTAAGCTACTATAAACGTTTGTGTGCAGGTTGTTGTGTAGACATAAGTTTTCAACTTATTTGGGGAAAGACCAAGGAAAACAATTGCTGGACTGTATGGTAAGTCTGTGTTTGGCTATGTAAGAAAGCTATCAAACTATCTTCCAAAGTGACTGTACCATTTTACTCTCTCATCAACAATGAATGAAACTTCCTGATGCTCTACATACATCCTTGCCATCATTTCATGTTGCCAGTGTTTTCCATTTTAGCTGTTATAATAGTATGCAGTCCTGGCGTGGCTCTGTAGGATAAGCACTGAACCACAGGGTTGGCAGTTCAGAACCCCCAGCCACTCCTTGGGAAACCTGTGTCAGAACCAACTGGATGACACTTAACAGCAACAACAATAGTATG
>NW_006408908.1:1035740-1038101 GCF_000296735.1 Chrysochloris asiatica
ACTGTTAACTGCAAAGTCAATGATTTGAGTCCAGTAGCCATTCCATGGGATAAAGATGAGGCTTTCAGCTCCCGCAGAGATTTACAGCCTCGGAAATCCTACATGGGGTTACTATGAGTCAGAACCGACTTGATGGCACTTAACAACAAAGATGAAATATGAAGTGAAGCATCTTTTCTTATACTAATTTTCCATTTGTATATCTTCTTTGGAGAGCTGTCTATTTAGAGTGTTTGCCCTCCTTTTGTTTGGTTGTTCATTTTCTTATTGCCTGTTTTTAAGACTTATTTAAGTATTTTTGATACAAGTCCTTTATTGCATATGTGTTTTGCAAATATTTTCTCCCAGCTCGTGGCTTGTCTTTTTATTCTCTTAGCTGTGTCTTTTGTACAGCAAAACACTTTTTTTTTCCTCTTTTAGGGGCCCTGCTTTGTTGTTGGTGGTGTTAGATGCCATTTAGTCTGTTCCAACTCATCTCAACCCTATGCATGACAGAACAAAACACCACTCAGTCCTACGCCATCCTTACAGTTGCTGCTAATGTGCTTATCCTGCTTGTTTAGAGTCTTCCTCTGTTTTTATTGACCCTCCACTTTACCAAGAATGATGTTCTTCTCCAGGAATTGGTACCTCCTGATAACATGTCCAAAGTATGAGACACAAAGTCTGACCATCTTGGCTCCTATGGAGAATCATAGTTGTACTTCTTCCAAAATAGATTTATTTGTTTTTGCAGTCCATGGTACCATTAATATTCTTCTCCAGCATGCTTAGTTTGAGTTAATTAAGAACATCCCTAATAAGTCATAATCCTAGGAATATTAGAGCAGGTCCTAAAAATTTATTGTTAAATCATGTCTTTACTATAAGGAGTTATTAGTCACTATATTTTAATTCAATAGCATCCTAATAAACTGCAGATACCATCTAGATGGGTCTGACACATAGCAACCCTTTGCACAACAGAACTAAATCCCTGCCAGGCCTTGTGCCATCCTCACAGTTGTTACACTTAAACCTATTGCTACCACCACTGTGCCAATCCATCTTGTTGGGAGTCTTCCTCTTTTTCGCTGACCAAGCATAATGTCCTTCGCCAGTGACTGGTCCCTCCTGAAAATGTGTCTGAAGTATGAGAGATGAAGTTTTGCCTTCATGACTTCTAAGGAGCATTCTGGCTGTACCTCTTCCAACACAGATTGGTTTGCTCTTCTTGCAGTCCATGATACTTAGAATATTCTTCTCTAGCACCATAACTCAAATATATCATTTCTTCTCTTTTCCTTGTTCATTGTCCAACTTTCACATACATAAGAGGTTATTGAAAATATCATGGCTTGGGTCAAGTGCACCTTAGGTTCTCAAAATGACATTTTTGCTCTTCAACACTACAACAGATTTGCCTATGCAATATGTCATTTGAATTCTTGACTCCTGTTTCCATGAGTGTTTATGGTGGATCCAAGCAAAATCAAATCTTTGATAACTTCAATCTTTTCTCCATTTATCTTGATGTTATTTATTGGCCCAGTGCTGAGGTGTGTTTTCTTTATGTTGAGGTGCAACCCATACGAAAGGTTGTGGTCTTTGACATTCATCAGTATTTTGTGTCTTGTTTGCTTTCAGCAAGCAAGGTTGCATAGGACACTTTGAAGTATTTTGCTTTATATTACATAACTAGTAAGCGGGATCCAATGTCTGGAGGCAGAACCCAGGTTGATGTGGTTGGAATGTGAAGTTGGAAGGCAGATAGTGGTGAAAATGGAGTAGGCAAAAGGCAGATCTTAGATTTTTTTTTTTTTTTTTTAGCACAGATGTTTGGCTCCTGGATGATTTCAAATGTAAAATTGTGAGTATTTACATTTTTGCTAGACGTTCCAAAATTTTTTCACATTTCTAAAAATGGGAGTTAGAAAAGTATAGGAATTATCTATTACTCTCTGTCCTCAAAAAGTGAGGGACACTAATTTAGGGTTAGGAGTGTATGACTCATTATGTTTTATTAAGGATTTTCTTTTGAGACCAATGTGAGAAGAGTTGCAAGGGGTCTGTCAGAAGAATTCTAAAGTACCTGCAACAATTTTTTAAATAAAAACCTTTTCCTTTCCCATCTTTAAAGACTCTAGGACAGAGCTCCATGTTTTCAAGTTACTAATGTGTTATTTATGTACTTAAGCAGGGCTTTGTACAGCTAAAGGATTTCTCACTTTCAAGGCAGCTATTTTGAAATATGTGTGGCACTGTGGATTAATGTGCCAGACTGCAAAGCTGTTTGGACGGCAAACTCTGTGGTTCAAGCTCACCAGCTGCTCCTCAGAAACCCTATACAGGGTCGCTATGGGTCGGAATTGACTTGACAGC
>NW_006408908.1:1039271-1045114 GCF_000296735.1 Chrysochloris asiatica
GCTCCTTGGAGGCCAGGATGGCTAAGCTTCGTCTCTCATACTTTGGACATATTGTCAGGAGAGAACAGTCGCTGGAGAAGGATGTCATGCTGGGTAAGCTGGAGGATCAGAGAAAAAGAGGAATACCCCCAACAAGATGGATCAGCCAGGTGGCATCATTGATGGCGTCAAGTGTGGCAGTGGTAGTGAGGTTGGTCCAGGATCGGACATTGTTTCATTCTGCTCTGCATGGGGTCCCTATGAGTTGGTTCCGACTCAATGGCACCTGACAACAACAACAACAAGTATTCATTAACTGTAATTTATAACCAGCTTCCTATGGATAGAAGGAAACATTGGCTATTTAAACCCACGAACCACACCTTGGAAACCGTGTACAAAGGCACTTAGCAACATTACAGACCTTGCTTCTGTCCAGGGTCTTGGCGTCTCTGTGTATTACATGTGCGTATGTGTTGCCAGAGAAGTTACTCTATGGAAGCATGTGCTCATGTTACAGTTTGATAGTGTAGAATTGCTTCCTACTCCCCAGAGACATGGCAGAGCATTGCTGCCTGCATACCCAGGCGAACACTGCGTCTCTCAGCTTTCAGCCCTTGAAAATCTGAGGGAAAAACTGTTCATTTCTGTGTCTCTGATGATGAGGACCACCCACACCGCTTTAGCCTGCATGTCTGTGCAATCATAATCTCTTCACCTAAGTGACATGACTGTTAATTTCTTGTCAAGTTTAGAACAACAGTATATTCTATCTTGAAATTTTTATTTCCTCTTCATTTCTTCATTTGGGAGTTCTGTTCCTTTTTTTTTTTACTATGTAATTTTCTTTGCTACACATTGATACCCCTGGTTTCCTTTAATCCGTCCTATACGCTCTGGTAGTGTAGTGGTTACGAATCGGGCTGCGAACCCTAAGGTCAGTGGTTCGAAACTACCAGCCGCTCCGCGGGAGAAAGATGAGGCTGTCTACTCCCGTAAGGATTTACACCCTCGGAAACCCTGTACAGGGTCGCTATGGGTCAGAACCGACTCGAAGGCACTTAACAACAACAACAATATGTTTGGACATTTCTATATCTGGGTTGACTCACGAGTAGCATTGTCATGTATATTGATCTCAGATTATTGTCTACTGGTGTTGGTTCTCTGTCTGAAGAACTGCCTTTAGTATTTCATGTAAAGTTGGTCTGGTTTTCACAAATGCCTTTAATATTCGTTGATCTGGAAATGTAATTTCACCTTCATATTTGAGGGACAATTTTGCTGAGTATATGATTCTTGGTTGGCAATATTTTTCTTACAGAGTTTTATGTATGTCATCCCATTCATTACCTTCTTGCTTACATGACTTCTGCTGAATAATCAGAGTTTTGTCTTACTGGTTCTACTTTGTAGATAGCATTTTGTTTTTCCCAAGCTGCTCTCAGGATTCTATCATTGTCTTTGGTTTTGGTTTGGGCAAGTTTGATTATGTATGATATGTGTTGGTGATTTTCTTTTACAATCTGTCCTGTTTGGGGTCTGTTCATTTTCTTGAATGCATATCTCCATGTTTTTTAATCATGTTTAAGAAGTTTTCTTCCAATGACCCTCTTGCTATTCCTTTGCACTTTCAGTGTGTTATGTATTTCTGAAATCTTAGTATTAATCTTCTGAATTTCTTTTGGCTGTGTATGAGTTCTCATTTTTCATGTATTTGATCAGTTCTTGTAGTGTTTTCCTAAATTCTTTGAAAGTTTTGTCTTTTTTTCCCTTGATTTTTGTCTGCAGCTTTCTCTATCTTTTAATCTGAAGATACCTAAACAGCATTGTTTTGAATTCCTTATCAGGTAGTTCCAATGTCATTTCTTCCTCAGAAAAGGTCTTCAGGCTCTGCATTTTGGTCGCTTGTTTGAGCCACTATGTCTTGTTTCTTGGTGTGAACTGGCATTGTTTTCTCTGAGAGGCAGTATTACATTTGTGTTTAATTGTTGATTGTATGTTTGAGTGTTTTTAGGCACTCACAACCTTTCTCTTGGTGGGTGTGATAGAGAATGTGAGTGTTTGACATTCTCTGTTCACTGTTAGTGTAGCACAGTTAGGGCAGGTCTGGCTGTTGTCTATGGATGATCAAGTAATATAGGAGTAGACTAAGGGCTGCAAAGTCAGTTTAAACCTGAAGGTCAGCAGTTCAAGCTCACCAGCTGCTCCTTGGAAACCCTATACAGGGTCACTATGGTTTGGAATCAACTCGAAGGCACTTACCAACAACAACAACAAGGCTCTCCTCCAGTAGGTGGGGCTGCAGGAGGTATGGCTGTGACTGGACTGACTGAGCACAATTGTTGTCTCCTCTCAGGTGGGACAAGAAAACAAAAACAACAGCAAAAAGAAAAGTGTAAGGGGAAAGAAGGCAAACAACAGCAAGAAAAAAGAACTTAAATAACTAAAAAGAAAAAAAAGGAAAGAAAAATTAAAACAAGGGAAGAGAAAAAAAGAAAGAAAAATAATAAGTTAAAATGTAAGCACAGAGTTGGTTCCAACTGTTGGCAACCCTGTACAGGGTTTCCAAAGAGTGGTTGGTGGGTTTGAACTGCCTACCTTGCAGTTCCAACCATCCTTGTTTTCTATGCTTATCTTATAATGCCACACCAGGACTCCAAATTAAAACCAGGGGGAGAAGAAAATATGAAAAAGAGAAGACAAGAAGGGCAAAGAGAAAGAGAGCCAAGAAAAAAGAAAAGTAGACAAAGAGAAGATTTTAAACAAGGGAGGGGGAAAAAAAGAAAAACAGAAAGGAAGAATTGGGGGAAGAGTAGATCTAGAGAGGAGAAAGCCATGGGGGACCAGACACTGGGCTTGAGACAGCACCATCTCCAGCCCAGGAGCTCACCAGGTGGGTGGGGCAGCAGGGGATGGCACAGAGAGCTTTGCATGCCTCAGTCTTAGGGAGTTCCTGCTGACCTAGATGTTGTCTAGGGTCAGGGCACCTGATCCGGAAATAGTTTGTGCAGACTCAGAAGGTGGCTGAGGCTAGGATGCTTGTTTCTTGAAGAAAATTTGGGGGCCCAGAGGGCAGCTGGAGACCTTTCAGGGTGGCCAGGACCCAACACTGTGCATTCTGCTGGTCTGACGCAGCAGAGTTTGGGTTCCTCCGGATTCGGGAGAGGTGGTACCTGGTATAGCTCTGACCTGGACTGGGGCATGTCAGCTACCACCGAGTAGGGGAGGGTTGGAGCTGGCCATCCTTGGGGCCCCAGGAGGGTGTGGGGGAAAAGGGAAAATCCCACCTTTCACTTCACCAGTTCCTGAAGTGTTCGTGGTGTTATGCCTGTGTCATTGAATGCGGGTTTCAGCAGTTCAAAATGGCCACGCTTCTTGTCCCATCTTTGGCAGGTTTTATTTAGCAGCTTCTCCTCCTAGTTGTTGTTCAGTCCACGTCTCTGTCTTTTCCTCTGGAGAGCTTAGGGTCCCAGAATTATTGTTGGTGTCCATTTCATTGGGTCAGGTGTGTCTTTACTAGAGAGGGTCTGGGCAGCACGTCTGCCTTGTCTACCATCTTACCAGGAAAGTACTTCTTCATATTAGCCTTTGAACTTTTTGTCATGTCCTTTGCCAATTTTTTTTTTAAGTTTTGAGTGTGGTGGCTACTATCTTTTGTTTGCTTTTTCCTGATCACTTGTAAGAGTGCTTTATAAATTACGTAGATAATTCCTTTTTATTTTTAGCATTTTTTTTTTTTTTTTGCATTTAAACAACAAAGAATTCTTTAATTTTTGTTTCTAGGTCATTCAATATTAACAGAGTTGCTGCTCAGGCTGTGGAGGATGTTTTAAATATTGGTGAGTACTGAAGTATAGCTTACATGGTGTAATATATTTATAATATACTGTGTAATATGTAGAGAGTGCTGTGGCTTTGTACAATAAACATTGGATTGCGAACCTCAGGTCCACTGTTCGAGCCCACCAGCCGCTCCATGGGAGAAATACGAGGCTTTCTGCTCCCGTGAAAATTTAAAGCCTCAGAAATCCTATACAGGGTCGCTATGAGCTGGATCTGATTCAATGGCACTTAACAACAACATATAATATGTGAAGTCCTGGTGTGGCACTATGGAATAAGCTCTGGACTGCTAACCACAAGGTTGGCGGTTCAAACCTACCAACTGCTTCTGGGAAACCCTATACAGGGTTGCTACGAGTCAGAACTGACTCGATGGCACTTTACAACCACAATATAACTTGTATAGTACAGGTGTGGCACTATAGGGTGAGGACTGGACTGTGAACTACAGGTTCAGTGGTTTAAACCAACCAGCCACTCCTCAGAAAACATGATACGGGGTTGCTATGAATGAGAAGCAACTCCATGCCACTCAGCAACAATGTATGCAGGAGCCCTGGTGGCACAGTGGTTAAGTGCTCACTGTGCACCAAAAGGTGGGCAGTTCGAACTCTTCAGTCTCTCTTGGGAGAAACATGTAGCAGTCTGCTTCCCTAAAGAATGTTTTTGTTGTTAAATGCTGTGGGTTTGGTTCCTCATAGCGACCCTGTATAGGGTTTCTGAGGTAGTGATCCTTTGTGAAAGCAGAAAGCCTCATCTTTCTCCTATGGAGTGGCTGGTGGGCTCGAACCGATGACCTTGTTCATAGTGCTTACCCTACATAGTCACCGTTCTCTTGTCCATAAACCTTGCAACCTTGGAGACCTTGAGGGGCAATTCTACCCTGTTTTATAAGGTGTCTGTGAGTTGGAATCTGACTCTAAAGTAATACGTTTGGTGTTCTATACTTGTTGTATGTTATCATCTGTTTTATTTGATCAAGATGCTTCCTCTTTTCGTCTTTCCCTAGCAAAAAGACAGGGAAGTTTGAATCTTCCATTGAGCAGAGAACTGGTAGAGAAAGGTCAGTGACAAATAATATTGACCACTAATATTTTCATTGTAACTGTTGTCAATTTTGTTGATTTTGTGAAGTGTACTTGTCAAATTAGCAAAGCTTGATAATTTTTTGACTCAAATATGCTTTTCAATACAATTATTTAAATTTATTTTAGTAATACCGAGTTTAAAGCTGGAATTTTATATCGTGTTTTCCTCACAATATAAATGTAAATGCTATGTCTAAATGGTCCAGCTGTAAACATGCCCTGGGTGACAGGACAAGAGAGAAATGCACATCTGGCACATCGGGAATGCAGTGGTTACACTCTGTGCACCATTACTGCCCTCTGACTGAAATAGAATGACTTAGCCATGGGTACTTGTCGTCACAGGAAAAGCAGGAAATTGATGTTTCATTATATCATATAACTTAGAGCATAAGATGTAAAAGAACTGACTTTTTTTTATCAAGTGTATACATTAGGGGCATATATAGACTATAAGGAGCTCTGGTAGTGTAGTGGTTACCAGTTGGGCTGCGAACCACAAGGTCAGCAGTTTGAAACTACCAGCTGCTCTGTGGGAGAAAGATGAGGCTTTCTGCCCCCGTAAAGATTTACAGCCTCGGGAACCCTGTTCAGGGTCGCTATGGGTCGGAACCGACTCAACGGCACTTAACAACAACAAAGACTATGTCATTGACTTTTCTCCTAAACGTAGAGAGCTTTACTTCTGGATGACTGTGGCTCTTTTGAGAAGTTGTTATTGTTGTTGTTAGGTGCCATCAAGTCAGTACTGATTCATAGTGACCCTGTGTACAACAGAATGAAATACTGCCCAATCCTAGGCCAACCTCACAATTGTTGCCACGCTTGCATCATCGATGCTGCACTTGGCCAAGCCATCTTGCTGGGGGTCTTCTTTTTCTTTGACCCTCCACCTTACCAAACATGATATCCTTCTCCAGCGACTGGTCC
>NW_006408908.1:1045214-1055057 GCF_000296735.1 Chrysochloris asiatica
TAAAGATTTACAGCCTCGGGAACCCTGTTCAGGGTCGCTATGGATCGGAACCGACTCAATGGCACTTAACAACAACAAAGACTATGTCATTGACTTTTCTCCTAAACGTAGAGAGCTTTACTTCTGGTTGACTGTGGCTCTTTTGAGAAGTTGTTGTTGTTGTTAGGTGCCATCAAGTCAGTACTGATTCATAGTGACCCTATGTACAACAGAGTGAAATACTGCCCAATCCTAGGCCAACCTCACAATTGTTGCCACGCTTGCATCATCAATGCTGCACTTGGCCAAGCCATCTTGCTGGGGGGTCTTCTTTTTCTCTGACCCTCCACCTTACCAAACATGATATCCTTCTCCAGCGACTGGTCCATCCTAACAGTATGTCTGAAGTATAAGAGACAAAGTTTGGCCATCCTGGCCTCCAAGGAGTAATCTGGCTATACTTCTTCCAACACAGATCTGTTTGCTCTTTTGGCAGACCATGGCACTTTCAATATTATCATCCAATGTAGTGAATGCTAATGTTTCAGTTACCATTCTACATATTTTGAAACTACTCTTTTGGAATTTCCATCTGAATTAACACATTTTGTCAATGTTTCCAAAAAGGCAAAGTTCTATTTTTGAGGATGTATTTGATTTTTCTAAAGAGTCAAATGATTCAAATGCAACTTTAGTAAATCAGGTAGATTATCTGATAGTTTTATAATTTCTTTATTTGTTTACTTTTTAATTTTTAAGTTTTTTAATTCTAATATGGTGCTCAATTAAACTTTCTTTCATGCCTGATTTCTTTGTACTGTTGTCTTTAACCAATATGTGCTTTGCATGCCAATCCTCATGTGTCTCTTAGTTAGAGAGAAAGCAGGTCCCAAGTATTTCTAAAAATTTCTTAAGTAATGACAGTTTCATTGGAAAAAGCATGTAATTTGTTAATGTTTGAGACAGCATTTTATATCAAGACTATTAACATAAAATTGTACTTATAAAATCTTTGACATGGTATTTTGAGAAGAACTTGGCAGGAGAATATGCCAAATGAAAATCTATTTTTCAGTGCCTCTGGCCAGGAGGTCCTGTGTGGCACATATGGTTAAGCTCTGGACTACTAAGTGAAAAGTTGGTGGCTCAAACCCACTCATGCAGCTCAGAACTAAGGCCTGGTGATCTGCTTCCAAAAGAATCAGCGTCATTGAAAATGCTGTGGCGCAGACACCTGGGGTCTCCGTGAGTGGCAACGAATAACAACGATTGGTTCCTTTATTTTTAATGATTAGCTATTGTTGTTAGGTGCTGTTGAGTAGGTTCTGACTCATAACAACCTGATGTACCACATAACAAAACACTGCCCGGTCCTGCATCAGTCTCACAATCACAGTTAGGTTTGAATTTGAGGCCAGTGCCACTGACACTGTCAATCCATCTAATTGGGGGTCTCCCTCTTTTTTTAGTTGTTGTTGTTAAGTGCCATCGAGTCAATTCAGACTCATAGCGACCCTGAATAAGGTTTCCGAGGAGCAGCTCATGAATTTGAACTGCTTGCAATTCAAATAGACTTTGCAGTCCAGTGCATTATCCCACAGCACCAGACCGAGACTCTGTGTAATTAGTATATCCCCCCACCCACCCGACTCTATTTCTGCTGTATTCTAGGTGACGTAGACTTCTGTGGGCTAATTTTGAACATAATCCTCATAAGTTTGGGTGTTCTTATTTGTGTGTGTTAGTGGGATGTGTGGTGTACTGTATGCTATGAAACAGACCTTTGGAATACTTTTAAGTTGAGGGTAGCATCTATTTTAAAAATCAGTATTCTTTTCCTTTTATCATCTTTTTTTTGTATTCTCAGAAATGACTTTTGCATTTAATGTACTAATATTTTGCAGTATTTTTCTTTGTAGTAACAAATGAGTATAATGAATCGCTGCTGTACAGTCCAGAAGAACCAAAAATACTTTTCAGTATTCGAGAACCAATAGCAAACAGAGTTTTCTCAAGTAGTCGTCAGCGTTGTTTCTCCTCCAAGTAAGTTTCTACAGTCTGTCTTTTCATCTCTCATACATACTTGGTTTGGTTTTAAGAGTATTTAATTTCATGCAGTTTACTCATTAAAAATTAAAAAGTAGATGAGGCATGATAAGTTGGCTAAAAGATATTTTCTTTGTAACTTATTGTGTCATTTTATGGAAATAAAAAACTTAGTGACTAGAAGGGGCATAAACTATATTTTGTTGGTCCTATGGATATGTTTGTTTTTAATGTATTGAGATACAAACATTAAAATCATCCTGTCATTATGAAAGGAAATGGATTGAAAAACACCTTCTTTTGCATAAACTGTGCAATTAAAGCACAATTAGCATTTATATACAACCAAAATTGTTTAGCAATACACTTTTTAGAGTAACATTCATTTAGATTTACTTCAGCTCTGCCTGCCTCCGCCCCCCCACCACTACAACCTGGTTGTTATTGTTGTTGTTAAGTACCGTGGAGTCGTTCCGACTCACAGCGACCCTGTACAGGGTTTCTGAGGCTGTAAACCTTTACGGGAGCAGAAAGCCTCATCTTTCTCCCGTGGAACAGCTGGTACTTTCAAACTGCCGACCTTGAAGTTAGCAGCCTGATTTGTAACCACTACGCTACCAGAGCTCCTCTACAACCTGGAGAAGAAGATAATTTAAAAATGAATATAATTTCTTATTTTGTAATGTTCTAAGAAAATGTCATTTCGTTCAAGACAGCAAAGAACAGTTGAAAGCATAAATGACTGCTTTACTGTTAAAATGTGCCCCAGACCATCGCTCCCACAACAGTCTTGGTGTTTCTTCTGAGTTCAACAATTCTTTGTGGTAACCACACAGAACTCAGATACCGTACACACAGTTTTGGGGTTTATTAGGGAAGTAAACCAGTAGTGATGATACAGAATCAGAAAATGTTCAGGGCCCAGTTCTTCGAGTCAGGACAACCTCTTCTCAGCCATGCGTACAGGCAGGCCTCTGCTGGGACAGTGTGACAAAGCTCCTCTAGTGGCACAGAGACTCATGAACAGGGATTTGGGGTCCAACGATGTGCTCTACTTCAGGCTGCTCTTCTTTGATGGTTTTTGTTGTTGGTTAGTGCCTACCAGTCGGTTCCAACTCACAGCGACCCTCTATAGAGTGTCCAGGGAGCTGCTGGTGGATTTGAACTGCCAACCTTGCAATTTATACTGACCTTGTGTTCGCGTGCCTATGAGATCCTACCAGCATCTTTGCCCAACTTTTCTTACCCAGATCTAGCAGGGCAAAAACGTCTGCTGAGAGTTACGAAGACTATGGGTGAAGAGCTATATGAAATATTTCACTGCACTGCAACTGTATATTTTCTTTGTATGAATGAATACATTTTGGTTTATTTCCCAGGAAAGTCACTAAAAATAAAGCTCAGCCTAATAAAATTCACTTTATTTATTTGATAATTAATTTTGATGACTCAACAAATGTATGCTCAGTTTGGGTGAGACTATAACAACTCCTTAAAGATACAGTCTTCTTACATGAGAACTTTTTTTTTATTGTGAATTATGTATTAATTTACGTGGGTGAACATTATCTTTGCATTCATCCTATCATATTTTGTTTCATTTCAGTGGTCACAATCCCCTGCATGCATCATCAACCAACCACATGATATAACCCACACATACCCCCCCACCCCAGCTGCCACCATACAACCCCTCTCCCTCTGTCCATGTCATCGTCTCTGCCTCCATCCCTTAGTGTCACTGCCTCCCCGGACAGGCTCTCGTACTTTCTTTTTCTCCCTTGATAGTCCCAGGGATCTCCACTCCTGGACTGCAAAATCAGCCCCTCCCCTCCTTTTGTTACCAAACATTTACACTTACCTTTCCAACACTCACTGTCAGACCGTATAGCAATCATTCTCTGTTGAACCACAGGAGTCCTTTCCCCCCTCACCTTTTATCAACCCCATCCAGACAGGTTGGAAACAATTCAGTGGCGGTTCTACCCTTCCCTGTATCCTGTAGAGCTAGGTTCCCTATTGAAAGATTGTAAGCCAGTCACTTCTTGCCTTTGTAGTGCCCCCATTTTGGGGGGCGGGGGTGGGTGGTGGAAATGATCCTCACTGTAAAGATTTATACACTCCTTTGTCATACTGCATCCACAAGCATATATCAAGTTCATCCATTTGTGGTAGGTTATTCTTTTGCTTTCTTCTTCATCTTCTTTCTTCCTCAAGTCACATTCTGATCATCCAGCCATTGATGCCAGGTCAAATGGGTATCTGCAAGTATGGGTGTTCTTGTGCATCTCCCCTCACTTCATATCAGCAGGATGCTTCACACTCCATTCTAGTCTTCTGGGACCATGTCCCAGCCCCTGGTCCCAGGAGTCCCCAGGTCTCATCCTACTGCTTGTTAACCAGGTCTTACAAGAGAACTTTTGCTCGTATAATATGTTGTTGTTAAGTGCTGTTGAGTCAGTTCTGACTGATAGTGACTCTGTATAGGTTTCCAAAGAGTAAGTGGTAGGTTTGAACTGTCAGCCTTGAGGTTAACCATTCAGTGCTTATTCTACAGTACCATACTAGGACTACCATAATATATAATACATACAGATTCCTACGAACCAGTATGAAAAAAAGACAAGTAATCCAGTGAAAACCTGGCATCAGGATTGGAGGTAGACTCATTAACAACCTGTGATATGCAGATGATACAACCTTGCTTGCTGAGAGTGAAGAGGACTTAAAACATTTACTGATGAAGTTCAAAGAACACAGCATTCGGTATGGATTACATCTCAATGTAAAGAAAACAAAAATCCTCACCACTGGAACAATAAACAACATTCTTTTCAACGGAGAAAAGATTGAAATTGTCAAGGACTTCATTCGTCTTGAAGCAACTATCAACACTCATGGAAGCAGCAGTTAAGAAATCAAACGATGTACTGCATTAGGCACAAGACCTTTTTAAAATGTTGAAGAGCAAAGATGTCAGCTTGAAGACTAAGGTGTGCCTGACCCAAACCATGGTATTTTCAATAACCTCATATGCATGTGAAAGCTGGACAGTGAATAAGGAAGACCATAGAAGAATTGATGCATTTGAGTTATGATGTTGGAGGAGAATATTGAAAGTGCCATGGGCTGCCAAAAGAACCAGTACCATTTTGGAAGAAGTGCAGCCAGAGTGCTCCTTGGAGGCCAAGATGGCCAAACTTCGGCTCTCATACTTTGAACATATTGTCAGGAGGGCCCAGTCGCTGGAGAAGGATATCATGTTTTGTAAGGTGGAGGGTCAGAGGAAAAGAGGAAGACCCTCAATGAAATGATTGGCCAAGTGGCAGCATCGATGGACTCAAGTGTGACAACAATAGTGAGGTTGGCCCAGGATCGGGCAGTGTTTCATTCTGCTGTGCATAAGGTCGCTGTGGTTCGGTACCAATTCGATGGCACCTAACAACAACAACAAACCCAGTGAAAAAAGGGCTGTTTCAGGCAAGCTTTTCCCAAAGGAGAATACCCAGATGCTCAGTAAACATATGAAAAGATGTATTATTTATCAAGAAAAAGCAAATTAAAAATACAGAATACAATACCTACCAGAATGAGCAAACTATTATTTGTTGGCAAGGTGTGGAGCAACTGGAACAGAAATACATAATTCATGTGTGTGCCAAAAAACATACAAAAAATATTCATAGTGAGCCTACTTCCAAGAGCCAAAAACCAAAATGTGCACAAATAGTAGACTAGACATTTTGGTATTTTCATAAAGTATGGACTACACAGCACTGAAAGTGAACAAACTACTGCTACGTGTAGTAACATAGATAAATTTCACAACCGTGCTGTTTAGCAAAAGAAAACCAGACACAAATATATATATTGTATTCTTGCACTTATATAAGGTTAGACGACAGACAAAACTACTGTTATGGGGACAGAAGTTAGAATCATGGTTATGCTTGGGTAGGAGGTAGTGACTAGGATAGGAGTTAACGGGGTTTGGAGAGCTGGGTAGCATTCCTGACTTGGGTGATGACACTGTGTGTTCATTGTGCTGTACACTAATAATTTGTGCTGTTATATCTTAAGATTCAAAGTTAAATGCCCAAGATAACACTGTATGCGTAAACATTTATCGATGAACAAGTTTAGACTTAATGGAAGTCATGAGCTGTTTTCATGTGATTGGCTATTAAAACAGTTATTATCACTACAAATATTTTAAATATTAAACAAGAGTGTGACTGTCTGCATTTACAATTCTCACTTCAACTTGATATTTAAAAGCAAAGCTGAATGATCCATTAGTTTACATAAGTCAGGTCATAATGAAGTTATTTAGTGTTAAGAGCATTAATATTTACTGAGATATCTCTTTCTGTTTAGGGTTTGTGTTCGTTCTCGTTGTTGGGATGCCTGTATGGTTGTGGATGGAGGAACTTCTTTTGAATTTAATGATGGAGCAATAGCTTCAATGATGATCAGGAAAGAAGATGAACTCCGAACTGTGCTGTTAGAACAGTGAAGGATTTTCTCAGATGACAGATTTATGACTGGATTTTTTTTTTTTAAACTGTGGAAACAGAGTACTGGCTATAAAGCAACATTTTTTGCTTATTGTTGAGACTGGTTGCCTTGGGTTCAAAGGTGACCAAGAAATGAGATTTGTGTTATTCTTCTGTTGGATTGTGATGGAAATGATGCTCAGTAAGAAAGTAGATGGACTAAACTGATTAGAATTGATCTTAGTGAAATTTCTATATTGCTTATAATTGGGAACCAAGAGTGCTGATAGTGCTAAGAAAGGGCCTAATGTTCAGGATTGGAAATTTAACTGGTCAGGTTTCTTTTCCTTTCCTTTTTTCCTAGATTTGTGAAATTGGTCAGATCAAACACATATCATTTGATTAGTGCATATTTTTTATAGAACCTTAAAAAATATCAAGATTTTTTTAAAAACATTTTGATGTTGATGGAGAATTTTGATAAATCCTGCTGTTGACCTAATTGAATAGGTAAATGTGCTTTTAAATATGCTAATGATTTTCTAATTTCAGGATATAATGCTGTTATTATTCTACTGATTTAAGTTTCAACAATCACTTTTGAAGTTATTAATGGATCAGTGTTTTCATTTAGTTGACTTTAGTTCAAGTTAATTTCAACAATGCTGGGTAAATCACATATAGAAGGACAAAATCATGGTGTTAACAAATATCCTAAATACCTACTAGCTAATTTAGGTCATAGGCATTGATTACTTTCTTCTTTAAAAAAATTTGGGGAATGATTTGCATTTAATAGGCTTCTTCTATTTTTAAAATTCACTGGCATGGATTAAAGGATGAAAAGGTAAACTAGAACATGATTAGATATGTTCTATTAGGAGTTTGGTAAAACTTGAAGTTTTTTTTTTTTTTTTTTTTGCTTTAGTTAGGAGTAAGGAGTTTTGTTAGAAAAAATATATATATATTTGAGTAAATTTGCAAAATGCTCAAATTTGTTTTGGAATTACCTTACCTAATACTGTGGTTCCACTTGTATTCCAAGTTTCACACATCAGCATTGGAGGATAAAATGTGATTGCTTTCCTTTTTTTCCTATTATGATTGCAGAATTCCTTTATTTATGGAGGGAATTGATTTTACCCAATTTGTAAGCTACTTTAAATACAGAATGTAATTGACATCAACAGCTATTACTGCATAATGAAATAGTTGGTATTTTCATGTCATTTATTCAAAGTTGTCTTTTGTTTCACTTGCTGGTAAAAATTGTTCAGTCATTGACAGTATTTATTCAGTACCCACTCTGTGCCAGGTACTATGCCAGGCACTGGATATACATTGCTGAATGAAACAGACATTATTCTTACAGAACTTCAATCTAGTGAGCTCAAATCTGTGAAAGCTAGGGTATCTATTCAAACTGAGTGCACTTACAGGGTTGTTGTGGGTGGGAACAGACTCAATGGCACTTAACGACAACATAGGCTCCCTCGTGATGCAAATGGTTACGTGCTCAGCTACTAAGCAGAAGGTTGGCAGTTTAAACCCACCCATAGAATCTCGCAAGGCAGGCCTGGTGGTCTGCTTTTGAAAAGTCACAGCCTTGAACACTCACGTAGCAGTCTGCTCTGCACACAGGGTTGCGATGGGTCAGATGGACCCAATAGTAAGCAACAGCATATAAAGGTAGTCCCAATTTTGCTGTCTACCCAGAAGAATCTGTTCTATCCTCAGTACTTTCCCAGAGCAAGAGCTAGTTTCTGGGGTTTTGGGAGAAACGATCGGCTTAAGACACCACTTTATAAACAAGTGAAATTTCACACTGCAGAAACTGCGCTAACAGGTTTAAAGTACCTTCTTGAAAAAAGTGCCAACTCTCTCTTAAATTTCTCAAGGAAATAGATTGCCCAAAAAGGTACCTTAGGTCTGTTAGTATGTATAGGTAACCTGCTGTGTACAATTGTTCCTAAGCCATAGTTTAAAGGTTTAAAAAAAAATACTTCATGTGTTCTATTTGTGATATAACTTCTAATAGTTCTGCTCTGAGTGGGGATTTATTTGTAAGAGATGAAGAACCACAAAGGATGTTAAAATAGCAAAAATGTTTTTATGAATGAGTTAACTATATGTGAATGGAAACTGTATGTGAATAAAATTAAACTACTGTTATCTCTTCCTTTATACTTCATTACTTATTTCACATAACTCTGATGGGGGCCCCTACTTGAAAACCAATTTTTCATAAAATGTTATGTTTCATAAAACCTTTTCCCCATTGCTTTCACTACTATGTTTTGTTCTGTTTTCTGCTGACTTTTTAATCACTGCTAATATTTGACACAGGCTCATGATTTTTTAAATTATCGGATGGTAAGTGAGATAAAAAGAATTCAAACGACACAGATTTTTAGTTGGTAATTTTAAAGTTTTTATTGTGAATTGAGTGATGGTTTACATGGGAGAACATCAGCTTTACACTCATCCTATCCTATTTTGTTTCATTGCAATGATTACAATCCCCTCCATGCATCATCATTCAACAGTATTTGCTTCTACCCTCTGTTTTTGGATGTACACCACAATGCTCAGGAATAAATAATCATACAAACAACCAAAGGGCACCCCCTACAAGCCTGCCCCTCTGGCCACCAGCACACAGCCCCTCTCCCTTCTTGAGTCTAGAGTCCTGAGTCCCCAGCAGCTCCATCTCTCCACATCATCTGCTTCCATCTCTGGCATCGCTGCTGGGTCCCACACTCTGCTCCTGCTCTTCTTCCTTTATGGTCCCCAGGGAACTCTGCTCCTGGACTGTAATATCAACCACTCACCTCTTTTTGCTACAAAACAATTACCTTTACAGTTGCAACAATCGTAATCAGTCATGATAACAATTACTCACTGTTGAACCACAAGTCTTAATCCCCATCTCCTTTCACCAAACCCATCTAGACAGGATGAAAACTACTCAGTGGAGATTCTACTTTTCCCCACACCCTCTGAAACTAAACTCCCTCTTGAAAACTTGTAAGCCAGTCACTTTGTGCATTTATGGCCCCCTCATTTTAGGTAGCTAATGTCTAAGTTGCCCATCTCTATCAACCCTTTGTACAGAGGGAATTGGAATGATCCTTGCTGTGAAGAGTCCTTCCCTCTTGGTTGGTAATTTAAGCTACTACATCCATAATATGGGTCAAGTTCATCAAATTGTAGCAAATTACCACACCTGTTTTCTTTATCCAAAAAAATTTTTTTCTTGTTTCTTTCTCTAGTCAAGTTCTGATCATCCAGCCATTGAAGCTAGGTCAAATGGGTACTATCT
>NW_006408908.1:1055648-1056946 GCF_000296735.1 Chrysochloris asiatica
TTTCCACTCCCGTAAAGATTTACAGCCTTGGAAACCCTGTACAGGGTCGCTATGAGTTGGAATGGACTCCACAGCACATAACAATCAGTTATAGGCTGAAGATGGATTTAAAAGCTTTCTATAAACATGTTTCTGGCTACTCCTTTCCCTCCCGCTCAAGTGCCTATTTTACAATAGTAGGCAAGGGAAACCTAAGGTTCATAAGACAAGCATCTTAACATTATTTCCACTCTTTTACTCATTCGGACTATGCCTCAATCCCTGTATCACAGAGCCCTGTTCCAAGGTTGAGCATACGTCATTATTTACTTCTGCAATTAGCCCACGCAAACCTGCCTAAATGTTCTCCTATGTGCCTTGTTCTTCTATTCCCCTTCCCCTTCTTTTGTATTGCCCTCCCCAACACCTGGACTATTGTGTTGACACAGTTTTAAGAAAAAAGTGAAAAGTGTTTATTAACATGTCAGTATTTGAATATAAAATACTTAGTACTGTTAAGTAGATTCCCACTCATGAGGACTCTAACCAGATAGTGTAGAACTGCTCCACAGGATTTCCGACTCTGTAATCGGGTCAGAAAAAGAGGAAGACCCCCAAATAAGATGGATTGGCCAAATAGCATCAATGGACTCAAGCATGGCAACAATAGTGACATTGGCCCACGATCAGGCAGTGTTTCGTTCTGCTGTGCATAAACTCGCTATGAGTCGGTACTGACTCAATGGCACCTAACAACAACAGTCATTAAAGGGAGCAAACTACCATGCCTGTTTCCCAGAGAGCAGCTACAGAGTCAAACCTCCAGCTTTTAGGTGTAGCAGCTGAGTGCTTAACCACTGCACCCCCAGGGCTCCTGGTATTTGAGTATCTCTCTGTTCTTTAAGTGCTGGCAAGTTGGCTCCAACTTACAGTGAACCTGTATAGAGCTTCCAAGGAGTGCAGTCCAGCACGTGAACCTGCAGCTCCATGCCAGGGCTCCTCTGGTCCTGCGGGAACTGACAATCTCGGGACCCCAAGAGCACTTTTACTCAGTCCTAAGGAGTTCTGGTAGCGTAGTGGTTATGAATTGGGCTGCGAACTTCAAGGACAGTAGTTCGAAACTACCAGCTGTTCCGCGGGAGAAAGATGAGACTTTCTGCTCCCGTAAAGATTTACAACCTTGGAAACCCTGCACAGGGTCGCTATGGGTTGGAACAGACTCCATGGCACATAACAACAACAACGTGCGGTCATTCTGAGTTGCATCAATTTGATCGCAGTGGGGTTTTGAACTAAATTCCATTTGTTGTTGTTGTTGT
>NW_006408908.1:1057951-1058867 GCF_000296735.1 Chrysochloris asiatica
AACCCTATACAGAGTCTCTGTGAGTTGGAATCAATTCCACGGCACATAACCAACCACCGACCAATGGCCATGGAAAAGACTGCACCCTGTCAAAAGCAGAAAACATTCGAGACCTGGTAAAACAAGGCAGTCCCATGGAATAAGGCAACATTAAACATTAAACAGTGGTCAAAACAGCCTGGTATTGATACAATGAAAGATACATGTATCAATGGAACAGAATTGAAACCCAGAAGTAAATCCATACACATACAGTCAACTGATCTTTGACAAAGGGCCGAAATACATTAAACAGGGAAGAGACAGTTTCTTCAACAAATGATGCTGGCAAAATTGGAAATCGATTTGCAAAACAATGAAGCAAGATCCATACTTATCACCATATACAAAAACTACCTCAACATGGATTTAAGACCCAAATGTAAACCCCAGAACTATAAAGATCATCAATGAAAAGATAGGGGCAAATTTAAGGCCTGTAAAACATGGCATACATAGACTATCATATATTTCAAAAACATACAAACAGTAGAAGACAAAATATATACCTGGGAAATATTAAAATTAGAGACTATGCAAATCAAAAGACTTCAGGAGAATAAAAGGGAGTCCACAAACTGGGGAAATTTTTTGGCAACAACATATCAGACTCGGGACTAATATCTAAAATTTTTAGGAAACTACAACACCTCTACAAGAAAAAGACAAATAACCCAATTTAAAAATGGACACAAGACATGACCAAACACTTCACCAAGACATTTGAGCAGCCAACAACCATTATGAAGAAATGTTCACAATCATTAACCATCGTTGTTGTTAAGTGCCATTGACTTGGTTCCAACCCAAAGTGACCCTGTATAGCACTTCAAGGAGCAGCTGGTGGGTTTGAACCACCAACCTTGTGGTTCAAACT
>NW_006408908.1:1060462-1067180 GCF_000296735.1 Chrysochloris asiatica
CCAGGATCGGACATTGTTTCGTTCTGGTGTACATGGAGTTGCTATGAGTCGGTTCCGACTCGATGGCACCTGACAACAACAACACAATCTTTGAACAACAGGGCTCTGTGATACAGGAATCCATAGTTGGAATGGGTAAAGGAGGAGAAGTAATGTTAAGGTGCTTGACTGTCTTGTGGAGTTTTGGTTCCCCAGTCTTCTATTGTAAAACATACATTTAAATGTGATAGAAAGGAGTACTTGGAATTGTGATTACAGAAATCTTGTAAGCCTGTCTTCAGCCTACAACTGATTGGATTGGCTTAAAGGGGAATTAGCAGTTGTCCAGGGAAGTAGGCTTTTGTTAAGTCTTTGTGGAGTATGGGGCCTTAAGTGGAATCCTGAGCCCCACCCAGGGCCTTCTGAGGTCGGACATTCCCACTTTAAAAGACATGTGGGCCAACCAGGAACTAGAGGAACAGAAGGCATTTTTTGTTTCTTTTTTAAAAGTTTTTATTGTGATTTTTTTGTGATAATTTACATGGGAGAACATCAGTTCATTTCATTGCAATGATTACAATCCCCTGCATGCTTCATCATTCAACAGTATTGCTTCTATTCCCTCTGTTGTTTTTGTTTTTTTTTTGGATGTGCACCAAAACACACAGGAAAATATACAATCATTCAAACAGCCAAAGGGCACATCCTGCCCCCTGGCCACAAGCATACATCCCCTCTCCCTCCATGAGTCTGGAATCCTCAGCTGCTCCGTCTCTCCGTATCATCATCTCTGCCGCCATCTCTGGCATTGCCGCTTCCTGCTCAGAAGGTATTTCTTGAAAAGACAGACCACCAGAAATAAAGCAGGCTATCTGGTTGCTGGAATATCAAGTACACTGTTGTTTGCTTTGAAGCCATCAAGGCAAGCAAGGTCAACCCATCAGGGCAATTCCCCTTCCAAGACTGAAACTTAAAGGGAACAACAGTCTTATATGCTGGCTGGTGAACACCCTGGTCTACCTATGAGTGGAAGTGGGGGTGATGCAGCTATGAAGACATGGGCTGAATTTGGCTGTGTTCCACAGACATCCGTGGGAGAGAGAAAAGGAAGGGCTGGCTGATCTGAAGCGTAAGGAGGCATGTGAACTACCGAGCCCATGGACATTGACCTAGGACACTCTAGCTCATGGACATTGGGGGCTAGAGCTGAGAGTGAAGTGGACAACTGGTCTGAAGTGGAGGGAGGTATGCAAGAATGCCCAAACTTGCAGATAGTACCCATTTGACCTAACTTGGATGACTAGCTGACCAGAACTCGATCAGATGAAGATAGAGAAGTTTGATACATGGAGCAAGTGTGAATTGCTACAATTTGATGATCTGACCCTTTACTTATAGATGTAGTTGCTCAAAATTCCAACTGAAAGTGGACTCTTCCTATCATGGATCAGGCTTGCTTCCTCAGTGCATTGAGTTAATAGGGATGGGCAACTGAAACACTGGCTATCAAAAATGTGCCATATACAGGTATGAAGTGGCTGGCTGACAAGCTTTCATGAGTGTGCTCAGTTTCAGGAGGGGGGTAAGATAGAATCCCCACTGAATAGTTTTCCTCTTTTCCAGATGGGTCTGGTGAAAGGAGATGGGGGAGGGTGCGGGTAGGATTTTACAACTCAATTATATATAATTGTTATCAGGACTAATTGTGATTGTCACAAGTGTAAATGTAGATGTGTAACTAACTAAATGGGAGTAGTAGTTAATCTTTCATTTCAGGAACAGAGGACCCTAGGACCATTAAGATGGAAGAGTATGAGTGGAATGAGAGATCCTAATCAGAGAAGTAGTAACAGCAGAGACAGTGGCAGAGGTGATGGCAGAGAGAGCAGCTGACTCTGGGTCCATGGACTGAGAAAGGCTGTGTGCCTGTGGGCAGGAGGCTGGCTTGCAAAGTGTGCCCTTTGGACATTTAAATGAATACATATTTTGTTTTGTATATGTACATAAAAAAAAGAGTAGAGGTAAATACTGTTGACTGATGGTACATGGAGGGGATTGTAATCATTGCAATGTAACAAAATACGATTTACTGAATGTAAAACTGATGCTCTGCCCTGTAAACTTGCACTCAATTCATCATGTTGTTGTTGTTGTTATATGCTGTGGAGTTGGTTCCAACGCATAGCAACCCTGTACAGGATTTCTGAGGCTGTAAATCTTTACGGGAGCAGAAAAGCCTCATCTTTCTCCCATGGAACAGCTGGTAGTTTCGAACTGCTGACCCTGAGGTTAGCAGCCTGGAGACTCCATATATGTCAGAGTAGACCTGTGCCCCATGAAGTTTTCAACAGCTGATTTTTTAAAAAGTAGATTGCCAGGTCTTGACTCTCCAACTTTTAGGCGAGCAGTGAGTATATTAACTGTGCCACAGAGGGACTCCTAAGAGTTATTAGCTCTTATTGATGGCACTTGTCTATCAAGGTCAGCAGTTCGAATCCACCAGTCTGTGGGAGAAAGATGAAGCTTTCTAATCCTGGAAAGATTTACAGACTCAGAAATCCTATACAGGATCACTATGAGTAGGAAACAATTCAATGACACACAACCACCACCATCACTTGACAATCACACTAATGACACCACATCAAATATTTTCTACTTTGAAGTACAAAAAGACTCAAAACCACCGCCACTGATTCTGACTCATAGTAAACTTCAAGGACAGAGTAGAAGTGCCCCCTGGGGTGTCTGAGAGTAAATCTGTGCAGGAGCAGACAGCCTCATGCAAGCTTGCAGTTTTGTTGTTGTTATTAGGTGCCATCGAGTCAGTACCGACTCATAGCGACCTTATGCACAGCAGAACGAAACACTACCTGATCCTGGGCCAACTTCACTACTGTTGCCATGCTTGAGTTCATCGATGCTGCTAATGGCCAATCCATCTCGTTGGGGGTCTTCCTCTTTTTCTCTGACCCTCCCCCTTACCAAACATGATATCCTTCTCCAGCGACTGGTCCCTTCTGACAATATGTCTAAAGTATGAGAGATGAAGTTTGACCATCTTGGCCTTCAAGGAGCACGCTGGCTGCACTTCTTCTAAAACGGATCTATTGGTTCTTTTGGCAGCCCATGGTACTTTCAATATTCTCCTCCAACACCATAACTCAAAGGCATCAATTCTAATATGGTCTTCAGTATTCACTGTCCAGCTTTCGCATGCATATGAGAACACTGAATGGTTTAAAATTAAGAAAGGTGTACGACAAGGTGGTATTCTTTCACCATACTTATCCAACCTGTATGCTGAGCAAGTAATTCAAGAAGCTGGGTTATATGAAGAAAAACGTGGCATCAGGATTGGAGGAATGCTCATTAACAATCTGCAATATGCAAATGAAACAACCTTGATCGCTGAACGTGAAGCTTGCAGTTAGCGGCCCAATTAAGTCAAAGCACCACCAGAGCTCCAAAATTTACCACAGTGCATAAGAAAAAAGGAAAAAGAAACAAGAAATAAATACAATTCAGTCCAAGTCCTGATTTTTATAAAAATGTGTTTTATTTTAAAATCTGTAAAGAGCAGAAATTGCCTACAAAAATACAGATTACTCTGAAATGTTAGCAAAATAGCTTATGGCTGCACTTGAGTTGGAAGTACTGTATGTATGACAACATCTGGAAGTCACACTACAACCAGATCTGACCACCAGCCCTTGTCACTGATCTGTAAACAATAATTTCAAGTAGTAGTTAGCACTCATTGAAACATAATCTTTTCCTGTATAACACGACTCCAAAAAGTTCTTCCTCAGGTTTGAGCAGATAGGGTACTTCTTTTGATTTTTTTCCTAACATTTGAAAACTATGATTAACAAGATGCTATCAAGGAATGATGGGTTTGGAGACATTTTGTTCCATTTTGAACATATGGGGAAGTCATCGATAAGAAACTAGCTTGTTTCTTTTTCTAAAGCATAATTTCATCTTTTTGCTGCTCTGTGCCTGGTTCTGGCCTTTCAATGGTTTTGTTTGATAAAAGTACCAATCAATCTAAAGGAATCAGCACCTGAGCCTTAACTTTATACAAAAACAAGTAGTGCTTACTGCACTGAAACTACACAGACCTGCTTTGAGTGTGTGTTTCTCGACCCTGTAGTTCCTTCTCGAAGAACTACAGGTTCGGAAACTTTTGAAAATGTGTAGTTTCGAGCCATTGTTGTAGGCACTCATCTTTAAAAAGGCAATTAAAATACGCAATTCCAGAGTGATATAAAAATAACTTCAAAAACCTCAGCAATAGAGAAAACAGCAGGCATCTCCACTTCGGCATTCAACATTTCAAGAATAGAGACAGGATTGGTTATGATCACCTTCCTGAAGCAAAGCCAATCATTTTAAGAGCGGAAAAACCCATGTTAACATAATTTGATCATAAAGCTGGTAAACCACAATGATATTCCCTCAACTAATTTACAAATCTGGAAAAATTACCTTATGTAAATGGAAAAAAAAAAAAAACCTCAAACTAATGTCATAAGCCCTCAAATTCTACACCAGTTCTGTATGTCTGTTTTGTTTGGGTTTCTAGGTGAATTCTATGGGACTATGTGTTGTTCACAGGAACCAAATTTCAACTCCAATGTCAAAGCTGAAATGCAATGTCTCATTTCTCAGAAGAGATTAGTCAAACACTATTTGCAATTCAGCTCACAATACAAATAGCTCATTGTTGCCCAATCTCTGTGTTATATATAACAGCAATACTGAAAAATTAAATAGAAAAAAACTCAAGTTCCCCTATAGGCTAGGAAAACTATTTGCTGGTGGTGACTGTTAGCTCGATTCTAAGTAGATTTGATAAGAGCACTTGGAAGACAAGGCTCACATTTTGCTCTTGAAGGGACCTTGAAATGACAGGCTCACTCTCCTAAATTTTCAAAACAACCTACCACTCAGGCTTTTAAAGGAATACCTGCATCAGAAGCTTTTATAGTTCTTTTTAAAAAGCAGCACCTGATTGTTTCCTCTCTCAACTCATCCTCTAATGCCAAGATACTTGCAGAATGAAGGCAAAAGAAAAACCTGGAATCAAAAATAGTTGAGGGCTCCAGCATTCGGGCTTCCTATCTATTTTCCCTGGACCACAGTAAAAGGAGACATCTCCCAGTAATGCTTCAGGGGCAGCTAGGTCTGTGCAATGACAGCCGACATTCGATGCCCCATATCTCCTGGCTCCTTTGTTCACAGACAGTCGGCCGGGCAATGGTAGTAAAAGGGGAACCATTAATCTTTATCTGAGGAAGCGCTTCCTGCAACACTTCAAGGATACCTTCAGGCACGATTCCAAAAGCCTGTAGTGTTTTTAATGTGGGGATTTCTCCAAGTTCACTGAAAAAGAAGAGAGAGACTTTCAGAGTGACAGTATCTATGGAAACTATTGTACCGGACTTACATGGCCCCCATTTTTTTTTTTTTTTTAAACAACTACAGTTATAAACAAGACTCAAAATTTCCCTCCACCCCACTTTGTATCATATTCTATAAAACACAATCTGGAAATACAATTTGCAATTTGAGAAAGTAACAAAGATGAATCAAATTGGAAAGCACAGGTCTTAGTAAGCACGGCAGGGCGTTTTGTTGAATGAGACGCAAGACCACCTTAGAAACTCCAAGGTATATTTAAAATGCAATAGGATTTGCTTCCTTTCTTCAGTCCTGATTTACACAGTGACCTAAAAAATTGTACTATGTTATAAGAAATAGCTAGCAAACAAGTAATGGAAAAGTCAGTGTTTTATAGACGTATCCATTGGATTCACCACAGGTTAAATGCAATTTAAGCATAAAGACTTAACCTTTATTGGAACGTGTTAAGTGCCCTTGAGTCTTGATCCTGAATAGGGTTTCCAAGGAGCAGCTGGTGGGTTTGAACCACTGACCTTGTGTTTCAAACAACTTTGCAGTCTAGTGCATAAAGCCACAGCAACACACAACAGGCGCTCTCAAAAGGAGAAGTCAGGCACTGTCAAAAAGATGTTAACTTAATGTTGTTAGGTGCCATCGAGTTGGTACCAACCCAGGGCGACCTTATGCACAGCAGAACGAAACACAGCCTAGTCCTGGGCCAACCTCACTATGGTTGCCATGCTTGAGTCCATCGATGCTGCCACTTGGCCAATCCATCTCTTTGGGGGTCTTCCTCTTTTTCTCTGACCCTTTACCTTACCAAACATGATGTCCTTCTTCAGCAACTGGTCCCTCCTGACAATATATCTGAAGTATAACAGACGAAGCTTGGCTATCTTGGCCTCTAGGGAGCACTCTGGCTATACTTCTTCCAAAACGGATCTATTGGTTCTTTTGGCAGTCCATGGCACTTTTAATATTCTCCTCTAACACCATAACTCAAAAGCATCAATTCTTCTACGGTCTTCCTTATTCACTGTACAGCTTTCACACACATATGAAGTTATTGAAAATACAATGGCTTCAGTCAGGCACACTTTAGTCCTCAAGCTGACATTTTTGCTCTTCAATATTTTACAAAGGTTTTGTGCAGCAGATTTGCCTAATACAATACGTCGTTTGATCTCTTGACTGTTACTTCTGTGCATGTTGATAGTTGATCCAAGAAGAAGGAAGTCCTTGACAACTTCAATCTTTTCTCCGTTGATAAGAATGTTGTTTATTGGTCCAGTGGTGAGGATTTTTGCTTTGACATTGAGATGTAATCCAT
>NW_006408908.1:1068165-1068949 GCF_000296735.1 Chrysochloris asiatica
CTGATTCCAGATCTTTGCACATTTTGTTGTAATATTTGGCTTTATCTTCTCGAGCTGATCTTTGAAATGTTCTGTTCAGCTCTTGGACCTCCTCAATTCTTCCATTTGCTTTAGCATCTCTATGCTGCACAGCAAGTTTCAGTGTCTCTTCTGACATCTTGACCATTTCCTTCTTTCTTGTCTTCTCAATCACTTTTTGTTTTCTTCCTGTATGATATTCTTGATGTCATCCCACAACTCTTCTGGTCTTCGGTCTTTAGTGTTTAACGTATCAAATATGTTCTTCAGATGATCCCTAAATTCAGGTGGGATATATTCTTAGTCATATTTTGGCTCTCATCATTTTCTTCAGCTTCAGTTTGAATTTGCATATGAGTAATTGACCGTCTGTTCCATGGTGTGTCCCTGGCCTTGTTTTCACAGATGATATGGAGCTTTTCCATTGTCTCTTCCCACAGAGGTATTCAATTTGATTTCTATGTATTCCATCTGGTGAGGTCCATGTATATAGTAGTCTCTTATGCTATCTAAAGAAGGTATTTGAAATGAACAAATCATAGATTTTGCAGAATTCTATCATGCGTTCTCCAGCATCATTTCTATCACCGAAGCCATATTTTCCAACTACTGATCCTTCCTCTTTGCTCTCAACCTTTGCATTCCAATCACCAGTAATGATCAATACATACTGATTGCATGTTTGATCAATTTCAGATTAAAGAAGTTGGTAGAATTCTTCTATTTCATCCTCACTGGCTTTAGTGGTTGGTGCGTAAATTTGAAT
>NW_006408908.1:1069699-1071156 GCF_000296735.1 Chrysochloris asiatica
GTCTGGAAGGTCATCTGAAACCTGTCCACCATGGGTGACCCTGCTGATATTTAAAATACCGGTGGTATAGCTTTCAGAATCACAGCAACTCACAAGCCAACACAGTGCGACAAAATGACAGACAAGTGGTGGCCGTTTGGTTACTTTTTTGATAACTTAATAAAGCCCATTAAATGTATTAAAACCTAATAATGACCTCACCTAAGATGTTTTAGACAGTCACGCAGTTAGATGTAGATGGGGGAAGAGGGTTGATACTTTTATTGGAGGAAAGAGCCTTTTTATGTCTCTACAGGTAGGATTTTTTTTCTATCATAGATAAGCTAACCCTCTTCTTAACCACAGTAGGTTCAATACAACTCTGTTAACAGAGACATCATCCTGGCTCATGAGAAAGGGAGCCTATTTCCTAAAAGTAAATACATGTAATGATTCAGTCTTTTAAACTCAGATCATTGTGCCTAGAAATCCATCTCTCTGATGTGTGTTTGCTCCAGGTTGGGACACACAGTACAAAGTCTCATGAAAGAGAACATTTATTTTGGAATTTCAACAAAATCCCACTACAGGTCAAGGGTCACAATAATGACCTTGTTTAGAAGCATCCTTTACATTTTCACATTGTCAGTGATTTTAACAACAGCAAAACATTCCTTCCTTATGAATAATTGTAACCTTACTTCTCTTTATTCCTTCTACCTATTCTGTACACCAGTGACTAAGTCTGCTCCTATGCCTATCACAGATGATGTTAAATTATGTCCCCTGCTCCAAAAACCTTCAAAGTTTTCCAAATGTTTATGGAACCTTAAACACATCTCAGATGGCCTCAGGACATTCTATGCTTACCTGCTCTTCTCTAAATGAGTGTATTCTACAAAGTGGCTTCAATACCATAGGTGTTTCACATAGGTTAGTTGAATATAAGATGAAGAATAATTTAGAAAATGACAGCACTATCCAAACAGAAGACGTAAGCCTGTTGCTAATCAGGGAATGATACGAACTGACGATCACAGCAGGCAAGATGAACATCAAGAAGAATAAATGGCTGTTACTCTAAAGTACCTACATTCTGGAATGAAAATTAAAATATACAAGGGAAGGGCCAGAGACTCAAGTCAGATTCAGACAATGACGTGGAATGATGGATATCCCTGCTGATGTCAGCTAGATCTTGGATAAAGGCAGAAATTACCAGAAAGATGCTTACCTGTTTTTATTCACTATGCATAGGCATTACACAATGTGGATAATAATAAACTATGGTTAATATTGTGAAGAATGGGTTTTCCAGAACATTGAATTGTGCTAATGAAGAACCTGTACGGAGACCATAAGGCAGTAGTTCAAATAGAACAATATGTATGCTGAGCAAATAATTTGAAAAGTTAGACTATATGAAGAAGAATGCAGCAATGGAAGTTAGGGGAAGGTTCATTAACCTGAAATATAAA
>NW_006408908.1:1071911-1080319 GCF_000296735.1 Chrysochloris asiatica
ATAACTAACACTCATGGAAGCAGCAGTTAAGAAATCAAACTATGCATTGCATTGGGCAAGTATGCTACAAGGGACCAATTTAAAGTGTTAAGAAGCAAAGATGGCACTCCGAATACTAAGGTACACTGACCCAAGTTATGGTATTTTCAGTCACTGCATAGGCATGCAAAAGTTGGACACTGAATAAGGAAGACCAAAGAAAAATTAATGCCTCTGAATTATTATGTTGGTGAAAAATACTGCCAGAAAACTGATACAACCTTTTTGTTGGAAGCGTTGTGGTGGAGTTGGTCCTGGACTGACAGAGAATGAACAAATCTGTCTTGAACAAAACCTAGGCAGAATGCTCCTTAGAAGTGAGGAAGACCAAAGAAAAATTAATGCCTCTAAATTATTATGTTGGTGAAAAATACTGCCAGAAAACTGATACAACCTTTTTGTTGGAAGCGTTGTGGTGGAGTTGGTTCTGGACTGACAGAGAATGAACAAATCTGTCTTGAACAAAACCTAGGCAGAATGCTCCTTAGAAGTGAGGATGGTGAGACTTTGTGTCATGTACTTTGGATATGTTCTCAGAGGTGACCAGTCCCTGGAGTAGGGCATCATGCTTGGTAAAGTACAGGGTCCGTGAAAAAGATTCCCCAACAAGATGGATTGCCACTGTGGCTGCAACAATGGGTTTGAAAGGACTGTGTGAATGGAAGGTGATTGGGCAGTCTTTCATTCTGTTGTACTCAGGTCACTGTGAGTTAGAACCGACTTGATGGCACCTAACAACAAGCCTACAGATATAATAATCCAGTTTAGAAATAAGGATTCATTTTTCTGTTAATGAGGTCATCATTAAGTCCTAAACTTAATCAATTCTGAGTAGATTAAACACAGACGTGGACACACACTGGGAAAGTCAGATGCAGTGTGAGGATCACCTAGGAAGCAGAGAAATACTGACAGGGAAGGCATTGACACAGTAAAGCCTTCGATTCAGGCCTGTAGCCTCCAGAACCGTGAGAAAATAAATGTCTGCCCTTCAAAGTCATGCATTTGTGGAATTTCTATGGCAGCATCAGGAAACTTGGAAAAAGAAGGACAACTGGCCAAATCCAAGATACTGACTTCTCTGGTTTTCAACAAAATGCCTATTTAAATTTGACATGAGGAAGAAATTTCCTGTCTCTGCATCAGAATGAAGGGAAATCTTTGGGAGAACAGATTTGATATAATTCCCAAGATGACTTGAGTACAGTGTTTC
This sequence comes from Chrysochloris asiatica, assembly GCF_000296735.1. NCBI lineage: Eukaryota > Metazoa > Chordata > Mammalia > Afrosoricida > Chrysochloridae > Chrysochloris > Chrysochloris asiatica. The sequence continues at coordinate 1,073,164 of NW_006408908.1, forward strand.
ACAAAAGATGGACCAGAATACATCTTTGCACTCTCGTGAGTCTGTAGAAGTTGCTGAGCAGGTAAAAGATGAGCCCGCCTACAGGCCATCATTGGATACAGACTATTTTTAGTGTGTCCAGAAAACCTAGATTCTAGACTCAACTCAGCCATGAACTCATTGTGCAGCTTTCGATAGCTTACTTCACTGAGCTGGTTCTCCATCTCCACTAGGTCAAAAGGAACACTGGATTCTTGGATCACACTAGTTACTCCACGCTCCCAATCTTTCCGTTCCTTGACAACTCCCATTCAAAGATTATAGACCTTGCCTCTGAGCCCAGGCACAGGTTTGCAGTCAAAGGCATTTGGAATCCATTAGAGTTGATTTGAAAACAAAACAAAACAACAACAACTTGGGTCTGCTTCTTCAATTATACCATGAGCTTGGCAAAAGCTGTCTTAACTTCTTTTGCAATCTCTCCAGAGTTACAGTATTCTAAAACTTAAAGTCTGCTCACTGATAAATAGCCTGCTCACAAGATAAACTGAACTATCTTAGCCAACTCAACTTTATAAGCAGTTTAAGCAAAAAAAAAAAAAAAAACCTCTACTTTGGTTTTTCTATTTGATGTTCTTTCAAAATCAATCTGCGGTACACTGATATTGATGTTTCAGTTTTAAGTGTCTACTAGTTGTCACGACAATATATTAATTCTAGAGGCACAGAAAAGAAGTTCAAAACATCTCCATCAATCAATCCTAGAGTGGTGAAGACTATTTCTGTCTACGTTCATTCAACATTAAGATTCTTGAAGTCATAATTAATAGTCATTATTACTCTCATAATGTGCACATGCTATCAGGAGGGACCACTGCCTAGAGAAGGACATCATGTTCGGTAAAGTGGAGGGTCAGCGACAAAGAAGAATACTCCAATTAGGTGAACTGAAACAGTATCAGCAACAGTGGGCTCAGAGGAGCAACTACTGTGAGAATGACTCAGGACAAGCTGGTGTTTTGTTCTCTGGTGCCATGAGTCCAAACCCACTTCACAGCACCTAATAACAATGACTATCGGTTCCACAAACAATACTTACAGTAAAGCTTCAGGTATAATATCATAGCATCGACTAAGTGACAGGTGTTGGAGGTAGATGAGCTGGTGAAATTCCTGCATGCAGTCATTCTTTAGCAAGACACTGTCACTAAAACAGAGCACAAGAAACGAAGGTCAAACCCTCTCCAGCAATCCTAGAGTGAGGAAAACACAAACAGTCTGCTGCTTAACTCCTTTCATCCATCAGTAAGATTCTGGTTCTACTCCATGAGCAGTTATGCTTTCTCTACTTTTGATACAAAATAAATAAAATCATACCTTAAGTCTAGGTGGACAAGTTTGGGGCATCTTCGAATTAAGGTACAGACATCTAAGAAGAGAAACAGGACAGTTGTTATTGTTAAGTGCCGTCGTGTCAGGTTTGACTCATAGAAACCCTGTATAGGGTTTCCGAGGAGAGCTGGTGGATTTGAACCGCTGACCTTGCGGTTCACCTGGGCATTGCAGTAGAGTCCTACAGAGCATAAAATGTGGAACCTTTGATCATTATTACCATTTGCTACTGTGGTGGAGGCTCAGGACAAGGCAGTATGAGCTGTCTAATTATGGGGTTGTTGTTAAATGCCATTGAGTCAATCCCAACTCACAGCGACCCCGTGTGGCAGGCTGCAACTGCTCTGTTCCACAGGGTTTTCTAGGTTGCAATCTTTACTGGAGTAGATCGTTCAGCCTTTTCCCACAAGGTCACTGGGTAGGTTTGAACTGCCAACCTTTCACAGTTAGCAGCCAAGCACTGAATTGCTGAGCTACCAGGGTTCCTTTGCACAACTACTAGAAGAAACATATTTGTCATCTTTACATATAAAATGTCCTACCCACTACGCTCTGGTAGCGTAGTGGTTACGAATTGGGCTGCGAACCTTAAGGTCAGCGGTTCGAGACTACCAGCTGCTCCGCGGGAGAAAGATGAGGCTTTCTACTCCCGCAAAGATTTACACCTTCGGAAACCCTGTACAGGGTCGCTATGGGTCGGAACCGACTCGACGGCACTTAACAACAACAACAACAACCCAGAAACTCCAAGAGAACAACGTGAAAAACAAGTGGAAATGTTAGAACTGTGTACAACGACTACTTAACAGCAGTCCATAGCTTATCTATGTACCAGCAAAGCCTGGATGTAAATAGAAAAGAAAACAACAACATATCCCATTCACAAAAACAAAAAAAGCAAACCCAAAATACCAGTAGATATAAACACATAGCATGTTAGAAAGCTGGCATTTCAAATCAATGGAAAAAATCTTGGGTCATTAAAAATCAATACTGCTATCACAATTAGAAAAAACTGTTTTTTGTTTTTTCCATCTCATATAGCCAAAGAGAGTCAACTTATATTAAAAAGTTCTTCAAACAAAAGATACTTCTTGAAAGAAAGACCGACAGGAAAAACACAAAACAATAACGGCAGTCCGACGGACTACAAGAACAAGCAAGTTGCTCACCCAGGAGACATCAAGGCAAGTGGTCGGGTCCCCTCAGGTCAGTCCCCTTCCAAGACTAAGACTCAATGGGAATACACATGTAGACATGCACTCTGAGTGGGGACCATGTTTGTCACCAATAAGGGCAGTGAGGGAAAAACAGCAATGAAGCTGCAAGCTAAGCCCTACAACATTCAATAGACGCTTGTGAACCTAGGTGGAGACCTGGTTGGCCAGCAGTGTGGCAAGATATGAGGACTCTTGGGCCCAGAGTCAGTGACATAGCCACAGAGGACTAGAGTGGAAAGTGAAGCATCCAGCTGATAAGAAGAGACGGCATATGCATAAGAACAACCACACTTGCAGATAATACCCACTTGACCAGGCTTCAATGGCTGGATGATCAGAACTCAACTAGAAGAGGAAAGAAGAGGAAAAAAACAGAGATCTGATACAATTTGATGAACTTGACCTACACCTATGGATGCAGTAGCTCAAAAGAGGGAACAAATCTTTACAGCGAGAATCATTCCCACCCCCTCAATACACAGGGTAAACAAGAATGGGCAACTTGGACATTGGCTACCCAAAAAGGGGGGCTACAAAGGCAAGAAGTGACTGGCTTACAAGCTTTCAGGAGGGAGCTTAGATCCAGAGGGCATAGACGAAGGCAGAATCTCCACTGAGTAGTATCCAATCTGTCTGGGCGGGGCTGATGAAAGGAGATGGGGATAGCACTCATGTGGCACAATAGTGAATATTTGTTATCAGGACTGACTGTGAGGGTTGGAAATGTAAAGGTAGACATTTTATAGCAAAAGGAGGGGAATAATTGACTTTGCAGTCCAGGAGCAGAGGTCCCTGAGACCATCAAGGGAGAAGTGCGGGGTGCAGGACCCTACCCAGAGAAACAGTGACACCAGAGATAGAGGCAGAGACGATGATGAGGAGAGATGGAGCGGCTGGGGCTCTAGACCCAGAGAGGGAGGGGGCTGTGTGCTGACGACTGGGGGGCAGGCTTACAGGGTATACCCTTCGGTTGGTTGATGATGCATGGAGGGGACTGTAACTGTGACAATGAAATGATATACAATAGAATGAATGTAACGCTAATGTTCTCCCACATAAAGTATCACATAATTCACAATAAAACAGTAAAAAAAAAAAAAAAGTTCTTCAGACAGGTAAGGACTTTGTGAACACAAACGAAAGCATGTAAGGTAAAAGTGACATTTACTACATGAAAATTTAAAAACTCTACCATGTTCAAACAAAACAAAAATCATAAATAGAAGTAAAGAGGAATCAGAAAACTGGACACAAATGTTTGCAACATATAGGCTTTATGATCTTATTATGTAAATAATAAAAGAGATGAACACAAGGGGCTATAGAAACATTGTGGGAGAATGGAATGAAAAGATAATGGAATTTTCCCATTAATTTTTTGAAGTTCCCTTTGTACAACAGAAAATGGGTAAAGAATATGAATGACAATTTTCAAAATACAAAGATAATGAGAATGGAAAAATACAAATTAAGATTAGCAACAACGCTTTTTGGTTACCATATGAAAAAAAAAGTCTGTAATAATATCCAATATTAATAAAATATAAGAAAGCTTCAAAAAGCTCTAGGAAAAATAGAATGAAAAGATAATGGAATTTTCCCACAAACTTTCTGACGCCCCCTCATATAACAAAGCAGTTCCTCCCATACACTACCAGTAAATATTTAAATTTATACTTTTAAAAAAGTATTTAGAGACTTATACTTAGCTCTTGGACCAAGTAATTCCACTTTTAGAGAAATAATAACAGATGTAGATGCAGATAATCACTACAGCAATAACATCCCCTAAATTCAAATGGAGGATTCGTTTCATAACTTCATCCATTCCATGGAATACAATGCTAATAGTTGTTATGAAAAAGTACTTCGATACATTTCATGGCATAAAAAATACTCAGGGCTTATACTGTAGGAGAGGACTTCAAAAGGTTTGGGGGAAAGCCGTATCGTATAGTGAAAACAAAACAAAATGTACACAATGTCCTGCAATCTCAATTTAGTTAAAACACCAAAAAGAAAGGGAAGGAGCAGGGCTGGTAGGTTAGAAGAAAATACACCAATATGTTAGCTGCAGTTTTCAAGGGTGGTGGCTCATAGATGGCTTTTCAGAACTTAACAATTTTCATCATCACAAAGTGAGTCCATAAATGCTATTTGTTGTTGTTGTTGTTAAGTGCCATCGAGTCAGTTCCAACTCATAGCGACCCTGCATAGGGTTTCCGAGCAACAGTTGGTGATTTAATACTGCCAACCTTGCGGTTCAAACCGACCTTAAGGTCAAGTGCTTATCCTACAGTGTGGGAGGTGGGAGAAAGCACACACTATCAGCATTTCCAATTCCCCACCCCCCCACTTGCAGCTACATCTCCAGTCAGATTCCCTCTTCTGAATCCTATACTTGCATTTATAACAACCTCATCAATATGACCATTTGGAAATATGCCCGGCATCTCAAGCTTATTTCTAGTACCAAATACTTCTTTAGTATCAAATACTTAATTTCTTGCCTAAATCAGTTTCTTCCCTAATGTCTTTCCCAGCTCAGCAAATAGTACTCCATTCATCCAGGTGCTGAGGTCAAAATCCCTTGGAGTCACATGTTTGTTGTTGTTGTTATGTCAAATCAGTTCCGACTCATAGCGACCCTATAGAGGGTTTCTGAGGCTGCCAATCTTTACGGGAGCAGAAAGTCCCATCTTTCTCTGGCTGAGTGGCTGGTGGACTTGAACTGCTGGCCTTGCGGTTCCCAACCCAGGGACTGCCTGTAGCTGTTTGCCTTTCTCTAACCCTTCTTCATCAGCTGCTACTTCAGCTAAAGATGGGAATAATTACAATGAGCACTGGATTAAGTGAGCTACTTTATAGACAGTAGCATTGGGAAGACTGTTGTTGTTAAGTGCCATCGAGTTGGTTCTGACTCATAGTGACCTTCTATAGGGTTTCCGAGGAGCAACTGGCAGGTTTGAACCTCCAACCTTGTGATGAGCACGCCAGTGCTTATCCTGCAGTGCCATACATCCTAATCAGATCTTTTATAATTATTATTGTTGGCTACTGTTGTTAAGGCCTCAGGGGACCAGACCCTGTGGCTCTTACCTGATTGCTGAAGATTCTTCCGGTAGCCGCTAAGATTCAGCTGGGTGATGGTTTCTGTTACGTGCTCCACAGCAATTTGCAAATGATTTGCAGTGAAGTCAAAACACCAGGAGAGGTTCAGTTCATCCAATCTGCCCAGAAGACAGGTGACAGGAAAGCATGAAACCACCACATGGAAAACGATTCTCTGCTTAGATGCCGTTGTGTGCAGTGGAGTGGATTCTGACTCACAGCAATCTCATAGGACATAATAGAACTGCCCCGTAGGGTTTCCTAAACTGCAGTCTTTCTGCCCAGACTTTTCTCCCACAGTAGCAACAACAGTAGAACAGCTGGTGGGTTTGAGCCGCTGACCTTAGGGTCCGCAGCTGAGTGCTTAACCACTGTACCACCAACGGTCTTTACTTAGTTGTTGTTAAGTGCCATCGAATCGATTCTGACCCATAGCGACCCTGTATAGGGTTTCCAAGGAGCAGCAGGTGAGCTTGAACCACCGACCTTGCAGTTTAAACGACTTTGCAGTCTGATGCATTAGCCCACAGCGCCACACCAGGACTCCTCTTTGCTTAGAGAGGGTCCTAAAACAAAGAAAGAGGGGATCTCACTTTATCATACCGGCCAGGAAGTGACCAGCTTAGAGTACTACCTAAAACTACAGCAAAAATACAGCTACACATTTCTTACCATTTATGCACAAAACTTTGAATGTGCCTTCCCTCCACCTTTCAAACTCCTGTACCACAGTTTGTTTCAGAAAGTTGCCAGGAGACCTGAGCAGCTGCCTTAGTGAATGCTGCCCCCTTCTGGAAATAAAGGGAAACACTGTCCACTCCTTTCTTCTGCAGGACTGACTGAAAATGCTAGACTCTAGCGTTTTTCTCCAATCTCCCAGACAGGGATAGCAAACAAAGACTGAGACATTACTCAATCACCCTGTTTCAAATACACTGACAGATGATACTGGGGATTCCGAATACAGAACAAGTTACCATTGCACAAAGGCACTTAATCTGATTCTGCCTCTGCTAATAGACCATGTCCGAACATTAAGACTCCCTGGCCCGCTCTGACTTTACTGACTAAAGACAGAGACAGGACTATACATTTTATTTGGTTAACAGTTTCTTACCCCCAAACAATCTGCTTACAACAAATCATGAACAAAAAACTAGGTATAATGCTGTGGCACAGAGCCAGAGAGATATTTTAAAAAAAAACAAACCGAAACAAATGCATAGACACAATATTGGATATTCTGGAAACCACATCCCTCTTCACTTAGGAAAATCTGCAACTTTGTAGGCTTTGTGTAGTAACCTGATTACTCAATATAAACATGTTTTTAATGAAGTCACCCACATATGTAGATTATATTTGCAGTGTACCAAATTTAAATAAAACTGTAAATTAGGTCTACAGAAACTGTTGTTGTTGTCAGGTGCCATTGAGTCGGAACCGACTCATAG
>NW_006408908.1:1081445-1083071 GCF_000296735.1 Chrysochloris asiatica
TTTAATAGATTCCTTTCAATTAATGTTTTCCTTCTTTTTAGTAGCAACCAACACAAGGGATGCTACACAAGTACGCAGTACAGTCTAAACTGACCTAGCCTTTGAGTTGTGACAGCAAGTATGAGAACAAAGGATACTGCATTCTCCAAGTGGAATTGGTCCTGGGTTTGGGATAGAGTTGCAAGAACTTGAACAACTAGGAATGGCTTTAAAAATTTACCTGATTATACTCAGATGTGGAAGGACCCCCAGTGGTATGGTGAGTTAGGTGATGGGCTGCTAACTGCAAAGTTGGCAGTTCAAACCCAGTAGCCACTCAAGATGATGCTGTCTGCTTCTATGAAGATTTACAGTCTCGGAAACCCTCTATAGGGTTGTGATGAGTTGGAATCGACTGGTTGGCAATGGGTTTTGGTATTCAGATGTAGGAGTCCTTGGTGATGCAATGGTTATGTACTCCACTACTAGCTGACAGATACCTAAGAAGACAGGCATGACAATCTGCTTCTGAAAGGTCACAGCTTTGCTCTTCACAAGTGGGGTCACCGTGCGTCAGAACTGACTGAACAGCTTCCAATCACAATGGCATTCTGATAGAAGAGGTAACAGGATATTGGTACAAGATCACAATAACCAAGTGTCAGATCTTTCCTACCTGAAACAGTTGTTCAGCAAAGACTGCAGTGCAAATTCAGAGAATCCATGACACCCACAAAGGTTTAGCCGCACTAAGTTCGAGTTCTGCCCAAGATAGCTGAGGAAAGAAAACAATGCCAAAGCAATACCAGTAAGTTATTCTTGTCTGCTTCACAAGCATCCTGGGGAAGGACAACAGTGAAGATGTAAAGCGTGCAGGCCTTGAGTCAGAAGTATGAGCGCTTAGCCTCAAATGTCCTTCTCTGTGAAATGGCACTATTAGGACCTTCTTGGCCTGGTTTTAAAAAGATTTAACGATATAATGTAATGAAGAGCTTAGCGCAGCACTGAGTACATGCACCAGAAACACAAGTCAGTGCCTGTTTTAAAATGTAAGCAGGGATAAAAAGAAAATGGAATGAACTTATTTCCATTTCTCTCATAATTGGAGCTGGATTTTAGGAAAATGTCGACTTACAAAGTCACCGGGTCCTTTCCAGTTGTTGTTATTGTTAAGTACTGTCGAGTCGGTTCCAACCCATAGTGACCCTGTATAGGGTTTCTGAGGAGCAATTGGTGAGCTTGAATACCCTCTCCTTAAAATTCTCACTCGAGTGATATATTAAGAATAAGAACTCTGGAGATTCATCCTATATTGCCAGGTTCAAATCTTAGTTCTGACACTTGTTAACGGTAACCCTGGACTTGCTTAGCCTCTCTGTGCCTTAGTTTCCACATCTGCAGATAAAGTTACAGTAAGAATGTATGAGGGTGTGAGGGGAGGAAGGGGAAGGTGGAGCACAGGGTAGGGAATAGACACAGGATAGTTTGGGTGCTGGGAGGGGGGCAATACACAAAAAGGGGGAGGAAAATGGAAGAACAAGGCAGATGGGAAAACAATTAGGCAGGTTTGCATGGACTAAGTGGGACAGAGGTAAATAATGATGTATGCACAACCTTGGAACAACAGGGCTCTGGGATACAGGGATT
>NW_006408908.1:1085171-1113945 GCF_000296735.1 Chrysochloris asiatica
AAAATGGAATGAAAAGGTAATGGAATTTTCCCATGAACTTTTTGAAGCCCTCTAGTCCTTCATGGGTTACTGTGAGCATTAGGTGAGATGACACATTCTAAAGACTTAGTATTTGGCACATAGTAAGCACTCAATAAACGCTAACTGCTAGTTTTTTTCTTTTATGTGAACTTTTACATCAGGTATCATCATTTATCATCTGGTTGGACACCTCAGCTTCATACCTGGTCTAGTTTCTTCCATGTCTGATTGATCCGAGACAGTTCATTTTCTAAATTTCCCTTCTGACATGCCCCTTGCATTTGCAGAATCATTCTCATTACCACCCTTCCATCATTGTAGCCTACCACAAAGAGGCCAGCTTCTTGTAGCACGACAAGCCTATTATGATTTGGTCTCTGAGTAAACTCACTTCCTGACACTCCTCTTGCAGAACCCCAAGCACCAACAATTCCCAACTCCCTGAGTTCAGAACCACACTTTGGTTCCTTTGCTCTTCACCTGCCTGGAGATCTCCCTACCTTTTCAATCTCATTGATATTTAATACTCAGCCTAAGTGTTAAGGGAGAACTATTATTGCATGGAGGGGATTGGAAGGAATTGCAATCCCTGAGATGAAACAAAGTGCGTGACTAGTTGAATGTAAAACTGACCATCTGTTCTGTAAACCTTCACTCTATCACAATAAAGTTTCCCAAAAAATAAAGTAATCTTTATAAATGCTACCTTTCATTACTTACATTATTATTACGTCTAACAACTATGTGGGCAGAGCTGTAAAAGCTGAGCAAACAGATTTTGTTAAAAAAGAGTCACTTCCTCCAAAAAGACTGCCCTCCCTTAACTTTGTTGTTGTTAAGTGCTGTTGAGTTGGTTCCGACTCATATGGACCCTGCATAGGGCTTCTGAGGAGCAGCTAGTGAGCTTGAACCACTGATCCTGAGGTTCAAACCAACTTTGCAGTCCAGCATATCAACCCACAGCACCAACTAGGACTCCTAAACTTTGTTAGTGCTTCCTTAGTGTTGCCACATACAAGGTGGCTTCTAAATTCACAGAAAAAATTCCATTTGTTTTTTCAAGAACTTTTGAAGCCCCCACTTATTCACTGATGCATTTAACAGACACACTACACTGCAACTATCTGTCGCTCCCATAAAGGAGACAGGGACCATGCCTGGCCCAACCTCCATCTCTAGAGCCAAGCAAAGGGGTTGACCTACAGTTAGCATTCAAAATGTCATTGCCTAGGTGATTCCTGGAAGTTTTGCAGAAGATGGAACACTGGGTATTTTCTGTGGATATCTGGATAGGAATGGAAGGGCACCCGTTATACTCAGGAAACAAAATGGGATAGATCCAGAAACAGTCTCCCTTTGGGACATACACTTACTTGACAATGGGATCCGAAAGCTCTAGGCCTTCCAGACTTAGATTCTGCAGCTTCAAGCACTGAGACAGGATGCCTTCAAGGGCAGGAACATCTATTATACAGTTCGAGAGGTCCAGGTGCTGGACACGAAAAACACTGGATACAGAACACAAAGCGACTTCATAAGTGCAGCTCACAGAAATCCATCCCAGTCACAACCACTCCCTCCTTATCCCCAACCGACCGGCCAGCAGCGAGGCCTGAATTACATATTCCACGTACTACAGTTCAGGTCACAAAGCCAACTCCTACTAATTCCCATCCTCATTCATTTCACAATTCAGGGAGATTTGAGCTGAAGACAGATGTTGTCACCAATACAATCCCATTTAGAAAACAAGGAGTGGGGTCCAATGAACTGGATGAAGAGAACAAGCCTATGCAGACTCCAGGTTTCTGGCGAGAGTGAGTATGTGAATGGAAGGCCCCCCCCCCAAAACAAAACCCACTGCCATCGGGCTGATTCCGACTCATAATGATCCTAGTGAATTTCCTAGACTATAAATCTTTATGGGCGCAGACAGCCTCATCTTGCTTCTGGAGAGCAGCTGGTGAGTTTAAATGTCTGATCTTGACGTTAGCAGCTCAATGTTCATCATGGCAATGTTGTTGCTGTTAAGTGCCATTGAGTCAGTTCTGACTCATGCCACCTTGTATAGGGTTTCCGAGGAGCAACTAGTGAGTTCGAACCGCCGACCTGGAGGCTCAAACCGACCTTGCAGTCTAGCACTTATCCTACAGCGCCACACTAGGTCTCCTATCATGCCAGCAGCATTAACTAAAATGGGGGAATAGTGGAAGAGAACATTTCAAGGAGAGGCAGGGTGTCATTTCAGATAGGTTAATAAAGACATCCTGGGAGTACAAACAGTAATCGCTCTTGGATGTTAACTGAAAAGTTGTAGGTTTAAGTCCACCCAGAGGCTCGGAGATCCACTTCTAAATAATGAGCCTTTGAAAACTCGACGCCACATTAGTTCTACTGTGACACACACGGAGTTGCCATGAGTTAATGATAACTGGTTTTTTGTTTGTTTGTTTAACATTGAGGCTGTTGTTGTTAAGTGCCCTTGAGTTGGTTCTGACTCAGAGTGACCCTGTATAGGGTTTCCGAGTCTTTAAATCTTTGCAGGAGCCGAAAGCCTCACCTTTCTCCTGCAATACTGAGGTACTCAGAGTAAATTTAGGTACTGAAGTGTTTAGGCAATTAGAAACAGGACTTGGTTTGAAAGAGGCTACTGAACTAGAGATGAGCATTTGAAAGCCCTGGGCATTCATGTTAGGAGCCCTGGTGGCACAGTGGTTAAGTGCTCAACCACTAACAACAAGGTCAATGGTTCAAATCCACCAGCCACTTCAAGGGAGAAAAGATGTGGCAAGTCAGCTTCTGCAAAGATTTACCGTCTATATGGCAGTTCTTCTGTCCTAAGAGGTTTTTATGAGTTGGAACCAACTTGGAGATGATGGGTTTTGTTTTGTTTTAGGGTGGCGGACATTCATGTGGGTGACAGTATGTGGATCACAAAGAGAAGGCAGCCAGGGACAGACCTTGGAGTGAACAAAGGAAAGCACACGTGTGAAGGAGACGGAGAAGGTGCAGCCACAGGAGTAGGATAAAAACCAAGTGGGAGAGGTATGCCACCATCTGACTAAGGAAAGAAGGGAAAATACCGGCGTCAGAACACATATGCTCAGTTCTTAGCACTGTTGTTTTTAGCTTGTCTGTTTCGTTTCCAGTTACTGTACTCAAGTATGAGATACTACTAAACATGCTGTAAAAACTATCAGTCATCTAGAAATAAGTTTGCAAAAAAATTTAATGATAAGATAATGGAATTTCCCCCAGGAACTTTTTGAAGCCCCCTCGTATAGGTTATTTAGGATATTGTAAAAAATACTCTACAAAGCAAACAAAAATAAGGTATTTTTTTTCAGGTTGCACATTTATCCATAATAGGGTCAGAAACCCAAAGCCACAGAATCAGCATAAGTCCCATATGCTTTCTTTTTATTTACCAGAAAAGGACAGTGGGGGAAAGAGGCAGCCTTACGTCTGCCCGTGAAAGCTCTTCTTGCACCTCCTCTATTAAGGACCCAACTTAGGAAGGTAAATATGCACACCTTTGATCCTGGGGACCAGTAACCCTGAGTTAAAATGAAAACGGTGTCTTTGAAACCTGTGTATGTTTCAACAGAAAGGCCATACAGCCAGACAGGCAACTGACATCCCACATTGTACAGATGATCTGTCAGAGGTTGTAAGGTCAGAAATGTAAAGAGAGAAACCATCAGCTGCTTTTCCACCTCAAGATTTAGAAACAGTTTTTTCTGGAGATTTTTTACTTTTTTTTTTACCTGAAATGTTCAACTAATGGTTCTTGGCTCACAAATGCCCGTGGGCAGCGGAAGGCAATCACCCCTCGAGACAGCAACCGCTTAATCACACCAGGTTGCAGACTTTTACCTGTGAGGTCTATGGTCTGCCACAGAAACTCATCAATTCTGGAAAAGAGGAGATACTTGGTTTGGTAACTTGCCAACGTGGATTCCAGGAAGTCCTCAACAGCGGTACTAACAATGAGGACATAGTTGCTAAATCCCCTTGAAGTAAATTCTAAATTTCTGTGTTGACGATATACTTAGTTAAGGAGCACTGGTAGCGTAGTGGGTTATGAGTTGGGCTGCTAGCCGCAAGCTGGGCAACTTGAATCTACCAGCAGCTCCATGGGAGAAGGATGAGGCTTACTGCTCTAGTAAAGATTTACAGCCTTGGAAACCCCATAGAGGGTCACTCTGAGTTGAAATTGACCCCACAGCATACAACTACCACCACCATAACATAACCACCAAACCATTAGTTGCGCTACTCTTAAGGCACCGTTCATTGGCTACTTCTTGAGCATAGTATGGCTAGACTATACTATACCATATTTCGCTTTATACATATTTCCCACTGAGAAGGTGCAGCGCTACATGCAATACAGTGACCTGAGACCAGAGAATTAAATCCTTGCATTCAATTCCACTTGACAAATGTACAAGTGATTGGCAAATTGCTTAATATATTGTTACTAGGTGAGTGTGTTTGAACCAGCCTCAATGATACCACTTGGCATTTTGTTGTTAAGAAGGGACAAGTTACCACAATGACTATAATGTCAATATAATCTAAGGAAGGAAACCATTATTCTAGCTGTCATAGACACATGGTAGCAAAAAAATTGCCAGAGTATAGTTCTGTTTTCAGTATTTCACATTATACATGAAAACAGCCGTTACGCTTAAAAGTTATAAATGTTGTTGTGAAGTGCCTTCAAGTCGGTTCTGCTCATAGTGACCCTGTACCTTTGTAGAGGCAGACAGATTCATCTTTCTCCCATGAAGTGGCTGGTAGACTCGAACCACTGACTTTGGGTTTGCAGTCCAGTGTTTATCCTACAGAGTCACCGCGCACCCTAAAGATTTTATATATATACACAGGGGCTTCGAAAAGTTCATAAAAAAAATTACATTATGTCCTAATTACATTTTTTCCATGAACTTTTTAAAATTCTGCTATTATTATGAATGAGTCCTGGTGTGGCGCTGTGGGTTAATGCACCACCACACGTATCAGAACCACAGTGGCAAATGAATAGCCCTTCTCTATTCCACACATGCTGACAAGGGTGAAGTGTACTCACGCTAGGCGATTCCACCTCTTGCAAACACAGGAGACTTGCAGGAGTTCGGGGAGACACAAGCGGGAGAAGATCCCCAAGAGCAGCTCATCTGGGAGGGTGTTCCAGGGAACACCTTTGAGGAGGGAAGAAAAATGTTTTCTTAACACCATCCTGCCACCTTATCAAATCTGTTGTATATTTGGGGGCACTTAAAGGATACATTACATGTAGCATAAAAGGGGATTTAACACAAATTGAATTACTCGTAGTCACAATTTTGTATTCTTTTCTTCCCCAATAGACCCACAAGGGTCTACTGCTTCCTCACAAATGAGAGTGAAGTAAGACTATTGTTCATTTCATTCTTTTCTTTAGCTCCAGTGGCCAGTCTTAGACAAAGACCATTAAAAGACCATATTGACCAGTGTTGATTAAGTGGTAGAATTCTGGCCCTCCATGCAGGAGACTCAGGTTCAATTCCTTGCCAATGTACCTAATGTATACCCACCATCTGCCCTGTCAGTAGAGATTTCAGATCAGCAGAAGAGGAAGAAAGGCCTGGTGATGTACACCCAAAAATTAGTCACTGAGAACCCAATGGATCACAAAAGTCTAATCTACAACCAATCATGAGGATGGTGCCAGACTGGGCAGCATTTTGATCCACTGCAATGAGTTGGAAGCCAGCTGGAGGACAACTAACTGTTGTTATTGCTGTTAGGGGCTGTCTAGTTGGTTCCCACTCACAAGAACCTTACACACAACAGAATAAAACTCTGTACTGTTCTGTGCCATCCTTACAATCACTGTTAAGTTTGAGCCCATTGCTGATATCACTGTGCCAATCATCTCATTTGGGGGTCTTCCTCTTTTTCTAGGACCCTCCACTTTACCAAGCATGATGTGCTTCTCCAGGGACTGATCCCTCCTGATACTATACCTGAAGTATGAGAGACGAAGTCTCACCATCCTGGCTTCTAAGGAACATTCTAGCTATACTTCTTCCAACACAGATTTGTTTGTTCTTCTAGCAGTCCATGGTATTTTTAATATTCTTCTCCAACACCATAACTCAAAAGCATCAATATTTTTACACTCTTCCTTAGTCAGTGTACACCTTTCACATGCATAGGAAGCTATGGAAAATACCATGGCTTAGATCAGGCACATCTTGGTCCTCAAACTGGTATCACTTTAAAAGAGGTCTTATGCAGCAATTTACCTTATGCAATATGTCTTGTGATTTCTTGACTGCTGCTTCCATGAGTGTTGATGGTGGAACTAATCAAAATGAAGTCTTTGACAACGAATAATAACTAATAGCAAGAACATATTAGCTAAGTAACCAAGCAAGTACCCAAACCTCTCTCAAGTCTCACCCATCATGTCTACAATGCTATCCATGGTGTCTTTGATCCTAGTGAGTTCAGTGGCAGCTTTATTAAGGAGCAGCTTCATTTAAAAGTCAAATGGACCTTCCTCCCTCTTCTTTCAGACTTCTAGAAAGGATACCGAAGTTGATTTGTCTATTAAAGGTAATACTAAAAGGACACTCTCACTTATTAATGCAAGAGATAGCTCATTGAACATCAACTGTGGTGCCAGGTTATCATTTTAGATGCTGGAGAAAGAACAGTAGACTAGTACAGAACCCCTCACATTCACAGAACTGAAATGTACTAAGGGAAACAGACAATTATACGTAAAATAAGTACATTACGTGATTCAAATTAATATGTGTTATGCACCAGGAGTCCTGGCGTGGCATTGTAGGATAAGCATTGGACTGTTCACCATAAGGTCAGGCAGTTCAAACCCACCAGCCACTCTTAGCAAACTCTATAGAGGGTTGCTATGAGTCAGAACCAACTCAACAACACTTAACAACAACATGCAGAAAATACAAAGCCCTGGTACTATAATGTGCTTACCAACTGCAAGGTCAGCCGTTTCAGTGCGGCTGTGTGCTCCTGAGAAGACTTGCAGCCTCCGAAACCTTTGGGGGCAGTTCTACTGCCTGATGGTCACAGTGAGCTGGAATTGACCCAATGGCAGTGGATTTATTGTTCTAAATATAGAAAAATTAAGCAGGGTAAGAGGGAAAATGGGGAGTGTGGGAAAACGTGGGGGTTAAAATTTTGGACACAGTGGTCAGGCCAGGTCTTTCTGAGAGGGAATCGTCAAGCAAAGGCTTGAACAAAGTGAGGGGGTGAGTGTTTTAGGTGCAAAGAACAGCATGTCTCTTTTTTTGACGTTAAAGACTGAAAACCAGAAGAGCTGTGGGATGACATAAAGAACATCATAGCGACCTTGCATAGGGTTTCTGAGGCTCCAAATCTTTATAGGAGCCAAAGCCTCATCTTTCTCCCACAGAACAGTTGGTAGTTTTGAACTACTGACCTTGAGGCTAGCAGCCCAACTCGCTACCAGAGCTCCTTCGAATTACCATATATGACCCACCAATTCCACTTAGCTGGTGAGACTGAACCGCTGACCTTGCGGTTCACACAGACTTTGCAATCCAGTGCATTAACCCACAGTGCCACACCAGAACTCCATTCCTAGGTATAAACCCAAAATAATTGAAAGCAGGGACTCAAACAGATAAGTCTGTAACAATGTTCATTATTCCCAGTAGCCAAAAGGTGGAAACAACCCAAGACTTCATCAACAAATGAATGGATAAAACAAAAGGTTTTATCCAGTCTGCCATATTCCATTGGATAAACCAAGAAACATGATGCTGAGTAAAAAGTCAGACCCAAACAGACTAATACTGCATGATCCCACTTGCATACAATATCTACAATGCATATGTACACTGTTAGCCAAGGGCAAGTGGGAGTAGAAATTGAGGAATTAGGGTTTAATAGACACAGAGTTTCTATGCAGAGTGATGAAAGAATTTTGCGAATCAAAAAAAAGTGGGGATGCTCAGACAACACTGTAAATGTGATCGATGCCATTGACTTGTATATTTTTAAATCTTTGAAGAGCTTTCTAAGCATCAGATGTTCTCAGCAGAGGCTAACTCTTCATTCACAGATTTCTTCCTCAAAGCGCCACCTACATGTAGATACAAGTAGCAGCAGCCAGAGTAAATGTGAAAACTACAACTTTTAAAACTGTTCTCCAGTTAAGTGTAACTTAACTGGTTACACTTGGGGGATAAACAGGTGCTGGGGCTCACACCGGTATTTTTAAGGGAGGGGGGATTCTCATCTCATGTCTGTTTTCACTGCTTTGTTTTAAGAAAAGAGAGCCGTTCTTCCTTTCGGGAAAACTACAGATGCTGCCATCCAGGATGATTTTCCCGTCCTCTTCCCATAAGTCACCAAGAGAAAGAACTATACTACGCTAGTTCTTGGTGGTTTAGGCAAGGCAAAGAAAACTGAAAAAAGACACACACACAAAAAAAGCATAACACGGCAACAGAACAACAAAGTTCCCCAAATGAAACTCTCCAGCCCAGACCAGCTGAACCGAGGTGGGAGGAGCCATAAAGGAACAAGGAATATTGGGACAGAATACAGTATGTAAAGCTCTGAGGACTGAGACTTTGCTTCATTGCCATATTCCCACTCTTTAGGATGGTACTCAATATTTGATGAATGACTGAAAACAAGAAAGATTCCTGGGGAGAACGCCACAAAGGCTCTTTATAAAACTTAGTTTTGGAAACTACTGGTTGATACTTACTGATAAAGTCATGAATCTAAAATTAAGTGAGTTTGACTAGTTTTTTTTTAAGGAATTCAAAAATAATAGAACATTGCAGTGTGCACCTTAATGGAGGCCAATATAGTTTTATAAAACTTGTTTCAGATAACCTAGGATTACAGCATAAAGTATATTTCTTACTGATAGTAAAAATTCAAAAAATTATGAAAACTGGAAAGAACAAGTTTGTCTGGGGTATTAAAATACAGATTCCCAGGTGCATGAGGGGCTTTGTGGGATCAGAATTTCAGGAATTTTGCACTTTGAACCCGTTCCCTTGGGGATTCTGATACAGTCTAAAGTCTGAGAAGTACTGTAAGGCCTGGAATTTCAAGCAGTTTAACAGCCATGGGAGAGGAGATCAACAAGAGAGTTCAACTGTTTTTCCATGATCAGTATCTGTTTAAAGGGCGGGGCTAGCATTTAGCAACTATGAATTACTGACCTCACTACTGGGCCATTTCCTTACAATTTCCACTCCCCACTCCCCTCCAGGGCCCATCAGACCTGTTCTGGCACAGGTTGGCCATCCAGCTTTTGTCTTCCAGAGTAAATAGATGAAGAAGATTTAGTCCCCAGATGCAAGCTTGGACTGGGGCCTGCAGGGAGAGGAGACTGAACCCAGAACCAAGAAAGCACACACAGACCTGGCCCTCTGTCATCAGACACCCACATGAAACAGGTGTGGCCTGTTGGACCCAAATCCTGGCAGAGCTATTAGCCACCTGTCCTGACAACTGCAGACAAATCCTTGGAATGGTATGATCAATCGGCCACACTGGAGGCACTGCCCAGGTTGTGGAGGCCCACTGGGACTCATCTACCCCAGCTGTCCCTCATCCAACGTCACTGAATCTGCCAACATATGCACCAATCAACCACTCCAAATTGTGTGTAATTCCATACAGGCATAAACATGTACTATTAGTGTTCCTTTGTGCCTCTCTTGTAGGTAATAAACATAAAGGTCAGTAATTGCTCTCTCACTCACTTCAGACCTTTTCCTGGAGTCAGGTTTAACAATCGAGACTTATTTATTGGACCATTTCCGTATCCTTCTCTTCTTTTCACACTTCTCTGGACCTGAAGTGTGACCAATGTCTGACCTTTCACATTCACACACAGACACACACAGGTCAAAGCTTCTCTCTTTTCTAAGTGTAACTGATGTTCTGAGAAACCAGTATGTCCAAGAAGATGAGGTACCTATATTGAAAAGAGACAATGTGTTGCAAGCACTTCAACAAACAAACCACTTTTGCTGTGAAGACAAAGGAAAATCAAACTTCCCCCCACCCCTCTGCCTCAGGGCAGTTTCAGGTCACTCAGACACAATTAAGTAAGTCCCTTCCTTTGGCCCCCTACAGTGCTACTTATCTGCCGCTTGTTTATTATCCACCATATATTATTTCAAATACGTTATTTCTCATTGTCTTGACTTTATTTTTTATTGCAACTTAAATTTCAAATTCCAAGAAGACAGTAATCTCCAATCTCCCCTTAAACTTCGGACTGTGCATAAGGAGCTCTGGTAGAGTAGTGGTTATGAATCGGGCTGTTAACCTCGAGGTCGGTAGTTTGAAACTACCAGCTGTTCCGCGGGAGTAAGAAAGATGAGGCTTTCTGCTCCCGTAAAGATTTACATCCTCAGAAACCCTGTGCATGGTCGCTATGAGTCGGAACCGACTCCACGGCACTTAACAACAACAATATCCTTCTTTTATGAGTAGTGACTGGGATCTTAAAAGCACATGAGCGGCCATCTAAAATGCAACTATCGGACTCTGCCCATAAGGAGGAAGGAAGAGTGATGAAAAGTGAAGACAGTTGGAATCAATTAGTCCAATGGACTATATGGAACACATCAACCTGTCTCCAGAACTAGATGGTACCCAGCTACTACTAACTGATCTGAAAGGCATCACATTAGAAGGGTCTGAATAAAGTGAGAGAAAATGCGGAACAAAGTACAAAATTATGAAAAAGACCAGGCTAACTGGTAAGAAACAGACTGGAGGAACCTGAGACTATAACCCTCGGCCTCCCTTCAGGTCTGGAACTTTCAGTGAAGCAATAGATAGGTAAAGGGGGAACAACCCTAGGGAGGTAGGCACACAATGTCGGTCATTTAAACTCAAAAGGGCAGCTTTTACCTAAGGGAAAAACTCACTCAGAAGGGTTGGGAAAGAAGGAGGGATGGAAACAAGAACACAGGACGAAGTACGGTTATGCATGTTACCTGGAGGGGAGGGTGATCATTGAAATAAAACAAGTGTATGGTTTGTTAAATATAAAACTGATGAGAACTGATCTGTGAAAGCTTTACTCAATTCGCAATAAAAAGGGTTTTTTTTAAATACATAAATGTTGTTTTTTATTTATACCTGTCTGTATAAATGTGGAAAGACAGACACTAATCACATGACATCAAGAGCTATTGGTACTGGACAATTAACATCTGTTCGTCTTAAAAAGGAAGATATCTTCAACTAACCAACACAGGCCTATAAGGTGAATAACGGACAACTGTTGTGATGCTGGACTGCGAATCACAAGGGCGGCAGTTCAAACCCACCAGCTGCTCCTTGGAAATGCTATACAGGGTGGCTATGAGTTGGTACCGACTCAAGTACACTAACCGACAGGATGAACTATATTGTTCACAATCAGCCAAAGGTGGTAGACTCCTTATTACAATCAACCAAAGGAGAGCAATAGGGCTGCATATGGCCAGGGATACAACACAATAGGGCTTCTGGTGTGGTGCTGCGGATTAGCACTGGACTCCAAACCACAGGATTGGCAGTTCAAACCCACCAGTTGCTCCTCGGAAACCCTATACAGAGTTGCTATAAGTCAGAACGCCACTTAGCAACAACAACAACACAGAAAGCAGGAAAGGAAGAGTGAACGGAACCAGTGAACTCAGGGAACAAAGTGGGAGGAGTGTCGTTATAGTGTGCGGACAGCGGTCATTGTGACAACCCAAAATGTGTATGGACTGTTGAATGGACATCCATTGTGCTCTGTAAACTTTCACCAAAATCACAAAGTTAAAAAAAAAAAAAAAGGAAACTGCTTTTCCCATTTGGTGGGTCAAGTATCAAATGGTTAGTACTGCATTCCAAACACTAATACTAGCAGTTACATTACATTTTGAAGGAAAAAAAAAACCAAGAAAAATTCCCACATTAACAGGACCACCAGATCAGTTAGTATTAAGGATGAAAGAAAAAGTGACATAGGCTTCCAAATGTATGCCAGAAACTTTGTAGACCAATATAAATTCTTATCTATTGAGTTTTAGTAAGTATCAGGTAGTATACTAAGGGTTCTACAAGCACTATCTCACATAATCCTCATGGCAACCTATGACAATGGTATTGCCCCATTTCACAGATGAAGAAACTGAGGCACAGAGAGCTCAAATAACTTTCCAATACATGAAGTGACTTTTTCCGATACAAAAAGTTCACTTTTAAAAATAAAAACCAACATTATCTTTTAATTCTATTTCTCCATGAACTTTTTGAAGCCTTCCTTACACATGGTAAACAAGGGATTCAAACCCAGATTTGTCTGACTTCAAACTCCATGGTCTTCACTATAACCCTGTCCTGTCTTTCTAAGTAACCTAGCTCCTGATGTGGTGTCCCAGCAGGAACTTGGAGAAGGGTCTCTTTCCCTAACAATAAATAAATAAAAAGGTCAAAAAACAGAAAAAGAGGCAGATGTGTTTTTAAAACAAGAAAGTGACCAGTCAACCAACCCTTTCTGCAAAGAAAGCCGGATGGGGGAACTGGGAAAATACTCATTCACCTAAATTCCTTGACTATTAAGACTTTAGTATTTGTTCTCTTTAGCCTATTTCTCTCCCATTGGTCCCACCCCAATTGGGTTTAGACTCTGACCACCTCTTCTACATTCATTCAACAGCATTCGAATTCTCTTGACTCTAAGTTCAAAATATATCTAGAACCTAATCACTGCAATCACCACTCCCATGCTGAAGGGTCAGGGAAAATACAAGTTCCTCAAGGAGGTGAATTACTGCAACTATGGATTCAAACAACAATTAGGAAGATGGCAGTGTTTCCATCTGTGGTACACAGTGTTTCCATCTGTGGTACACATTTGGAAATGAATGCCTCTTAGCAAGACTTCCAACTTCTACCCTCTACCTCCACTGTTTAGTTTCAACACACCTTGTGTCCTTTTGAAGGATTAATCAGGTCATGTCACAACCACCCCAATGACTCCTTTAGCACTCAGCCCACTCTTGGAAAAAATGGCTTCCCTTTTGTTTTTTGAAGGACAGGACACAGTTAAGTGCAGGGTTTTGGCACCGGCTGTTCCCTCTACCTGGGTGGGTTTCTCTTCTCTGAGATACATGCATAGCCTACTCCCTCACCCCAACACTGTCTGTCAGTTTGTCATACTGTGGTGGCTTGCATCTTGCTGTGATGCTGGGAGCTATGCCACCAGTATGTTAAATACCAGCAGGGTACACCACGGTAGACAGGTTTCAGGTGAGCTTTCAGACTAATACAGACTAGGAAGGAGGAGAGGTGGACTACTTCTGAATGTTTAGCCACTGAAAACCTTTAACAGTAGTGGGACACTGTCAGATAACAGCCGAATAGAGAATATTGAAACACGATGAAGAACACCAGAATATTGTCAGATATACTGCTGGAAGAAGAGCTCCTCAGGTTGGTAGGCACTTCCTCTTCAAAGTAGACTTGACCTTCAAAGATGTGATGACGTGAACGGAGTAAAGGTTTTGGGACCTTCATTTGCTTGTGGGTCGTGCCTCAAAATGAGAACCGACTATAAATATCCATTAATCATTGGAATAAGGAATGTATAAAATGTGAATATAGGGAAATTGGACGTTGTCAAAAATGGAATTGAACGCATGAAGTTCATTAGGGAGATGAAATGGATTGGTATTGGCCATTTTGAATCTGACAATCACATGGCTTACTCTGCTGGAAATGACAAATTAGAGAAGCGGTGTCCATTCATCATCAAAAATAACCTTTCAAAATCAATAGCACAATTGACACGGAACTGCCAGGAAGTGGAACGAAGGATATCATTGCTGACGTCAGATGTATCTTGGCTGATTGCAGGGAATACCAGACAGATGTTTATCTGTGCTTTATTGACCATGCAAACGCGTTCCACTGTGTGGCTCATGACAAGCTATGGACAACACTGTGGAGAATGATTATTCCGAAACAATTATTTGTGCTCATGAGGAACCTGAATTGGCCAAGAGGCAGTCATTCGAATAGAACAAGAGGACACTGAATGGTTTAAATTTAGGAAAGGTGTGCACCAGCACTGTATTCTTTCACCATACTTATTAAATCTATATGCTGAGCAAATAATCAGAGAAGCTGGTTTATATGAAGAATGTGGCATCAGGATTGGAGGAACACTCATTAACATCCTGCAATATGCAGATGACACAATCTTGCTTGCTGAAAGGGAAAAGGACTTAAAATACTTACTGATGAGGATCAAAGACCACAGCCTTCATCATGGATTGCATGTCAATGTAAAGAAAACAAAAATCTTCACCACTGGACCAATGAATAACATCATGATAAATGAAGAAAAGACAATTTGTCAAAGACTTCATTTTGATTGAGAATATAATCAACACTCATGGAAGCAGCAGTCAAGAAATCAAACAATGTATTACATAAATCCAATCTGCTGCACAAGACCTCTTTAAAGTGTTAAACAGCAAAGATGTCAGTTTGAGGACTAAGGTGCACCTGACCCAAGTCATGGTATTTTCAATACCATGCTTCATATGCATGTGAATGTTGGACAATGAATAAGGAAGAGCATAGAAGAACTGATGCATTGAGTTATGGTGCTGGAAAAGAATATTAAAAGTACCATGGACTGCTGGTGGTTGGTGGTGCTTGTGTGACACCAAATTGGTTCAGACTCATAGTGACCCTGCTAGAGTTTCCTAGGCTGTAAATCTTTACTGGAGCTGAAAGCCTCAACTTGCTTTCACAGAGCAACTGCTAGGTTCACTCTGTTCACCTTGCACTCAGCAGCCTGGCTTGTAATCCATTAGGCTACCAAGGTTCCTTATAGACTGCCAGAATAACCAACAAATCTGAGTTGAAACAAGTGCAGCCAGAATGCTCCTTAGAAGCCAAGATGGAGAGAATTCATCTATCACACTTCGGACATGTTATCAGGAGGGACCAGTCCCTGGAGAAGGTCAACATGGTAGGTGTAGTGGAGGGTCAGTGAAAAAGAAGATTCCCCCCAATGAGACAGACTGGCATAGTAGAAGCAGCAAGGGGCTCCAGCTTACCAATGATTGTGAGGCTGACGTAGGATCGGGCAGCGTTTCATTCTGTTGTGGGTAGATAAGGTTGCTCTGAGTCACAGCTGACTGGACGGCACCTAACAACAACTTCCTCACCTCCTTTAAGTCTTTGATCAAAGGTCATAGATCAAGTGAGGCCTTCCTTAACTATCTTGTATAAAATAGTCCATTTTCACCCCAGAATTTCTAGTTCCTCTTAACTTTCTGTGTTTGTTTTTAGCCATCTGACATACTACCTGGGAATTCTGGTGTGGTATGGTGCTTTCTGTAGGATAAGCACTGGACTGCTAACCTTGAGGCTAGGGGTTCAAACCCACCAGCCACTCTTCAGAAAAGGGTCACTATGAGGAGTCCTGATGTGGCACTGTGAGATAATGCACTGGACCGAAATGTCAGTTTGAACTGTAAGGTTGGCAGTTCAAAAAGTTTGTGGAAAAATTCCATGATCTTTTCATTCCATTTTTCCATGAACTTTTTGAAGCCCTCTTGAATGTTTAATGAATTCATGTTTAAATGACTTATTAAGAAGAAAACCTGACAACCCTTGATCCATTCTGGGAAATACACGTTCATCAGCTTGGGAGAACGGGTCTAACAGAGGATGAAGAGTTACTGAGAGGGGAATGATACAGTGAACATGTGCTGGTTAAGTACTTGTCTGCTAAACCAAAAGTTGCCGAACATTACCGTGTGGCTCAGGTTGCTCCTGTGAAGATTAACCACCAGTGCCACCCAGTCCATTCCAACTTACAGTGAATCTCAACAGGGTTTTCAAGGCTGTAAATCTTTATGGGAGCACACTGACTCATCTTTCACCTGTGGAGCCACTGGTGGGTTTGAATGGCTGACCTTGTGACTAGCTGTCCAGTGTTTATCCTACAACAAAATTAGAAGCTAGAATGCCCTATGGGGGAATTCTGCTGTCACATGAGGACACTGTGGGCTGAAATCTGCTCGATGGAATCTAAGAACAGAATTTCAGTTAAGTCACTGTGGCTCCAGGGAATGGATCTGGGAAGGATAAGGCTGGAGCTATGCATTTACAGGCAGTCAGCAGGCTACAGCCTGTTCTGCAACTCATATTTGCCCTTTATCATTATGTAAGTTTGTCCTCACTTTGAATCCACTGGACCAACCCCTAACTCCCAACAAATTCTCCATCACCATCACCTTCCCTTGCTGCACATGCAGCTTTTAAATCATGGAAAAGGCTTTGAGCCTTCCCTTGCACCAAAACCCAACCCAATCCACTGCCCTTAAATCATTTCTGACACATAGCAACCCTACAAGACAGAGTCATTCTCTCCCTAGGGCTTCTGAGGCTGTCCATCTTTATAGAAGCAGACTGCCTCATCTTTCTACCTCAGAGCCGCTGGTAGACTCAAACCACTGACCTTTCGGTTAGCAGTCCAAAGCTTAACACACTATGCCACTACCAAGGCTTCTGTAAAGTAAGGCTAAACAAGAATTTGCTTCAATTTACCTACAAATTCAACTTAAAGACAAACTTGGGAATGAATCTCATTTGTAACTCAAACACAACCTGGATTCCAACAGTCAGGGAAGAGATAATGAGAGCTTGAGAAATAGAAGATGCAAAGACTGAATGGATATTGGGGAACTAGGGGAATCTAGACGGTCTCAGGCTTTTGGCATGGGTGATTAGACAAATAATATTGCCAACAACTGAGAAACTACCAAGAGACGTCCAATTGTGAGTGGGCCTGACAGACGTCTCTCCTCCATTTAGTTTACCATTCAAATACCTTAGCAACTTATTGACAAATACCTAAAGTGACTGTAGCAAAAAGCCAACAGAGGGCATTATGGGAAAGGAATCCGGGAAGATCACTATGTTCCCTCTTATCAGCAATGCTAAGCTGACTGGCTACTCCACGTCTTTCCGCAGGCAGATTCCGTTCTACAAGTGCAGGAATATATCATTATGGGTTTTTTCAAGTTAATTATACACTAGAAACAGATACCACAAAGATTCCTGGAAGCTTCAAAGACAATCAGTTCTTCTATCCCCTCAGAATAACTGCTGTCAGGTGCCACTGAAGTCCATTTTGACTCAGAGTAACCCTATGTACCAAAGAACACAATACTACCTGTTCCTGCGCCATCTTCAGTTTGAGCCCATTCTTGAGCCATTGTGCCACTCCAAATTTAGACTGTTGTTAAGTGTCCTTGAGTCAGCTCCAACTCATAGAGAAATGGTGTGGGTGTCCATGGAGCAGCTGGTGGGTTTGAACCGCTGACCATGTGGTAGTCAGTCCAGTGCTTATCCTACAGTGCCACGTCAGGATTCCACTTCAGAATTAAGCAATTTAAAATAGAAACCCTTTCTAAAGATCCCTGAACAAAGGTTTATGGGCAGCCCAACCCTTACATGACTGTCAGTTTTACCTGCATGTCTTACCTGGAAAGTTCTCTCGATTTTGCTTCTGTCTTCGGGCAATCACAAAGTCCTTGTCATTCTCTTTGCTTTTTAGGCGCTTTCTTGAAGGGCTCTGTGAGTGGTTCACATTTGAGAGGAGATCCTGGGGGATATTCTCACTGTCTGCTCCCTCCTTCTCCAGGGTGGAGACCCCCATGCCTGACAGCAGCTCAGAAGTCTTGCCAGAGTCCCATCCCCATGTGAAATTGGTGGTGACATTGCTGCTCTGGTCTGGAATTTCCTGGAGGTGTTTCCTGCAGAAATGTACAAAACCCCACTTTCTTTCCAGAGCCCATTCTTAAATAATGCTAAAATCCAAATCATACCCATTGCCCTCGAATAGAATCCCAACTTATACAGACCCTAAATGGCAGAGTGGAGGTTGGGTGTGACACTATCAGATAAGCAAGTGCTGGACTGCTAACAACAATTTCTGAGGTTCAAACCTACCAGCTGCTCCTTGGAAACCCTAGATAGGGTCGCTATGAGTTGGAACCAACTCGATGGCACTAATAACATGAGTCAGAACCTACTTGATGGCGCTTAACAAGGACACAGGGTAGAACTGCCCCAAATGGTTTCTAAGACTGTAAATCTTTACTGAAGCAGATTGTCACACCTTTCTCCTGGGGAGCAGCTGTGGGTTGGAACTGTCGACTTTTTGATTAGCAACCTAGAGCTTAACAACTGGCATCACCAGGGCCCCTAAATAATGCCAAGATAAGCTTAAAGGAGCTCTGGTAGCGTAGTGGTTACAAATCGGGCTGCGAACCGCAAGGTCAGCAGTTCGAAACTACTAGCTGCTCCGCGGGAGAAAGATGAGGCGTTCTGCTCCTGTCGGAACCGACTCCAAGGCACATAACAACAACAACAAGCTTAAAAGAAGTTGCAGTTTATGCATTGTACAAAACGTGAAACTTTCGAGGCAGCTAATAAAATTGCATTTATATATGTGCCAGCCGCGAATTCCCAAGAAAGAAAGAAAATAGTCGAACAAATAAATGGTAAAAGTTTTTGATCTAAGATCATGCAGGCAGGCCCCAGGAATTTCTTAGAGGAGGGGACAAGGGGGAGGGAGCGCGACCATCCAGTGATTGAAAACCCTAGCAGCAAAGGCTTATAAGGGAAACCAAATAATACTGATCACCGCCCGCGCTAAAGTACCCATCCACGCTCCCAAAGAAGAGGCTAAGCATCCATTTCCATAGCAATAGCATTAATAACATTAGCAAGTGCCTGTATTCATGGCCTAAAATAATTAAAGATGGTCCATCCATTCATGCTTTGCAGCTTTTTGCAATCAGATTACCTGTGCATGGCGTCCTCCAATCCTCCAATTCAGGAGTTTTCAATATGTGCAAGAATTGCGCAGCTGCAGGCTTCTGGATTCCCGCTTTCTCGACTCGCAGCTCTGAGCGCCCAGCACTGGCTCAGTGTAGCAAGAACCGCGAATGCTAGCAACGTTCCATCCTCTCAGCGCGCGCAGGACTTTTCTGCCCGCTCTTCTCTGCCGCCTAACTCTGTGGCCCCGCTGCCTGTTGGGAATTGTAGTTCGTAAGCTGTCTCGCCCCACACTTCCTTTCCCTTGCAGCTTTTCTGGCCTCTGAGATACCCACAACTCCTTGCGGCTGCAGGGTACTATGGCCCCCCAGGACGGGCGGGGAAGCGGAAACGGGCGGTGCTTCAGCTGACTGGGACTGTCAGCCTGCTGACCGGGTCTGGTTTTTCTTTCCCGGGAGCCCCCAGGCATTCTGCTGACCACTTGCGCTATCGTTTTGGAGTGTGGGTCCCAGGACCTGGACGGCTGTGGTGGACGCGGAGTTTCTGGGCCCCGGCCGGATGCTCTCTGGTGAGATTGGAAGGTAAACTGGAGGGAGGACAGGAGACCTTCTGGGTTCTGATGTCTGGGGCCCAGCAGAGGCGGAGGGGACCCCAGGGATCCCAAGTGGTCGCCACCACTGGGCCTGCGTCGGTAGCTCGCCACCCTAGTGGGTGTCACGCCTGCTCTGCCCTCGGCCTGGAAGCCCTTCTGAGAAGGATTTCAGGATAAGACTGGATCTGTGGGCAGGAACCAGTGACCCATCACCTGTGACCAAGTCGCTTATCTCACAGGCTGGAGTGGGAAGCGAATCTGATAACGCTCTGGGAAGCGTTTAGCGCAGTGGGAAAGAGAGAATGGTTGAAAGTCAGGGGCGCAGGAGACCACCGTGGGCCCTGCGTGCGGTGGGCAGGCTGTTCCCTCGCAGCCTTGACAAGTCTCCTCAATGCTACCATGGGAGTAAACAGTTACCTTTATCTGCCAAGCGCATTACCCCAGCTCCAGTCCGGACCACCCACAAAGCCAACTGGCTGTGTCCTATTGCGTCCCCTCCTAGAGCTGCTTCAGCCTGTCTCTGCGGGGGCCGGGTGAAGAGTTTGGGAGCATGCCATATTCCAGGTAGGATGGCCACAAGCAATCTCTTTGAGCATCTTCAGGGAACCAGTGGAAAAGGGGCTTATCCCAACTCTAACGTTAAGGTCAGCAGTTCGAAACTACCAGCGATTTCTCCCGAGAAAGATGAGGCTTTCTACTCCCATAAAGATTTACAGCCTTGGAAACCCTGTACAGGGTCACTATGAGTTGATTCTGACTCCACAGCACATAACCACCACCACCAAAGTTAACAAGTAGGCAGGCCTGCTTCATCCCCCAAATCTTAGTTCAGTATGCAGTATGACATACCTTCATACCTTTTTTGGGGGGTGGAGAGGGATAAAAAAAAAAAAAAAAGATTTGCTTTATATACTGGAATTAAACTTCCCCTGCCCAGTATGTGCTTGTTTCAAGCTTGATCCTTGGCTTGAAAAGTAAACCACTTCTTAACAAACCTGTACTTTGTTCTTGAAAGTAGGTGAGTTGCTGTAAAGAAGGGATCTATTCACAGTTCGATTTTGATGGAATCTAGATGGCTAGGACCTCTGCTTTGGCGCTGTAGGAGAAGCAATGGTCTGTGAACCATAAGGTCGGCAATTCAAGCTCACCAGCTGCTCCTCTGAAACCCTGGACAGTATCACTATGAGTCGGCACCCACTCAGTGGCACTTAACATAGTCATAAATGCCATATTTTCACATATAATGCATCCATGAAAATAACATGCACACATATCACATGCATAGTGTTCAAAGGATGGTGATTTGCAAAAAAATGTGTAACATGCATTATTTGCAAAAAATACAGTATATATTCTTATAATCTTGTATAAGAGTGGACTCAAAAATGCTTGTGGAAAATTCCATTATCTTTTAATTCCACTTTTCTACAAGCATTCTGAAGCTCCTTTGTACATATAGCCATGTAGGTATATGAGAATACGTTAAAAATTTCATGCAAACATTTCATTATCTTTCCATTCCATTTTACCACAAACTTTCTGAAGAATTATTTTATATTAATGTAGTTTTTGAAAAGTAAATGTGACAGAAAAGATTGACTAGAAGGGTGATACACTTTTTACTTAGTTCCTTCATTGTTGTTAAATGCCATGGAGTCGGTTTTGACTTATAGCAACCTTCTATAGGGTTTCTGAGGCTTTAAATCTTCAAGGGAGCAGAAAGCCTCATTTCTCCCATGGAGTGACCGGGGGGTTCACAGTTCAATAGTTCTCTTGTGGAGCCACCGTGCTCCCTAGTTTCTTTGTTTTTGTTGTTAAGTGCTGTCAAGTCAGTTCCAGCTCATAGCAACCCTGTATAGGATTTCCAAGGAGCAACTGGTTGACTTTGAACTGCTGACCATGCTGTTTAAACCAACCTGATGGTCGAGTGTATATCCTTTAGCGTCACAACAGGACTCCCAAGTTCCTTCTTGTTCTTATGTGCCATTGAGTCCACACAGACTCATAGCGACCCTATGTACAACAGAATGAGACATTGCTGAGTCCTGGGCCAACCTCACAATCGTTGCTACGCCTGAGCCCACTACTGCTGCCACTGTGCCAATCCATCTTATTGGGGGTCTTCCTCTTTTTTTTTTTTTTCTACTTCTCCACTTTACCAAACATGATATTCTTCTCCAGTGACTAGTCCTTCCTGATAATGTGTCTGAAGTATGAGAGAAGAAGTCTGGCCATCCTAGCTTCCAAGGAGTACTCTGGCTATACTTCCAACACTGTTTGTTCTGTTGGCAGTCAATGATACTTTTAATATTCTACTCTAACACCGTAACTCAAATGTATCAATTCTTTTGTGGTCTTACTTGTTCACTTCCAGCTTTCACATGCATATGAGGTTATTGAAAATACCATGGCTTGGGTCAAGCGTACCTTATTCCTCAAACTGACATCTTTGCTCTTCAACACTTTAATAGGTCCTGTGCAGTAGATTTACCTAATGCAGTACATCATTTGATTTCTTGGCTGCTGCTTGCATGAAGTAATTTTAGCATGAAGTCATTTTCTTGTATGTGGTGATTTTGTGAGAGTGTGCGTAAATTGTGTGAAGGTTAACAGAGCAGATAAGTTTTCCATTTAGCAATTCTTACACATTTTGTTTCATTTCATCGACTACAGTCCTTACTGTATAGCATAATTTATCCCACTTCCTGGCTGAGTTTCCTGTCTCCATTCCTCCTCTTTTCCTAACCCTTCTGAACTTTGCCCCTGAGTAAATTCTGCCCTTTTAATCTCAAATGGCTGATTATTCCAATGTGTGCTTACCTCCTAAGTGTTACTGTTTCCATTTTTAAGTGCCCTCTAGTCCATTCCAACTCATAGTAATCCTGTACAGAGTTTCCAAGGAGCCAGCTAGTGGGTTAGAACTTCCGGACCTTATGGTTTAAAGTCCAGTGCTTCTCCTACAGAGGCGGCACACCAGGAGTCCACTCTTTCCATAGACCTGTCTATTGTTTGGCTGGAAATTGAGGCCTGGGAGTGTTCCTTTCCAGATCTGCAGGGTTTCTAAGGACCACCAATCTCTATCCAACCAGCAAGCCATATTTTTCTCTCACTCACATGAAGTAAATTTCAAACTCATTACTGTTTTTAATGTTATTTAGTGTGAGGACCTAAAACCTGACAGTAATTGTTGTTGCTAGATGCCTCTAACTCATAGCAACCCTGTGCACAACAGAATGAATCACTGTCCAGTCCTACTACACCGTGCTCACAGTTGCCATTATGTTTGAGCCCATTGTTGCTGTCACTGTGCCAACCCATCTGGCTGGGGGTCTTCCTCTTTTTCGTTGACCCACACCTTTACTGAGCATGATGTCATTCTCCAGGGACTGGTCCCTCCTGATAGCATGTCTGAAGTAGGAGAGATGAAGTCCCATCATCCTGGCTTCTAAGGAGCACTCAACTGGACTTCTTCCAGCACAGACCTGTTTGCTCTTCCGGCAGTCCATGGTACTTTCAATAGTCGTTCCCATCACCACAGCTCAAATGCATCAATTCTTCTACCCTCATACTTACTCATTTTCCAACTTTTACATGTATATGAGACTATTGAAAATACCATGGCTTAAATCAGGCACACCTTAAATCTCAAACTGATATCTTTGTTCTTTAAAGAGGTCTTGTGAAGATTTGCCTAATGCAATATGTCTTTTGATGTCTTGGCTGCTGCTTATGAGTATTGATTGTGGATCTAAGCAAAATGAATAATTATGTGACAAGAAGTTTCTATCTGCTAATAAAATTTCAGAAAGGACCTTTACCTTGATTAATTCTAAACCAAATTACTTTATTCTCTGAAGTTTAATGCTGTCTGAGATAGATGAGGGGAAGGGTTGTAGACTCCACTTCTAACTGGCTTTGTGTTTCCTTTTCTACATTCCCACGCAGATTAGAATCATATAGTACCCTTCAGTCAACTAATGACAGTATTACTACAAGATGAAAAGACTTAGCTAAATTCTTTAATAAGCGTGACTTTGCTAGAATTCTAGGAACTCTATTTTGATAGATTTATGAAACCCTGGTATGGCACTGTAGATTAATGCACTGAGCTGCAAAGTCATTGGAACAGCAAGGTAAGCAGTTCAGGCTCACCAGCTGCTCCTCGGAAACCCTATACAGGGTCCCTATGGGTTAGAACCAACTCAACAGCATTTAACAACAACAGCAACAATAAGAAAGCTTGCCATGAGTGGAAACCAACTTGACAGTACTTAGCACCAAAAGGGTCATCAGTAGGAGAATTTCTAAGGTATTCACTCTGGAGGCTGAACAGAAATTATTTAAATAATCTAAATTGCATTAATATAGTATGTGTGTAGTGGAGAAAAGACAATGTCCTTTTTTTATTATGAGCCAGACTGTAAGTCAGGATGCCTCCGTTTGAATCCCAGTTCTGCCACTTATTGTAGGAACTTGGATAAATTACTTAATCTGTCAGTGCCCACTTTTCTCATTTAATAAGTATGACTACTAATACTCCTCTCTTTAATATGATAATGCATTTTAAGAGCTTAGTAAATGCACACTAAATGGTATCTTTTCTTTTTTGTTGTTATTAGGAGAAATTCTAAGGACTATTTTGTAATTAGCAAACCAATCCTTGGAACATACGAACTCTATAAAAATTCATTAAAATCACAACTTTATTGGAGCTCTGGTAGTGTAGTGGTTATGAGTTGGGCTGCTAATCTCAAGGTCAGCAGTTCAAAACTACCAGCCATTCTATGGGTAGACGATGAGACTTTCTGGTCCAGTAAAGATTTACTGCCTTGGAAACCGTGCACAGGGGCACTGTGAGTCAGACCCGACTCCATAGCACATAACCAACCTCCATTCTCATGCACAGTTGCAAACTGTTTGTATATATGCCCCTCTCCCCTTAGACCCTGTCACACTTCGGAATTCAGTCCAACTGGTTCATGTGCCACCTCAACTCTTAAATGGGCTTCAAAAACTATTACTCTTCCTGGTTTTTAAACTGAGAATGATGTTCTCTGACAGTATTCCACATTCTAAACTGAACTCTGTCTATACCTGAAGTCATCCAGCAGGGAATCATTAGGTTACAGTCACTCAAAGTCAGAATTGGCTTAGCAGTGGGTGTATTCATTGGTTTCGGAAGATTTAAATTTTTATTGGTGGAAGACAATAGTTGACTTTTCTCACTTCTAGATTCACTTCTTTTGATCTTTACTTATGATGATCATGAGTTGTCCCTAGCTTTTATTATCTCATATATTTGAGTAAAGACATGTATTGGAACAGACAGTCGCTCCATCTGATGAGTCATTATTATTTTCCAATTGAAATTTCTCAAAAAGGACAACACTCTGGCTGTACTTTTTCCAACACAGTTTTGTTTGTTCTTTAATATTTAGTATGTTCAGTTAGCAACAGCATTGTTATATTGATGTTTAAATAACTTTAAAATTATAGGTAATTTTTTTGTGCAAAAATTTAAACATACAAAAAGTCACAACGAAGACAGTAAAAATCCTCTCAACCCTGCTTCTCTGTGGCACCCACTATAAGCATTTTGGTGTATGTTAGTCAGGGCCTGTGTGTGTTTCTCTGTGTACTCCCAAGTCCTTTGCCTACCCTTACGACATCAGGAGCCTGGCAGTGCCCTTTAATAATAGTCTACAGTGGAATGTTGCTGTTACGACGTAGCCTGTGACTAAGTCACAGAACCCTGCTCCCATCAGTCATGACCAGATACCCAGGGTTAGTTGTTAATGAAACCTACGGCTGCTCTTCTTTAAAGCAGGGGTGGGGAACGTCTAGCCCTCAAAATCATTTGGTCTGACCCTTCAAAGGCAACTGCAGATCCAGTCTTCACATTAGGGATAATAAAAATTAACCTGCTATATTTGGTCAAACATTTCAAGTGGATAGTTTTGTATGCCTGTGAATGTTGTTATAAATTTTGGCAGAAAAAAGATTCCCCACCCCTGCTTTAAAGGCAGTGGGCAATAATTGGGCTGGTGGACATTTTGAAGACTTGGTGGATTATTAACATCAAAGCCGTTTCTATGCTTTCATGCTTAAATGTTGCAGTGAAAAACAATGCTGCAGATAACTTTTGTTCCTTAGAATAAGGCTATTGGTTTTTCCATAGAGTATAAGTTATTTGAAGAATTGTTAGTATAAAAAGTGTGAACCTTTTTTAAAGTTTTTGATACATGTTGTCAATTTGCTCTCCTTGCTCCGCTACCAGTGTGGTCCCTTTTCCTTGCTCAAGCCAACTCTTGTTGTTTTTATGTGTCATTGAGTCTGTTCCAACTCCTGTTGCTGTATTTGTTAGGTGCCCTCGTTTAGCCCTGACTCACAGTGACCCGATGCACAAGAGAATGAATCACTGCCAGGTCCTTCACCTTCCTCACAATTGTTACTCTTGAGCCCATCGCTGCTGCCACTGTGCCAATCCATCTCATTGGGGGTCTTCCTCTTTTTCTTTAACCTTCTACTTGACCAAGCATGATGTTTGTATATATGTCCCTCTCCTTTTAGACTCTTGTCACACTTCGGAATTCTCCAGGGACTGGTCCCTCCTGATAACATGTCCAAAGTATGAGATGGAGCATTCTATCTACAGTTCTTCCAAAACACATCTGTTTGTTCTTCTGGTAGTCCATGGTACTTTCAGTATTCACTGCCAACATCATAATTTAAACCTATCGATTCTTCTCCTTTCTTCCTAGTCATTGTCCAACTTTCAAATGCATATGTAAAATCAGTAGGGACTTCAAGGAACAGCTGGTGGGTTTGAACCATCAACCTTGCGGTTAGCAGTCTGGTACTTATTCTAAACACCAGGACACCTAAGCCAACCCTAGGTGAGCAAACAGCAAAAAAATGCTAAGACCAAGCCAACTCTAAGTCTTAGCATTTTCTCTATTTGCTTATAGTTATCTTGATTTGTTGAAAATGGCAACGGCTTGCAATTACTAGCTGAAAGGTTGGTGGTTCAAACCTGCCCATATGTACCTTGGAAACCAGACTTGGCAATCTTCTATGAAGCAACTGTACTTCTCAATATAAGGGGTTAAGATGAGTTGGGAATCAATTTGAGGGCAGCTAACACTAAATCCATTGGTTAATTAATGGAGAGGGTTAGGAGGGATTTGTATTTGAATAAGTAAAAATGCACATGGCATAAAATTCAAACAGTGTTGGTGTTGTTAGGTGCCCTCGAGTCAGTACCAACTCATAGCAACCCTATACCCAACAGAACAAAACACTGCTCCATTCTGCACCAACCTCAGACCATTGCTATGCTTGAGTCAACTGCTGCTGCCACTGTGCTAATCTGCCTCATTGGGGTCCCCTCTTTTTCACTGACTTCCACTTTACCGAGCATGTGTACTAATACAGGAACTGGGCCCCTCTGACAATATGTCTGAAGTATGAGACAGAGTCTGGCCATTCTGGCTTCTAAGGAGCACTCTGGCTGTACTATTTCCAACACAGATTTGTTTGTTCTTTAATATTTTCCTCCAACACCATAACTCAAATGTATCAATTTATCTAATGTGTTCCTTATTCATTATTCATTCCAACTTTCACATGCTTATGTGGCTATTGAAACTACATGGCTTGGGTCAGGCTCACGGTGACATTAGTCCTCACAGTGACATTTTTGCTCTTGATCACTTTAGAGAAAACTTGTGCAGCAGATTTGCCTAATGTAATACATTGTGTGATTGCTTGACTTCTGCTTCCATAAATACTGATGGTTGATCTGAGCAAATGAAGTCCTTGACAACTTCAATTTTTTCTCCATTTATCATGGTGTTATTTATTGGTCCAGTGGTGAGGAGTTTTGTTTTCTTTCCATTGAGATGCAACTCATACCAAAGGCTATGGTCTTTGGTCTTCATCAGTTAAGTATTTTATGTCCTCTTGGCTTTCAGCAAGCAAGAGTGTATTGTCTGCATATCACAGGTTGTTAATGAGCTTTCCTCCAATCCTGATGCCATGTTCTTCTTCATATCATTTAGTTTGTAATGCATCAAATCTGTTCTTGAGATGATTTCTAAATTCAGGTGGGATGTGCTCAAGGTCATATTTTGGTTCTCCTGAACTTGTTTTAATTTTCTTCAGGTTCAGCCTGAACTGCATATGAGCAATTGATGGTCTGTTCCACAGTCCGCCAGTGGTCTTGTTTTGACTGATGATATGGAGCTTTTCCACTGTTACTTTCCACAGATGTAATCAATTTGATGTCTGTGTATACCATCTGCTGAGGTCCATGTTTATAGTTGTCTTTTATGTTATTTAAAAAAAGGTATTTGCAATATAGAAGTCATTGGCCTTGCAAAATTCTGTCAGCCTGTCTCCAGCATTGTTTCTATCACCAAGGCCATATTTTCCAACTACTGATCCTTCCTCTTTCTTTCCAACTTTTGCATTCTAATTGGCTGTAATTATTAACATATCTTGATTGCATATTTGATCAATTTACAACTGAAGAAGTTTGTAGAACTCTTCAATTTCATCATCACTGGCTTTAGTGATTAGTGCATAAATTTGAATAAGAGTGGTATTAAGCTGGTATTCCCTGCAAGCATATGGATATTTTCCTATCACAGCCAGTGTTGTACTTCATGACAGATCTTGATATGATCTTTTTTTTTTTAATGTTTTATTGTGAATTATATGATAGTTTACATGGGAGAACATTAGTTTTACACTCATTCTATCGTATATCGTTTCATTGCTATGGTTCCAATCCCCTCCATGCATCATCAACCAACCAAAGGGTATACCCTGCAAGCCTGCCCCCTACACTACCCCCTCCCCCCCAGTCTTCAGCACACAGTCGCTCTCCCTCTCTGAATCTAAAGTCCCCAGCTGCTCCATCACTCCGCATCATCGTCTTTGCCTCCATCTCAGGCATTGCTGCTTCTCTGGGTAGGGTCCCGCTCTCAGCTCTTCTCCATTGATGGTCCTAGGGACCTCCGCTCCTAGACTGGAAAGTTAATCACTCCCTTCCTTGCTATAAAACGTCTACCTTTACATTTCTAACCCTCACAATCAGTCCTGATAACAATTATTCACTATTGTATAACAAGAGACCCATCTGCATTTCATTTCATCAGCTCCGTCTAGACAGATTACAGATTGGACAGTACTCACTGGAGATTCTGCCTTCCTCCATACCCCCGGCTCTAAGTTTCCTCTTGAAAGCTTGTAAGCCAGTCACTTCTTGCCTTTGTAGCC
>NW_006408908.1:1115807-1116673 GCF_000296735.1 Chrysochloris asiatica
CCACTCATCTATTTTATCTACTTTTGTTTGTGTGGTTTTCAAAATGTTTTGTAGTCCGTGTATTCCCAGAATTAGTGTCCTCACATTTGTCCCAAGTTTTTCATTGATGGCCTTCATAATTCTGGGATTCACATTTAGATCTTTAATCCATGTTGAGTTGGTTTTTGTATAAGGTATGAGGTGAAGGTCTTGTTTCAGTCTGTTGCATATAATTTTCCAGTTCTGCCAACACCATCTGTTGAAGAGACTATCACCTCCCCATGTGATACATTTAGGTGTTTTGTTGAAAATCAGTTGGCTGTATGTAGATGCGATATGTTCTTTTTGATGACGACTGCAACATTATTCCTCTTTTATTTGTCATTCCTGGCATAGTAAACCATGTGATGGTCAGATTCAAAATGGCTAATACCTGTCCTTTTCAGCTCATTTATGCCTAAGATATC
Organism: Chrysochloris asiatica; assembly: GCF_000296735.1. NCBI lineage: Eukaryota > Metazoa > Chordata > Mammalia > Afrosoricida > Chrysochloridae > Chrysochloris > Chrysochloris asiatica. The sequence goes on from NW_006408908.1 coordinate 1,116,254, forward strand.
AATGTTTATGCATTCCATTTCATTTTTGAGAATTTCCAATTCTTAGATTCATACTTGGTACATTCTGTGTTCTAATTATTAATGGATGTTTACAGCGGTTTCTCTTAATTTTGAGTTGTGCTCCATCAGCAATTGAATATCCTGAGGGTACTCCACTCACATTATCATGGTCAACTCGACTTTGAAGAGGCAGCTCTTCCCCAGTTGTATTTTGGTTGCTTTCCAACCTGAGGGTCTCATCTTCTGGCACTATATCTGACAACATTCTGGAGCACTTCGTCTTGTTTCAATGTTCAGTATTCAGATTCTATCTGACATTCAGGGTTTTGTTGTTGTTGTGAGGTGCCATCGAGTCGGAACCGACTCATAGTGACCCCATGCACAGCAGAACGAAACAATGTCCAATCCTGGGCCAACCTC
>NW_006408908.1:1117893-1123503 GCF_000296735.1 Chrysochloris asiatica
TTCTGTTGGGTCACCTCTCTTTGGAATGGGCATAAACATTGATCTCTTCCAATCAGTCGGCCAGACAGTTATCTTCCAAATTTCTTGTCAGGGTTTTAGTGACTAGATATTCTAAAGGAGCTCTGGTAGCGTAGTGGTTACAAATTGGGCTGTGAACTGCAAGGTCAGCAGTTCGAAACTACCAGCTGCTGTACAGGGTCACTATGAGTTGGAACCGACTCCACGCCACATAACCACCACTATATATATATAAAGAAAAAAAATCAAAGCCAAAAAAAATACCAGATTTACTGGATTAAAATAGACTAGAGGGAACCTCCACTTGTACCACCAACTCCCCAGACTATTGCTTTGAGAAAAGCTAGCTGGAAACAGAGAACAATCCCTGAGGCCACCTTCCAGCCAAATAATAGACAGGACTGTAAAACTAACGCCTGTGAGAATGTGCATCTAAGAACAATCAACTGGAGTCCTGGTGAAGCACTGTGCTGCTAACTCCAAAGCTGGCAGTTCAGACCCATCAGAAATGCTGTACAGGTTCATTGTGAATCAGAACCGACTCAACCACACTTAACAGCAACAATAGCAAGAGCAATTAATGATGCGAGACTAAAATGGCAACACTTGCCCAAAACCAAAGGTGAGAAGATGGGAGAACAGCGTGGGGTAGACCTGGAAAATGGACAAATGGAAACGGGGATCCCTGGAAGGAATAGAGCGGTGGCACAATGTAGGGATTTCAACCAAAGTCTGAGACCAATGTGTGTATGCGCTACTGGACTACTGATTAGGAGAACAAATTTGTTATGCAAACTTTCACCTGAAGTACAAAATGTTTGGGGGAAAAAATGTATATTTAATTGGTGATTAAAGCTAAGAAAAGTAGCTCTGGTAGTGTAGTGGTTACGAATCGGACTGCGAACTGCAAAGTCAGCAGTTCGAAACTGCCAGCTGTTCCATGGGAGAAAGATGAGGCTTTCTGCTCCTGTAAAGATTTACAGCCTCAGAAACCCAACCCTGTACAGGGTCGCTGTGAGTCAGAACCAACAATTCCACAGCACATAACCAACCAACCAGAGCTAAGAAGAAATAAGGAATTCATACTTGAGAATGGAAGGAATGTTCTTTTAGGTAAAGGGATCAGGAAAGTCCTAAAGAGTGACATTTGGGCAGAGACCTGAATGGTGAGAAGGAGCAACCTTGTAAAGAATAATGAAAGCAGCTTTCAGAACAAACTTGTCACCTTTAAAGAAAGCAAGAAGTGTAGGTACAACAGTGTGAGTAAGGAGAGGCTGGTAAATGAAGTCAGAGACAGGCAGGTAGAAACCCACCCTTGTAAACTAAGGAGTTTGGATTTTGTTTTGAGCTCAGTGGAGGACTGGAATAGCATCTTAATTGTGCTTTTAGTAAGATCCCTCTCACTGCTATGTGGGAACACACCTGAAGAAGGTGGGAGAACACACCTGAAGAAGGTGGTAGTGCTGTGGTGGTTGTGAGCCATCTAGTTCCAACTCAGAGTGACCATGTATACAGTTTCCAAGGCTATAAATCTTCATGCAAACAGAAAGCCTGATCTTTCTCCCTGGGATCCATGGATAGATTTTCGGTTTTAGCCTAGCTTGTTATCCACCACTAGGAAGTTATTGTGGTAATGTAGCAAAAGAAGGGCGTGAACTCAGCTGGTGACTGCATATGTTGATGATTAGTTTTTTTACTAGTGCTAGATTACCTAGTAAGCAAGCTAAGCGTGGGATAATTTACTGATCCATAGTGAGCAATTTCACATTTCTTCACCACATCAAAGATTCGGGGGTTTTTTTCACCCTACTTTAATATTGGTTACGAATTGGGCTGCGAACCTCAAGGTCAGCAGTTCGAAACTACCAGCTGTTCCGCGGGAGAAAGATGAGGCTTTCTGCTCCCGTAAAGATTTCCAGCCTTGGAAACCCTGTACAGGGTCGCTGTGAGTCGGAACCGACTCCACGGCACATAACAACAACAACAACTTTAATATTATTGCTTATTGTTAAAACTATGTGTTGACCGTGTCTGACTTCCTCTGATTTCACAAGGATTGTTGTTAAGTGCCATCGAGTCGGTTCCAACTCATAGTGATGGCCTGTATAGGGTTTCAAGGAGTGGCTGATAAGCTTGAACCACTGACCTTGTAGTTCAAATGATCTTTCAGTCCAGCTTGTTAACCCACAGCTCCACACCAGGGTAAAGAGAACCAAACTCAAAATCAGCCCAAGGCTGTGAAGCAGAGAGAGGTCAGACCCACCAGCACCCTACAACCTTCTTTACCCATTTGTACACCAACCATCCCTCCCACAGCACTTTCTGCTTCACATCTGGGTTTACATTCTACTGCAGTGGCCACTCAGAACTCCTAACAGTACTCACGATTATGGTGTGCATTAGGGAAGTGAACAGGGTACAATTTAGGATCAAAACCAGCTCAGGATGCAGAAGTTTTTCACTCAGGAATGCCTTTTCTCTGTGCTACTGCACTCTTGTCTTTGACTTCTCAGCCTTGAAGCACCTTTGCTTTTTCCCTGTTGAGACAAATGTTAAAAAGCTCTTTTAATCAGTCTGTGAGTGCCCAAAGGGCACATTTTGCAAGCCAATCTCCTGCCGTGTGCACTCAGCTTTACTCAGTTCCTGGGCCTAAGCCACCGCTTCTGCCGTCACCACTTTTAGGTAGGAATCTCACACTCTGCTCTTCCTCATTCTTAAGGATCCTGAGATCATCCATTCCTGCTTCTAAGATGGCACCTTTTAAGCCTAGCTGAATAGTAAAAGTAGCTTATCTCAGCCTTAGTGCCTGCACACCTAAGTTATATGGGTATGACACTCTAGGATAAGCACTCATCCACAAGTCCACAGTTCAAACTCACCAGCCACTCCTTGGGAATCCTATACAGGGTCGCTATGGGTCCGAACTGACTCTGTTCCACTTAACAACAATAACCCAGTCACTTGATGGGAGTTAAGAAGACTTTGGATAGAAAAGCCATATCAAGTAAATTCAAGTTCTACACCTACATATGCTTACTTGTGACTTTGTATTTTGAATGTCTTGAAAATTGCAATTGGAAGCCCATAGATACGGAAGTATGGAAATGGTAAGGAATTTGAGGTGGGGTGGGCCTCTGAAGATTTGTGTAGCTTTTTAGAATGTGACTGTGGGTTAGCTCCTGCCTTTGAAATTCCTTGTCTCATTTCCTATTCTCTTTGTGTCCTCTCATTGGTCTATTGTAAAGAGCTGTTCCGATTGTACATTTGCCTTCTGTTTAGTCTTCTTAGAAAGGACTTGGATTTCAGTCAAGTTCTTGCCTAACAAATGGCACCTGTGCCCCATTAGCCACACTCCTGTAACAGATGTACCCACTTGTGTCTTAGAAAATAGAGATTGTTAACTAGTTAATGTGATATCTTTATCTCAGTTGTGGAAGAACCACATAACCTTTGAGATCTTGAAAGACTATAGGAAGTAGAATTGGTGCATATGGACAGGTGCACATGGTTTTGTATGGTTCTTATTTAGCATGCCTTTAGTGCCACAGGAGCCCTCGTAGCACTATAGGATAAGCACAGGACTGCTAACCACAAAGTTGGCAGTTCAAATCCACGTGTTGTTCCTTGGGAGAAAGATGAGACTTTCTGTTTCAACTGCTAACCACAAGGTTGGCAGTTCAAATCCACCAGCTGTTCCTTGGGAGAAAGCTGAGGCTTTCTGATCCTGTAAAGATTTACAGTCCCAGAAACCCTATACAGGGTCACTATGAATCAAAATTGACTTAATGGCCTATTGTAGCACTGTAGGATAAGCGCTGAACTGCTGCTAAAAAGAAGGTTGACATTTTAAACTCACCAGCCACTCCATGGAAGCCCTATACAGGGTCACTATGATCGGAACCAACTGGACTGCACTTAACAATAACATGGTTTATGCAAGAAAAGGCTTGAAGCCTTTTCAGTGATTTAAAAGCTTGCAAGAGCAGCAAGTGAAGGTGATTGTGAAGAAGAATTTGTTGTGACCAGGGGTTGGTTCAGTTATTTCAAAGTGAAGACAAATTTACATAATATCAAAGGGCAAGTCAGAGTTGTCAGTAGTAACCCAAGGATGGCTTGTGTTGCCATTTTATCAAAGGGGTTACTATTATACCCAGATAATGGCCTTTAAAATTTTATAAAATGATTTTTCTTTAACTTTTTATTGTGAATTGAGTGAAAATTTACAGATCATCATTTTACATTCAACAAATCATATACTTTGCTTCATTACCTGGTTGCAGACTTCTCCAAGTACCCGTAGTTCACAGTGGCGGTGTGCCGTGGAGTCAATTCCAACTCATAGCGACCCTGTACAGGGTTTCCAAGACTGTAAATCTTTACGGGAGCATAACCATCACAGATTTTCTTTTATCAAGAAAACCTTTTATTTAAACTTTTCACAACATTAGTCTCATACAATGTTAGCCTTTTGTGATTGATTAATTTCACTCAGCGTAATATCCTCCAGGTTCAACCATATTGTGTCTTGGTTCACAAATTCATCATTACTCTTCAATGTTTTGTAGTATTCTACAGGTAGGTATGTACCAAAGTTTGTTTAACCATTCTTGCTGGGCATTTAGACTGTCTGTTTTTTTTTTGTTTTGTTTTGTTTTGATATGTCTTTTTTGGACAGCGTATTGCAGAATCCTATTTTGTTCTCCATTCTGCTCTTTATGTCTCTTGACTGGTACATTTAATCCATTTATATTCAGTGGGATTGTCAATAGGTATGAATTGATTGTTGCCATTTTTCTGTGTATTTTTTGTTGTGCTGCTGGATACTTTGTTCTTCATAATTTTCTAGGCTGAGTTGATTTTTTTGTGTGGGTTTTTGTTTTCATTTCTGTTGTGTTAACATTTACTAAATCTTTGTGATTTTTCTCTATTTTATTTTGATGTGTTGTTAGGTGCCATTATTATGCACAACAGAACTGCCCAGTCCTGTGCCAACCTCACAATCTTTGCAACGCTTGAGACCATTGTTGCTGCCAGTGTACCAGTCATTCTCATTTGGGGTCCTCCTCTTTTTATCTTTTCCTCCTTTTTACCAAATGTGATGTACTTCTCCAGGGACTGATCTCTCTTGATTCCATATCCTAAGTTTGAAAGATGAAGTCTCATCATCCTAGCTTCTAAGGAACAGTCTGGATATACTTCCAACACATTTGTTTGTTCTTCTGGCAGTCAGTGGTACTTTTAGTATTCTCCAACACCATAACTCAAATGCATCAATTGTTCTATGGTCTTCCTTACTCATTATCCAACATTCACATGCATATGAAGCTTTTGAAGATACCAGAGCTTGGGTCAGGTTCACCTTAGCACTCAAACTGACATCTTTGCTTTTGAACACTTTAAAGAGGCGCAGTGCCGCAGAAATATCTAATGCAGTATGCCGTTTGATTTCTTGACTCTGCTTCCATGACTATTGATGGTTGATCCAAGCAAAGTAAAGTCTTTTGATGACTTGAATTTTTTTTTCCATTTATCATGATATTTATTGGTCCACTTGTGAAGATTTCTGTTTTCTTTATATTGAGGTACAACCCA
>NW_006408908.1:1126311-1127461 GCF_000296735.1 Chrysochloris asiatica
TTTTACAGGAGTGTTCCTATTCAGTATTTCTCTTTTGTGACTGGCTAATTTCTCTCAACATAATGCCCTCAAGGTTCATACGTGTATGCGGTGGCTTGCAACTTCCTTGTTATTCTTCAAGCTAGTATAATAGTCCATTGTATGTATGTACCACAGTTTGTTTATCCATTCTTTAGTTGATGAGCATTTAGTCTGTCTCCATCTTTTTGCTATAGTAAATAATGCTGCTGTGAACATTGGTGTGCATATATCTACTCGTGTTTTGGCTGGTATTTCTTGTGGGTAAATACCAAGTAGAGGAATTGCTGGATCATAAGATATTTCTTTTTCCAACCTTCTGAGGGAGTGCCATATAACTTTCCAGAGAGGTTGGACCATTTTGCAATCCCACCAGCAACGTAGTAGGGTCCTAGTCTCTCCACATCCTCGCCAGCAGTTATTGTCCTCTACTTTTTTGATCTTTGCTATTATTGCTGGTGTGAGGTGATATCTTGCCGGGGACCAGCCTCAACAGATTATTAGGGGACTCTCGAAGGGGGATGTGGAGTCGGCGAAAAACACAGACAGACAGACAGAGTTGATGGGTCGTGAGTCTTAGGCAGATGATGATGACTTCTCTTTACTTGGGCAGATGACTTCTCCTTACTCAAAAGTTTTTTGCTTCTTATATACTATTATGATCAATTACAGTTTAACTAAATGTTACATTCTTTGTGTTCAACAAACATTCAGGTTACAAAAAACACAGAAACACCAGAACATCCCTTTGATTCTTATCGTATCCTGTTCCATTGCATCCCCTATTTATCCCGGTAACATCGGGTTTATTTCCGTAACTCTTTTTGTTTTTCTTTAATCCTCCTAAGAATGTCAAATTAACTTTTAAGCAAAGTTCTATCTCTTGACTTGTATTTTTACTCTCATCTATTATTTTTTATACTTATAATGGATTTAAGAATAAGAATCTAAAAGTACCTAAAGTTTCATAGTCAAAAACAAAGCAGCAATTCCCCTATACTAACAATTTCCCAAAACCTCTTAGTTAAATTTCTACCCACATTTTTAAGTGTTCCCACAGCTCTTGATTGGCTCTTTGCTATCTGTCTCAGTGTCTCCTGCCAAAATTAAGCAGGATGTTGATTGTAAGATT
>NW_006408908.1:1128191-1129781 GCF_000296735.1 Chrysochloris asiatica
AATTTTCTATCCAGCTCTTTTAATTCTTCATTTCCTCCATTTCCTTTAGCATCTCTATGCTGGAGAGTGAGTTTCAAAGTCTTTCTTCCTGTATGATGGTCTTGATGTCATCCCACAGCTCTTCAGGTTTTTGTTCATCAATGTTTAATTCATCAAATCTATTCTTGAGATGATATCTAAATTCAGCAGGATATGCTCAAGGTTTGTTTTCATGCTTGTGGACTTGTTTTAATTTTCTTCAGCTTCAGCCTGAACTTGCGTATGAGCAATTGATGATCTATTCCACAGTCTGTCCCTGGCCTTTTTTGGGCTGATGATATGGAGCTTTTCTACCGTCTATTTCCACAGATGTAGTCTTTCTAAATCCTGTGTGTGCCATCTGGAGAGGTTCGTGTGTGTAGTCAATCACCTTTTATGTTGTTTAAGAAAGGTACTTTTATGTACAGGTGTATTATATATTTCTTCAAAGTTACCCTGTAATTTGTTAATTTTTTCCCTGCTTAAAACAGTCTGTTTTAGCTTGAATTCTACTTAATTTCCTTGCTATTTGGAAGGTCTGTATCTACTTCCTCTTTTTGATTTGTAGTTGACTTCATTATACATTGATATCTCCAGTTCTTGTTTTCAGCCTTGTAGGTTTGTTTTACCCTAAAAACTTTTATATCTGGATTAGGACTCCTAGTTTGGCATTGTAGAATCACACTGGACATCAAACCGCCAGGTCTGCAGTTCACACCCACCAGCTGCTTGGAAGAAACCCTATATAGGGTCACAGTGAGTCAGAACTAACTCAACAGCACTTAACAACAACATATCTAGATTAAGGAGGTCTGGTAGTTTAGTGGTAAGAAGTCGGGCTGTTAAGCTCATAGTCAGCAATTCAAAACTACCAGTAGTTCCGCAGGAGAAAGCTGAGGATTTCTGATCCCCTAAAGATTTACAGCCTCAGAAACCCTATACAAGGTTGCTAAGAGTTGGAACTGACTTCATAGCACATAACCATAACCATCATATCTGGATTAAGTTTTGGTGTTGCCATGTATGGTAATCTGAGGTTTTCTGCTGTTATTGGTTCTTAGTCTGAAGAATACACCTTAGCATTTTTTGTAAAGATTGTCTAGTCATTAAAAATTCTTTTTGTTTCTGTTTATCAGGAAATGGCCTAATTTTCCTGTCATATTTGAGGGACAACTTTATGGGTATATGGTTTATGGTTGGCAATTTTTTTCTTTCAGACTTTGAGTATGTCATCCATTGCCTTTTTGTATTTTTAAAGCTTTTATTGTGATTTGAGTGATGGCTTACATGGCAGAATATCAGTTTTGCATTCAACCAATTTTATTTTGTTTCATTACAATGATTACAATTCCCTCCATGTATCATTGATTAACTGTATTTGCTTCTATTTCGTCTTTTCTTTCTTTTTATGTACACAAAACACAGAGGAATATATAATTGTTTAAACATAAGGGCACATTCTGCAAGCCAGCCTCCTGGCTTCCAGCAGATAGACTTTCTCTTTCCATGAGTCTAGAGTGCTTAGCTGCTCTATCTCTCCATGTCCTCACCTCTGCCTCCATCTCTGGTGTC
>NW_006408908.1:1130911-1138601 GCF_000296735.1 Chrysochloris asiatica
AACTTCTACCTCTATGGTTGTGACCATTGCAGTTAGTCATGATAACTATTACTATTGAAACAAAAGAATCCTATCCCCATCTCCTTTCACCAGACCCATCTAGACAAGGTGAGAACTACCTTCCCCCCGCACATTCTGATACTAAACTCATTCTCGAAAATTTGTAGCAGCCCCCCCCCACCCCATTTTAGGTAGTCAGTGTCTCAGCTGCCCGTCCCTATTCACCCTGTTCACATGTGAAGACTCCTTCCCTCTCAGTTAGTATTTTGAGCTATTACATCCATAAGGAGTCCTGGTGTGGCGTTGTGGGTTAACGTGCTGGACTGCAAAGTCGGTCTGAATTTCAAGGCCGGCAGTTCAGGTTCACCAGTTGCTCTTTGGAAACCCTATACAGAGTCGCTATGGGTTGGAACTGACTCAGTGGCACTTAACAACAACAACACATCCAGAAGTATAGGTCAAATTCTTCAAATTTTAGCAATTTACACTTGCTTTCTTTATCAAATTTCTTTATCTTCCTGTAGTTGGGTTCTGATCATCAAGCCATCAGAGCTAGATGACATGGATACTATCTGCAAATTTGAGCATTCTTGTGCATCTCCCTTCACTTCATATCAACTGGATGCTTCACTCTCAGCCCTAGCCATATGTGGCTATGTCAGTGTACATGGGCTCAGGAATTCCCAAGTCTCCCCAAACTTCAAACCAACCAGCCCTTCCTCTTCTCTCTAACAAGGTGATGGAACTGCATCTGGCCAGATGTTCACCAGTCAGTCTCCCTCTCTCACCATCCCTGCTTGGCCTCTCCTCCCTGCAAGCACTCTCTCCACCTCTAACCTTTCTTCTGAAGGTCAGGGTACCAAAATTTTTATCTATGTCTGTTTTATTTTACCTCTCATATCTTTTTTTGTCGAGGATCTATGTAGTGTGTCTGTCAGTCCACCATCTTGCTGAATACCTCTTATAAAATGAATTTAATATGAGTGTTTTATATTAAAGGAATCCTGGTGTGGCACTCGACTGCAAAGTTGGTTTGAACCACAAGGTCAGCAGTTCAAACTCATCAGTCACTCCTTGGAAACCCTATACAGGGTAGCTATGAGTCGGAACCAACTCGGTGTTTCTTATCAAAAACAACAAATTTTATATTAGAGCCCTGGTGTGGAGCTATAGGATAAGCACTGAATTGGTAATGGCAAGGTTGCTCACCATTTGCTCTCAGAAACCCTATACCCTAGGTTTGGTATGAGTCGAAACCAATACAATGACATTTAACAACAAAAACCCTGTGTCATAAAGAGGCAACAAGAGTTCAACTTGACCAGGAAAAGATGAAATGGTAGACAGAATCCCCCATAAATATGACACTGTAGTATAAACACTAGACCTCAAAGTTGGTTGGAACTGCAAGGTTGGTAGTTGAAACCCACCAGCCTCTTCTCAGAAACCCTATATAGAGTTGCTATGCATTGGAACCAACTTGACAGCACTTAAACAACAATAGATGTCCACACCCTGAGGTCTGGAGCCATTAAGTATGTGTTATTGCCAAACCAAACTAGTTACCATTGATTAATTCCAGTTTATGATGACCCATGTAATCATATGAGCCCTTATAAACTGAACTGTTTCCCAGCCAAGGGCAGAAGAGCAAGTTAGATCCCAAGAATGAAAAGAATCCTATAAGCAATTGCTGGCTCTGAGATGTGAATGCCCATAAGTAAAGACCAGAGAGGCAGCAAGGAAGTGGAGACCTTAGTCCTATAACTACAAGGAACTGAATTTTGTCACCAGCCTGATGAGTGTAGAAACAGAGTCTTCTCCAGAGCTTCCAGAAAGAATGTAACTTGATTTTAACATGTGAGATTCTTCTAAGAGAATTCAGTTGAGCCACAGAAACTGAGATAACAAATGGAATGCAGGTGGTTTCAACAAGTCCCTAAAGCCTTGGGAAAGAGTAGGAACCAGGTTTTTCACTAAAGTCTTCAGAAAGAACTAAGCTCTGATAAGACCCTGCTTTTAGGACTTCTAACTTCCAGAGCTGTAAGATAATAACTGGATTGTTTTAAGACACAAGGTCGCTATGGGTCGGAAGCAACTAGATGGCACTTAACAACAGCAGCAAGTCTGTAGTATTTATTGACTATTCTATGTTAGTGAGTTAGGATATGTTGTTGTTGTAGTTGGTAAGCACTGTTGAGTTGGTTCCGACTTATAGCAATCCTGTATAGGATTTCCAGGGAGCAGCTGATGGGTTTGAACTGTTGATCTTGTGGGTTAATAGTCCGCTGCTTATCTACAACACCATACCAGGACTCCCTTGGGATATATTTTTGTTGTTGTTAAGTGCCATTGAGTTAGTTCCAACTCGTAGTGACCCTGTGCCTTAAAACAACCTGAACTTGTTAGCTTACAGCTCTGGAAGTCAGAAATCCTAAAAACAGTGTCTTAGTAGAGCTTGCCTCCAAGGAGCACTCTGGCTGTACTTCTTCCAACACAGATCTGTTGGTTCTTTTGGCTGCCGATGAAACTTTCAGTATTCTCCAACACCATAACTCAAAAGCATCAATTCTTCTACAAACTTCCTTATTCACTATACAGGTTTCACATACTTCGGACAAATTGTCAGGAAGGACCAGTCGCTGGAGAAGGATATCATGTTTGGTAGGGTGGAGGGTCAGAGAAAAAGAGGGGCAAAAAAAAAAAAAGAAGAGGAAGACCCCCAGTGAGATGGATTGGCAGAGTGGCAGCATCAGTGGACTCAAACATGGCAACAATAGTGAGGTTGGCCCAGGATCGGGCAATGTGTTATTCTGCTGTGCATAAGGTCTCTATGAATTGGAACTGACTCGATGGCACCTAACAACAACAACAAGAGAGCTTAGTTCTTCCTGGAGGCTTTAGTGGAAAACCTGGTTCCTAGTCTTTCCCAAGACTTTAGGGACTTGTTGAGGCCATCTGCATTCCATTTGTTATCTCACAGTTTCTGAGGAGCAGCTAGTACGTTTGAACTGTTGACTTCATAGATCAAAGTCCAGTGCTGAACTTACAGCGCCACACCGGGAGTCCCCCTTGGGATATAGTCCTTCATAATCAAGTTCCTAGCATCCTGGTGTGGTGCTATGGATAAGCACTAGACTGCTAACCACAAAGTTGGCAGTTCAAATCCACCATCAGCTCCTTGAAAACCCTATACAGAGTCGCTAAGACTTGAAGGCACTAAACAACAAAAATAGCAATCAAGTTCCTGGTTTCATGGAATCCATGTAGGGATATGGGCCAGGAGAGTGTTAATATAGACAGTATGTAGCAGGTAGATAAGTACTTTGAAGAAAATCCAGCAAGATAAGGGAATAGGAAGTGATAGAAGAGAGTTAAATTCTAGATATTTAAGAAAACTGAAAATAATGATGGTTGAAATGTACAGAGGAAGAGAAAGAAAGTATAACATACATAAATATGGAGAAAAACAGTTAATCAAATGTGTTGTTTGTTTATAATATTTATGTAGAGGTATTTGCTTCATAAATGTAAATTCAGCCTTTAAAGTATTCAAACTTTGTTATTTTTTTAATCAGTTTTGGTTAGAGGTGTTTATTGATTTGAAATATTCTGTTAATTCTACCTTATTTTCTTGGGTTATATCACAACCTTAATTCTCTATGTTTGAATATTAATAAGTTCCATAGAAAATTATAGTCCATATACAAACCCATTGATTTTACCAAGAAGGAAGTATCTATTGCCTTCAGTTAAATCATAAGATAGATATCAGATAAGTCATTTGCTAATGTCTACATTATTAACATTTACAATTAAAATATTTGCACATGTGTCACTTTGTTAAGTAGTCATTGATAAATTTTTCTGCATACAAAAGAACTTTTTTAGAAAAAAGACTTATGTACAATATATAAACAGAGAGTAATAAGTATATTTTATAAAGCACTAAATGAATAAGAATTTCAACTCATGAACGTTGAGTTGTTAGACAAGATTGACATCAAAGAAAAATATGGTTTTGAACAAAGGAAATGTTTCTAATGAGTTGCAACCCTCTTACAAAAATCTTAAATTATGGCCTTTAAACAAATTTTTAAAAACTTTATTTTACTAAACAGCTAATTTTCTAGGCATGAGTTGGAATCAGTTCAATTGCTACTGGTTTGACTTTTTTGAAGTCCCAATAGTATTCTTGTATAAAATATTCTGATATACCTTAACATTAAGGAGCAAACTCCAAATGACACTGAATTGAAATTATTCACAGCTAGTATTAAAAATTCCGTATGATTAGTAGTCCTGGTGTGGCGCTGTGGGTTAATGTGCCAGACTGCCAAGCCGTTTGAACTGCAAGGTCAATGGTTCAAGCTTACCACTCCTCAGAAACCCCATATAGGGTCGCTCTGGGTCAGGAACCAATTCGATGACACTTAACAACAACAACAAATTAGTAATAATTTAAGAATTAGTGTGTTTTTTTCCCTGAAGATAGCCATGGTGGCACAGTGGTTAAACATTTGAATGCTAACCAAAAGGTTGGTAGCTCAACCCCACCAGGCTGGCTCTGTGAGAAAAAGATGGCAGTCTGCTTCCCTAAAGCAGCCTTGGACACCCAGTGGGGCGTACTACTGTGGCCTGTTGTTACTTGTTGCTTCTTACTCATAGCGATCCATGTGTAACAGAATGAAACATTGCCCAATTCTGAGCCATCCTCAGAATTGTTGCTATGTTTAAGCACATTATTGCAGCCCCTGTGTCTGCCCGTCTCATTGAGGGCCTTCCTGGTGTGGCTCTGTAGGATAAGCACTGGACTGCTAACCAAAAGGTTGGTGTTTGAAACCCACCAGCCACTCTTGAGAAACCCTATTCAGAGTCTTTATGAGTAGGAATCGGCTCAGTGGAACTTAAGAACAACATGCTTTCCCAGGAGTACTGGTGTAGCACTGTAGGCTAAGCATTACACTGCTCGTCGAAGGGTTGATAGTTCAAACCAATCAGCCACTCCTCAGAAGCCCTATACAGGGGCTGACAGACTTAACAATAACATACTCTACCAAGCATGATGTCCTTCTCCAGGGATTGGTCTTTCTTGATAAGATGTCCAAAGTACAGGACTCAAAATCTTGTCATTGCTTCTAAGGAGCAGCCTGGCTGTACCCCTTTCAAAACAGATTTGTTCGTGCTTCTGGAAGGCCATAGCACATTCAGTATTCTTTGCCCATACTGTAACTCAAATGCATCACTTCTTCCCTGGTCTTCCTCGGTCATTTCCAGCTTTCACATGTATGTGAAGCAATTGAAATACCATGGCTTGGGTCAGATGCCCCTTAGTTCTCAAAGTGGTAATTTTGCTTTTGGTGTTTTTTAACTCTGAAGTGATCTCTGTTATACAGAGTTGCTATGAGTCAGAGGCAACAGCTGTGAGTTTTAGTTTGGATTCCTGAAGATGTTATTTATATGTGATTTTTTTTTTTTTTTTTAAGATTTGATTTTTAAAATAAAATAGACGTTTTTGAGGGTGAGAATGATCCTTTCCGTCCTATATGTAATCCAAATTGAAGCATGGCAGTTTTCAAAAGCGTTTATTAATGTGCCGTTATTAAATGCCGTCAAGTTGGTTCTCACTCATAGCCACCCTGTCTAGGGCTTCCGAAGAGTAGCTGGTGGGTTTGAGCCACTGACCTTGCAGCTAACCATCCGCGGCTTATCCTATAGTACCACACCGGGACTCTTATTAATTGACTACTAAATAAGGAGCACTGGTAGTATACTGGATTACGAGCCGGATGCTAACCACAAGGTCAGCAGTTTGAATCTGTCAAAGATTCCGTGGGAGGAAGATGAGCTTTTCTGCTCCCGCAAAGATTTACAGCCTCAGAATCCTTCTACAGTGTTACTGTGAGTTGGAACTGACTCCATGACACACAACTACCACCATCAAATATTTAGTAAATTACCAAATGGATATTTCGTGTGTTAATCCCACTGCATTTTTTTCCCCAGGTTACAGATATGATCCAGACCCATACGTGAATTACTTTGGCTGGTCTGAGTGAACAGTTAATAATGAGCGGTGCTGCTTTGGGACTCGAGATTGTTTTTGTTTTCTTCCTGGCATTGTTTCTACTTCATCGATACGGAGACTTTAAGAAACAGCATAGGCTTGTAATTATTGGAACACTTCTTGCTTGGTATCTCTGCTTCCTTATCATCTTCATACTGCCTCTAGATGTTAGTACGGTAAGACATGAAACTGCTTTCCACAATTTAAAAGGCAATTGTAATGACACAGCATGTTTGAGATACTTTTTAAGACAGCTGAGTTGTGTAAGGAGTCTGGAGTCCTGGTGTGGCGCTGTGGGTTAGTGCTCCAGACTGCAAAGCCATTTGAACTGCAAGATTGGTGGTTCAAGCTCACCAGCTGCTCCTAGGAAACCCTATAAAGGGTAGCTTTGGGTTGGAACTGACTCAACGGCGCTTAACAACAACAACAACTTTTGTGAATTATGCTTATGCTTTGACTTTAAATGTTATTTCATGAATTTGATCATTAAGAAGTATAGCCAGGAAGGGAAATTTGTATAGACAGGCATTATTTCTTAAGTACTTTTGATTCTCATTTTCAAACTGTACATTGATTCCTGTAGACAATATACAATCGGTGCAAACATGCTGCTGCAAACTCAAGCCCTCCTGAGAACATCAACAGTACAGGGTCATCCCCGACTGCTACCCCCGTTCCAAGGTATTTCTTGTTGGCTTGCTTTT
This sequence comes from Chrysochloris asiatica, assembly GCF_000296735.1. Classification (NCBI taxonomy): domain Eukaryota; kingdom Metazoa; phylum Chordata; class Mammalia; order Afrosoricida; family Chrysochloridae; genus Chrysochloris; species Chrysochloris asiatica. Next base: position 1,137,683 of record NW_006408908.1, read on the forward strand.
TCATAGAAATATTTTAGGAAAAAATTATTTTGTCTGTTTTGACCATTCATATTTTTATTTATAAAAAATTATAGTCTCACCCCTTAGCCTCCATCCTTTGCTTATAGACTTTTTTTTTTTGGTATGTGTATGGGGGGAAAACAGAACAAAACAACAACAATATATATATGGTGGTTTTAGAAAGTTCATAGAAAAATGGAATTAAAAGTTAATGGAATACTTCCATAAACATTCTGTTTAAAATCCCCTCATAAGAGTTTGTAGGAATAGAATTGGTGGGTTGTGTGGTAATATTATCACTACTCTTCTGTCAGTTTGTCATACTGTGGTGGCTTGGATGTTGCTGTGATGCTGAAAACTATTCCATCTGTATTTTAAATACCAGCAGGATCACCCATGATGGACAGGTTTCAGCTGAGTTTCCAGACTAAGACAGACTAGGAATGGAGAGAGGTGGACCTCTTCTGAACATTTAGCTACTGAAAACCTTATGAATAGCAGTGAAATCCTGTCAGATAGCATCACTGTATCTAATATTGTACCATGATGAATAGCATCAGTATATTGTCACATAGTATCAGAGGATGAGCCCCTTAGGTTGGAAGACACTCAGAGTATAACTGGAGAAGCGCTGCCTTCTCAGAGAGTTGAGCATGATGACTTGAATGGAGTAAAGCTTCCAGAACCTTCATTTGCTGAGGGGGCACAGTTCAAAAAGAATGCAAACATCCATTAATAATCAGAACATGGAATTATGAAGTATGAATTTAGGAAAATTGGAAATTATCAAAAATGAAATGGAATACATAAAGATCGATATCCTAAGTATCAGCTGAAATGGACTGATACTGGCCATTTTGAATCTGAAAATCATATTGTTTACTATGCTGGAAATGACAAATTCAAGAGGAATGGTGCC
>NW_006408908.1:1139557-1188353 GCF_000296735.1 Chrysochloris asiatica
AGTCAAATATTATAATGAAATGTACAAGGACCTGGAGTTATAAAACCCAAAGGGAAGAACATGTTCAGCATTTCTTAAGCTGAAAGAACTGAAGAAAAAAATTCAAGCCTCTATTTGAAATATTAAAAGGTCTTATGGACAAAATATTGAATGATGCAAAAAGCATCCAAAGAAGGAATACACAGAGTCATTGTACAAAAAGAAATGTTGGATGTTCAGTCACTTCAAGAAGTAGCGTATGATCAAGTACTAATGGTACTGAAGGAAGAAGTCCAAGCTGCACTGAAGATATTGGTGAAAAATAATGGTCCCGGAATTGACAGAATGCAAATTGAAAATCTTTCAACAAACAAAAAAAGCACTAAAGTCAGTCACTCATCTATGCTGAGAAATTTGGGAAAAGATCCATATTTGGGCCCAATCCAAAGAAATATGACACAACGAAATGCAGAAATCATTGAGCAATATCATTAATACTGCATGCAAGTAAAATTTTGCTTAAGATAATTCAAAAACAGCTGTAACAGTGCATTAACAGGGAGTGCCAGAAGTTCAAGCCAGATTCAGACGAGGACCTGAAATGAAGGATATCATTGCTGACGTTCTATGCATCTTTGCTGAATGCATTGTTGACTATGCAAATGCTTTCGACTGTATGGATCATAACAAGCTATGAATAACATTGTGAAGAATGGGTTTCCTGAACACTTAATTGTCCTCATGGGGAACCTGTACATAGACCAAATGAGATGATGGAATATGATAGCTCTGTAGGATAAGCACAAACTGATTGTTCAAACCCATTGACTCAGAGGCACTTAAAAACAATGAGTATCTTTTCATGTGATTATTGGCCATTTGTTTATCTTCTTTGGAGAAATGTCTATTCATGTCTGTTGCCCATTGATTGAGCTGGCTTTCTTTTTGATGTTAAGCTGTAGGAATTCTGTATACTAGATACTAAACTCTGATCAGATATATGGTTTCCAAATATTTTCTTCCATTTTGTAGGTTGCCTCTTCACTTTCTTGATTAAAATCCTTTTATATATACAATTTTTAATTTTGATGAAATCCATTTTGTCCTTTGTAATGCACAGTTTTTGGTATCATATCTAAGAAATCATTGTTGAAAGCTAGAATCCGAAGCATTGATGATGTATTTTAAGAAAGAGTTTTAAGATTTTCTTTTTTTTGTTTTATTTTGAGTTTTTGGGTGTGTGGGTGGCTAGGAGTAAGAAACTGGGGTGAGACATAATATTATGTCTAGGTCTAGGCTAAGCCTAGAACTTCATTTAATGTTAGGTTTATGGTTAGGATTAGGACTAGGGTTAATGTTAGGATTAAGGAGTAGGGCTTGGGCTAGGAGTAAGTCTTGGTCTAGTTTTAGAATTGCAGTTAGGTATATTTTTACTTATTTTAATGATTTTTTTCTTTGAACTCTACTTGATTTCCTCTTTATTTGTGGCACTGTGGGATAAAGCACTGGACTACAAGGTTGGTTTGAACTATAGGGTCGGTGGTTCAAACTTACCAGCCAGTCCTTGGAGACTGTATATATGGTCTCTCTGAGTTAGAATGAGCTCAACAGCACCTAACAACAACAACAGTTGTTTTGTAGGATGGTTTATGTTATTGTTGATGTTGCAAACTGGTATCTCTGGTTCCCTATAACAACAACAGAGGTTTGTTTTACTTTGGATACTTCTGTATCTGGGTTAAGTGCTGGGTGCTATCTCATGTATGTTAACCTCAGGTTGGTATCTGCTCTTGTTGGTGTTATTTCTAACATTTAGGTTGTTCATCTATTTTGATAGATCAACATATGGTGTGAGGGCCAACTTCATTCTTTTTCAGAAATCCAGTTATTTCAGTACCATTTATTAAAGTAACTATTCTTTAATTTAATGGATTTAGCAATCTTGCTTTAAATTAATTGATCGTAGATATATGGATTTATTCTCAGTTCTATCCCATTGGTCAATATGTCTGTCATCATACCACTACTGTTTTTGTTGTTAAGTGCTGTGAAGTTGTTTTCCACGCATAGCATTTCCAAGGAGTGATTGGTGTGTTTGAACTGCTGACCTTGTGGTTAGCCATCTAGTCTATATCCCACAGCACCACACCAGGACTCCATTACCAATTTTGTTGTTAAGTGCCGTTGAGTGGATTTCGACTTTTAGCGACCCTGTATAAGATTTCCGAGGACCGACTGTTGAGTTTGAACCACCGACCTTGCAGTTAGCAGTTCAGTGCTTATCCTACAGTTCCACATCAGGATTCCCCATACCAGTACTACAATATTTTTATTACCGCAGCTTTATAATACCTTTTTGGAATCAGTATAGTGAATCTTACTTTGTTCTTCTTTTTAAAGATTGATTAGACTATTCAGAGTCCAAATAACTTTTGAAGTCTGTATATGAATGGTTCTATGGGTTAATGTGCTGACTGCAAGGTCCATTCGAACCATAAGGTCGGTGGTTCAAACTCACCACACACTCCTTGGACACCCTATACAGGGTTGCTATTAGTTGGAACTGACTCGATGGCACATAACAACAACATAAATGGAATTGTTTCCTTATTTTTCTTTTCACATTGCTTACAGCTGATTTTTGTATTGCCTTGTACCCTGTCACCTTGCTGAATTCATTTACAAGCATTAGTAGCTTTCTTGTGGATTCTTTGGGGTTTTCTATATTTAGGATCATTTTGTTGTTGTCATGTACCGTTGAGTTAATTCTGACCCATAGCAACCCTGTATAGGGTTTCCAAGGAGCAACTGGTGAGCTTGAACCACCGACCTTGCATTTCAAACGACTTTGCAGACTGACGCATTAGCGCACAGCGCTACACCAGGATTCCGTTTAGGATCATAATCATCTGCAAAAAGGGAAAATTTTACTGTTTTCTGGTTTGGATACCTTGTATTTCTTTTTCTTGAGTAATTGCTCTGACTAGGACTTCCAGTGCAATATTGAGTACAAGTTCGTGAGCAGCACCTTTTCTAAAGTTGAATGAACCACCCACCCTTGCATTCCTGGGATAAATCCCACTTGATAATAGCGTATAATCCTTTCAGTATGCTATTGGATTCAGTTTGTTAGTATTTTGTTAAGATTTTTGCATCTGTGTTCATAAGGGATGTTGGTTGGTGGTTTTCTTTTCTTACAGTGATCCTCTGTCCTTACAATTGTTCTGTTTGAGCCCATTGTTACTCCCAGTGTGTCAGTTCATCTCCTTTGGGGGTCCTCTTTTTCACGGACTTTTTGCTTTCTTTGCTGTCAGGTTAATGCTTACCTCATAGAATGAGTTACAAGTGTTCATTCCTTTTCTGTTTTATGAAAGTTTGTTTGCTCATAGACTTTTATTTATACTATTTTAACCCTAAAACTAAACTTTATTTTAGGATTAAAAGAAAACATTTGAAACACTTCTGAATGTTTATTGGCTCATGTGACCTTTTAGTAGGTGTGAATGAGAAACTTGGAAAAGGTCTGATTTGTTTAGTACTGGTTGTTTCCCTTACCAAATATATGATTTTAGAAGTCAGGTGTTCTCTCAGCCCCTGTCTCCTACCCTAAAAAACAGGGCATGCAGTTTCTCTTTTGCCTCATCTTACAAAGGAGTCCTGGTGTGGCGCTGTGGGTTCATGTGCTGGACTGCAAACTTGGTTCAGAAGGTGGTTCAAGCTCCCCAACCACTCCTGGGAAACCGTACACAGGGTCAATATGGGTAGGAGTCCACTTGATGGCCTTGACACTTAAGCAACAATAACAAAAGATTGTTATAAAGACTACGTGGGGTGTTCTTCTGAAATGAGTAAGATTTTAGAGAGGGAATAAAGTTTCAAATCGCCAAGAGATTAAGGTGAATTCATATCAAACTTCTAAGTAAAAATGTATATATTGACTTTCACCTTTACCGATGCTTTAAATAGTATTTATATGCTTCCTTATTTAACTTAAAAAGATTTAATGGTGGTATGTTTGGATGAATATTAAAATGTAAGTTTTACTTCCCTTTCAAGTACCATAGATTAGCAAGCATTTGTAGATTGTTGAAAGTCCTTGGCCATTGATGATATCTTTATATTCTGGAAAGAGTAACAAACGACCCAATGGAGGAACATATGGTCAGAGACACAACATATCTTAAGAAAATTCAAACAGAAATGCTAATACATGCTTATAGGAGTTGCACCTATAGTCACTGACTCAGTTAATGTTCTTATTTCCAGGAATCCACGAATTGGTCACCTCCCCTCTTCTAAAAAAAAAAGCCAAGAAAATAAGCCCATGGCTGGAATGACTGTAGATTTTATTATGAGATTAAAGGATGTTATTGTTAGTTGCCACTGAGTCAGTTGTGACTCATGATGGACCCGTATGTGCAGAAGAGAATTGCTCCATAGGGTTTTCCAGGCTGTGACCTTTTAGTGGATCACCAGGCCTGTGTTCTGAAGTACTTCTGGGTAGCTTCAACTCTCCTAGTTGAATGCTTAGCCATTAGTGCTACCCACAGACTGTTAGTATGTATCTTAAAAGTAACAAAGATATTTGGTTTCATGATGCATTTGTGGGGTGGTTTTTTTTCTTTTCCATTATTCCACAAACTTTGTTTTTTATTTTATTTTCTTTTTAAACTTTTTATTGTCACTTGAGTGAAGTGTACAGAACATGCCATCAGCCCCATTTCAATAAATCATACACTTGGTGTCATTGCAATGATTGCAATCCCTTCCATATGCCATCAGTTCACAGTATTTTTCTCTAGTCACTTTAGCTCTTGCCCTTCTCCCTGTGTCTTTCCTGCACCAGCCTCCCTCTTGTTGTATATTGTCTTCCCCATATCTCAAGTTAACATGCATCTACCTCTGCCCAGTGTATAATTTTCCCTTCTCTCCCATCCCTGGTAATCATCATAAAATGTTTTTGTTTTTTTTAATTGTTATTCTGTGAGTTGAACAGTATGTCCTCATCTTATGTGATGACTTAAGTACACTGCAAATTGAAATGATATCTCACTGTAGAGCAGACTGTTTTGTTTCTTTGCGTGCTTTTTTTTTTCAATTTAAATTTTCTAGTAAATTTTACAATCTAATTTCAAGCCAGTAATTAAAAAACCTGCATGTAGAACAAAATGAGCTCTACTACATAGAAATTAGTTGTATAATTATTTTAAGTAGCGCTCATTTATGAATAATTGACTTTGAATGGTTACTCAACAGCCAGCATCCCTGTTTCAAGCCATGGAGCTATATTCCTGATGGAATCATGCCAGTTTTCTGGAGGGTAGTGTATTGGACATCACAATTTTTAACATGGTAAGTGCCCGTGGAAGATAGTTTGTAAAATTCTGGCTATGGTTAAAAAAAAAATTTTTTTTTAAATATATATACATATATGATTTGTTTTTCAATAAAGCATCATATTTAAAAAATGTATCCCAAGTGTCATTTGTTACTGTTTTTAAGTACTTTCCTTTCTTCTAGCTCTGGTCACTCCCCTCTTAAAAAAATAAAAAGAATAAAAAGCAGCAAATGAAAGAAACATACAAATAAAAACAAGAAAAATAATTTTTTTCTTTGTCATTCTCTCCTTCTAGTTATTGACTTTTCTCTCTTTCCCTTTACAGTGCAGTCTTCTTCCAACCCCATTACCACATGAAACTGCTCTTGCTGAAGTCTTCATTATTCCCTGGTACTCTTTCTGCCTACTTCACCTGATTTTCTGAATTTCCATCATGGGTTCCACTTCTCTGGATCATGTCCTAAATGTCCCTTCTTTTTTTTAAAAAAAAAAAAAAAGTTTTATTGTGAATTATGTGAGTTTACATGGGAGAACATTCATCCTTTACATTCATCCTATCGTATTTATCGTTACATTGCCTTAGTTACAATCCCCGCCATGCATCATCAACCAACTAAATGGTACACCCCACAAGCCTGCCCCCTAGTCATCAAGCACACAGCCTCTCTCCCTCTCTGGGTCTAGCGTCCCAGCCGCTCCATCTCTCCACGTCATCATCTCTGCCTCCATCTCTGGGGTCACTGCTTCTCTTGGTAGGGTCCCACACTCCACTCTTCTCCCTTGATGGTCCCAGGGACCTCTACTTCTAGACTGCAGAGGCAACCACTCCTCTCTTTTTGCTTCAAAATGTCTGCCTTTACATTTCCAACCCTCACAGTCAGTCCTGATAATAATTATTCACTATTGTACCACATGAGTGCTATCTACATCTCCTTTCATCAGCCCCACCCAGACAGATTGGATACTACTCAATGGAAATTCTACCTTCCTCTGTGCCCGCTGCATCTAGGCTCCCTCCTGACACTTGTAAGCTAGTCCCTTCTTGCCTTTGTAGCACCCCCTCTCCCATTTTGGGTATCCAATGTCCAAGTTGCCCATCCCTGCCTACCCTGTGTATTGAGGGGGTGGGAATGATCCTTGCTGTAAAGATTTGTTCCCTCTTTGGAGCTACTGCATCCATAGGTGTAGGTCAAGTTCATCTAATTGTATCAGATTACTCCAAATGTCCCTTCCTTGATCATCTTATTACCTGACTCTCCCTACAGAGCTTTAATTATAATCATGGTCTCATTAACTAGTAATGCTTCCCTCATCTTTCGATCTACCTTGCTTATCTTGGTCTTTCTGGTGAGCACCAGACTTACACTTTATCCACTGCCTGCTGAGCATCTCTTAGATAGCCTGTAGGTGACTAAGCTCTAAAGCAAGTGAACATTGCACGGGAAAAAGCATACAGTAGTGTGGTGCCCACATACACGCATGCTCAGTAATCTCAGCTGAACCCTTCACATTGCCTGACTTCTTTGGTTTTCTAGTTTGCTTGCCCTCCTATTTTCCACAAGAAATGTTTCCAGTCACTTCCAACTTGTGCTAACTCCCTTTGTGGTTTTCTGTCTTATTCTCTAAAACCAATTACCTTTACTCTTCGTAGATGACTTCTACCTCACAGTGAAAGTAGAAGTCATCAGATGGCGATTGTTTTAGCTTCCCACCAACAACCCTATTTCCTGCACATTCTTTCCCTCCTAATAGAATCACTCCTGTAAAGCCACTCCCTCTTCCTGAAATATGGATCTATCCCAGAAGTTCTTGTTACTTATATCTTCCCATTTTAATTGTTGTTGTTAAGTGCCATCAAGTCGACTCCGACCCCAAACGACTCTATATAGGGTTTCTGAGGAGCAGCTGGTGAGTTTGAACCGCCAACCTTGCAGTTCAAACGGCTTTGCAGTCTGGCGCATTAACCCATAGCGCCACACCAGGACTACCCCATTTTAATTAGGTATGCATAATTCTCTCATCCTTAAAAAATAAATAAGAAAGAAAATGTCTCTCAAATCATATCTGCATCCACCTACCTAGGCTACTCATATCAGCCAAATTTCTTTTTCAGAGTTTTTATTTCTTCAGTTGAAGTGTAAGTTCTTCAAGAAAAAGAATAGGTTTGTGTTTAGTCTATTTTTTAAAGTGAACGTTCCCATACAACCACCACTCAGTCACTACCTCCCTGCAAAGGTAACTGGTATTCTGACTTCCAAAGCTATTGTTTTATTTGCCTCTTTTTCAACTTTGTACCATAGAGTTATACTCACACAGCATGTGCTTTTTGTCACCTGGCTTTTTATGCTCATGGTATATTTAGGAAATTCACCTTGTTATGTTGTATGTAACAGTATTCTATCCTTGTTCTTTTCTGTAAAATATTCATTTTTGGAATATAGCACATTTCTCCTACATTTTAATAAATTTTCTACATTCTGTGTCTACCATTTGTGCATTGTTTCCTCAGCCTAGTGTACCCTGGTTTCTAACCCTTCTTCTCTGCTCACACTTGCAGGTCCTTGACTAACTTGACTCCTTGAAAGAAGTAGGTTCTGTTTTCTGTCTCCACTTTCAGATACTTTCCTCTGTTTGTTTCTACTCCATAGCTCTTTGGTTTTCTTCCTTGGCTCTCTGTTGTTCTTTCATAATATCCCTTGACGACTCCTCCTTTACCTCGTTCTCAAAAGTTGATATTTCTCAATTCTTTCCTTTTCATTATAAATATTAGCCCTAGGAATCTGAGCTACTGGCATAATTTCAATATCATTGAAGTTGTGATGATGATTACACACTCTATTTCTAGTCCTCTCTACTCAGCTCTGAACAGGGATCACCAACTACTCCCTGCACAGTTCCTTATGGATGTCTCCTAGCTACTTCCAAGTGAAGCTGTTGACAATTGACCTTCTCCCCTCCTCTTCATTGTTCTATAGATATAGATCAAACTCTTCATAAAGACTTGGAAGGCCTTTTTTAGACTCATTGTTAACCACTCATATGATTGCAGTTGATATCCACATTTATTAGTGGTGTGGTGCTGTGGGTTAAAGCATTGGACCACAAGGTCAGTTTGAACTACAACATTGGAGGTTCATATCCACCAGCCACTCCTTGGAAACCCTATACAGGGTCACTAAGAGTCAGAATCAACTCCACAGCACTTAACAACAATATTTATTAGTGAAAAGAAATACATATTAAAATTGAGATTCCTGTGAATATACTACTTGAGATAATGCAAATATCAGTTGTTTTGTTATTTTAATCACATTTTTTTTTTTTTTTCCTAACCATCTAGGATTCTGTTACCCTTCATGCAGTCATATGCAAGATCGGGAGGGTTCTCCATCACTGGGAAGATCAAAACTGCACTGATTGAGAATGCAATCTATTATGGCACCTATTTGCTGATTTTTGGAGCATTTTTAATTTATGTAGCTGTAAATCCACATTTGCACTTAGAATGGTAAGAAAAGTAGTATTCTTAATATTGTATCTGTATGTACTTTTTTAATATTCATTTTTATCATTTATGTGGGTAGATTTTTTATGAAGAAACAGAACACGTTATGTTTTATAGATTCCCTAAAAAGGTATCTAAATAATCCATATTACTAAAAAACAGAAAATATAGAATGACATTTTAAATGTAATTTTTCCACAAACTTTTTTAAGCACCCTCATAAAGCTGTTAGACAAATAGCTAATACATTGCTTAATATTTTTGTTAAAAGTTTTTACTCATAATACTTTTTGGCATAGAATTTCAAATTTTTTATATAATAAAATAATTTTTTAGAAAATTGTTTTTCACAGTTGTTAAGTGTGGGTGAGTGGATTTTGACCCCTAGTGAGCCAGTATAGGGTTTGCAGGAGTAGAAAGTGTGGTTATTTTTCCCAGTTTGTGCTGACCGTAGCTTCAGGGCATGTTTGTCTTTAATGATGCATTAGGTTTTTGGACATTGGGATAAATGTGGTATCTGCATTATGCTCGTGACCGATAATGTGCATGAAGAGCTCAGTCTGAAAATACAGGACTGGAGTCGTAGTGACAGATCTCACTGCTGCAGTGTGAGATTTGAGTTTCTTTTCTTCATCATGAAGTAGAATAAACAGGTCACACTTCTCTTGGTTAGTGTTGAATAAGAGAGCACCTAATGAAAAATGTGTTCTCAGCAAAAGTATTTACAAAGGAGCTTCAAAAAGTTTCTGGAGAAATTCCATTTTCCTTTCACTGTATTTTTTCATTAACTTTTTGAAGCCTCCTCGTAGATATTTTTACCATGAATTTTCCTTGATTCTACTTTTAGCAGCAGGGTCCTGGTAGTCCTGTAGGATAAACACTGGACTGTTAACCTCAAGGTGGTTGTTTAAACCACCAGCCGCTCCTAAGAAATCGTATACAGGATTGCTATGAGTTGGAACTAACTTGACAGTACGTAACAACAACAATTTTAACTGAGTGGAAGCAGTGTTTCCTATGTTCAAGTCCATCTCTGTAGTCAAACTAACTTCGCAGTAAAACACACAGATTGTCTGGTATTATTAAAAGAGTAGGTAAGGATTCGATTTATATATATATATATATACATAATCTTACCCATTCTTGAGGGCAGTTTTCTGAAAAAACATCTAATATTAGTTTCATTTTTACATTTTGTAGGAAGAATTTATCCCAGCATGCTGCTCACATTTTCTCTTTCTTAGGAACCAGCTTCAGACTATTGGGATAGCTGCAGCAAATACCTGGGGTCTGTTTCTCCTTGTGTTGCTGTTGGGGTATGGCTTGGTAGAGATTCCTCGGTCATACTGGAATGGAGCAAAAAAGGGTTATCTACTTATGAAGACTTATTTTAAGGCAGCCAAACTGATGACAGAGAAAGCAGATGCAGAAGAGAATTTAGAAGACATCATGGAGGTGAGCAAGTTGAAACCTTACTGGCAGCACTGAGGAAATTACATGTCATCCTCTTTCAGTCCTTTAGATTGACACTTGGCAGTATAAAATCCTGCAGGATGGCTCATCCAGGATAACTTCCTGTTGGCAGTTGAGCCTCACGAGGTTATCATCTTCCTCTTCCAAGTGACAGAGGTTCAGTGAGTATATAATAAGCAGTGAGGGTTATGCTTGCTATCTTGGGTAACTTTTAATAGTGCCCACATTGTTTCTCAACAGTATCATAAATGATTCTTGTGTGCCATCTAGTCCATTTGACTCATAGCTTCCCAGTATGACAAGTAGCACTTCCCCATAGGGTTTCTTAGGCCATAATCTTTACAGGAGCACATTACCAGATCTCTTTTCCCATGAAGCTTCCAATAGGTTCAAACACTAACCTTTCGGATTTCAGTGAGTGCTAGCCCAGTATACCACGAGGGCTTCTTATCCTAGATTAGATAAGTTACATGGTTACCTGTTCACATAGAGGAAGCCTGGTGTGGCACTGTAGGGTGAGCAGTAGACTGCCAACCACAAGGCCGGTAGTTCAAGCCCACGAGCTGCTTCTATACAGGGTTGCTCTGAGTTATAGCTGACTTGATGGCACTTAACAATAACAGTAACAACCCACATAGAGTAGAAAATGCATTTCTTCCTGAAACTTTAAGCCAAAGAAAACTCACTAAGTTTGGAAACTTCTTTAGAGAATAATTTACATTGGCAATTTATAAAGTTTTGTTTTTGCTCTGTTATCCTAATAAGGTACTTTATTTTACTTACTTGTAAAATGCAAATGATTTGAAAGAACTTCACAATGTTGTTCAAAAGATACATTTCCAATAATGTACCTAAAAATTTAGAATAAATTATAAAATGCTGTGATGTTAAATAATGTGGTTATGAATTTAAAAAGATATTGTTATAGGCACTTTATATTTTTGCTACTATGTGAGAATATGGTATTCTGATCTTATTACTCGCAAGCTTAAAACATCATGTCACAGATTTTTCATTCCTGTTAGAATAATCTCCAAACTGTCTTAAGGTGTTGTTCTTGTTGTTAAGTGCCGTCAAGTCGATTCCGACCCATAGTGACCCTGTATAGGGTTTCCAAGGAGTAGATGGTGAGGTTGAACTGCTGACCTTGCAGTTGTAAATCGACTCTGACCTATAGCGACCCTGTATAGGGTTTCTGAGGAGCAGCTGGGGAGCTTGAACCTCCGACCTTGCAGTTTAAATGGAATTGCAATCTGGTGCATTAACCCAAAGCATCACACCAAAAAATTGTTGTTGTCAAGTACCATCGAGCCGGTTCTGACCCATAGCAACCCTGTATAGGACTTTTGGGGAGCAACTGCTGAGTTTGAACCACCAACCCTGTGGTTCAAAGCGACTATGCAGTCCAGCACATTAACCCATAGCACCATACCTTGTTTATCTCGCCAACCTTAGTCTAAGTCTCTGTCTTCCTCACATTTGTCAATTTTGGTTGCTCAAATTAGCTAATGATGGTGAAATAGTAGTGTTAGACACATACTCTTTGCCTAAGATTAAATTTTGGTTCTTCAGACTTACTAGTGGTGATGATAATAGCAAACAAGTATATAGATTTACTATCTGCCTAAGACTCTGTAAAGAGGCTGGAGTCCTGGTGTAGCACTGTGGGTTAATGTGCTGAACTGCAAAGTCAGTTTGAACCACAAGGTCAGTGGTTCAAGTTCACCAGTTGCTTCTTGGAAACCTTATGCAGGGTCACTATGGGAACCGACTCTACGACACTTAACAACAACAATCTAAAGAGGGAGAGTAGAAATAGACTACTGCAGAATGTTTAGCCACTGAAAACCTTATGAATAACAGTGGAACACTGTCAGATAGCACCAGGATATTGAATATTGAAATATGATGAATAGCACCAAAATATTTTCAGATATATTGCCAAAAGATGAGCCCCTCAGATTGGAAAACACTCAAAATACAAGTGAGGAAGAACTGCCTCCTCAAAGTAAAATTGACCGTGATGACACAAATGGAGTAAAGATTTTTGGACCTGCATTTACTGATGGGACACAACTAAGCATGAGAAGAAACAGCTGTAAACATCCATTAGTAATTGGAACTTGGAATGTACAAAGTATGAATCTAGTAAAATTGGAAGTTGTCAAAAACAATGTAAACATCAACATCCTAGGCATTAGTGAGCTGAAATGGACTAGTACTGGCCATTTTGAATCTGATAATCACATAATTTACTATGTCGGGAATGACAGATTGAAGAGAAATGTCATCATAGTCATCATTAAAAAGAATATTTCAAGGTCAAGCTTGTAATACAATTCTGTCTGTGATAGTATGATATCCATACACCTAAAAGGAAAACCAGATAATACACTGTTAATTCACATTTATGCACCAACCACTAAAGTCAGTGATGATAAAATTATAGAAATCTACTGACTTCTTTAATATAAAATTGATCCAATAATGCAATCAAGATATACTGATAATTACTGCTGATTCAGATGCAAAGGGTGGAAACAAAGAGGAAGAATCAGTGGTTGGGAAATATTGCCTTGGTGATAGAAGTGGTCAAGATCATGTAGTGGTCCAGAATTGGTCAGTCAAAATAAGGCCAGGGCAAACTGTGGAACAGACCACCGATTGATCATTTGCATGTTCAGGCTAAAGCTGAAGAAAATAAAAACAAGTCTACAAGAAGCAAAACCTTGAAAATATCCCACCGGAATTTAGAGATCACCTCAAGAAAAGATTTAATGCATTTGACACTAATGACTGAAGACCAGAAGAGTTTTAGGATGATGTCAAGAACGTCTTATAAGAAGAAAGCAAAAGGCTTCGAGAAAGCAAGCATGCAAGTAAAGGCCAAAATAAATGTCAGAAGAGACTCTGAAACTTGCTATCCCATGTAGAGATGCTAAAGTAAATGAAAGAAATGAGGAGGTAAAAGAGTTGAACAGAAAATTTCAAAGGGCAGCTCAAGAACACAGCTCAAGAAAACAAAGTCAAATATTATGGTGAAATGTGCAAAGATCTGGAATGAGAAAACCGAAAGGGGCAAGAACACACACTTCTCAAACTGAAGGTAACTGAGGGAAAAATTCAAGCCTTGTCTTGAAATACATAAAGATTCTTTGGGCGAATATATTGAAAGACACAGAAAGCATCAAAAGAAGGATGAAGGAATACATAGTCACTCTATGAAATGAAAATGGTCGATGTTCAACCATTTCAAGAGGTAGCATGTCATCAAGAGCCAATGATCAGATAGCACCAAAATATGTACTGGCAAAGAACAAGACTCTGGGAATTGATGGGAATACAAATTTAAATCTTTCTGCAAATGGATGTAGCACCAGAGGCACTCACTCAACTATGCCAAGAAATTTGGAAGACAGCTACCTGGTCAACTGATTGGAAGAGATTCATATTTGCGCCTATCCAAAGAGAGGTGACCCAACAGAATGCGGAAATCATCGGACAATATCATTAATGTAATAATACCAAGTGAAATTTTGCTTAGGATCATTCAAAAACGGCTGCAACTGTACATTGACAGGTAACTGCCAGAGGATCAAGCCAGATTCAGACATGGCATGGAGAGGAACATCATTGCTCACATCAGATGGGTCATGGCTTAAAGCAGAGAACACCATAAAGATATTACCGGTGCTTTATTGACTATTCAAAGGTTTTTGACTCTGTGGATCAAAACAAACTATGGATTACATTGCAGAGAAAGAATATTCCAGAACACTTAATAGTGCTCCTGAGGAACCTATACATTGACCAAGAACAATTGTACACTGAACAAAAGGACACTGAATGCTTTAAAATCAAAAAAGGCATGTGCCAAGATTGTTTTCTTTCACCCTACTTAGTCTGTATATGCAGATGACGAAACCTTGCTTGCTGAACGTGAAGAGGACTTAAAATATTTACTGATGAAGATCAAAGAACACAGCCTTTGAATGGGTTATACCTCTATGCAAATAAAACAAAAATCCATACAAATGGACCAATCAATAATATCAAGATAAATGGAGAAAAAAATTGAAGTTGTCGAAGACTTCATTTTGCTTGGATCATCAATCATCAATACTTATGGCAGCAACAGTCAAGAAGTCAAATGACATATTTATTGCATTATTCAGATGTGCTCTGAAGTGTTCAAGAGCAACGATGCCAGTTTGAGGTCTAAGGTGGGCCTGACCCCAGCCATGGTATTTTCAGTAGCCTCATATGCATGTGAATATTGAACGGTGAACAAGGAAGATCATAGAAGAATTGATAATTGTGAGATATGGTATTGGAGAAGAATATTGAAAGTCCCATGGACTTCTAGAAGAACACATAAATCTGTGTTGGAGGAAATACAACCAGAATGCTTCTTGGAAACCAGGATAGTGAGACTTTGTTTCTCATACTTTGGACATATTGTTAGGAGGGACCAGTCCCTGGGGAAGGACATCATACTAGGTAAAGTGGAGCATCAGTGAAAAAGTCAAAACCCCTCAACATGATAGATTGGCACAGTGGCAGCTACAATGGGCTGAAGCTTAACAATAAATGATTGTGAAGATATGATAGGACCAGGCAGTATGTAGGGTCACTATGATTTGGAATGACTCAATGGCACCAAACAACAATGACATCTAAACATTTTGCCTGTATTGGTACACTTAATTCTTACAAACTTATAAGACAAATTTTTAAATTTCCATTTTAAAAGTGATGAAAAGAAGTCACAGAGACAGTAAGTAATTTGTCACAAAACTAGTAGGCCATAGAACCAGGCAGTCTGGCTCCAGAGTTCATTCTTTTAGCCAGGGGTTGAAAATTTGTTAGCTATTGTGGTTACATTCCATCGAGTTGCTGGTGGATTTGAACCGCCAACCCGGGGAACCAGTCCAGTTCTTATCCTACAGCACCACACCAGAACTCCATTTTGTCTGTAAAGACCCAGAAACTAAAGGATAAGCATTGGATTGCTAACCCACAAGGTCAGAATTTCAAACCAACCAGCCTCTCTAAGGGAGATAGATGAGGCTTTTTACTTTCATCAAGATTTACAGCCTCAGAAACACTATGCAGGGTTGCTGTAGGTTGGCATTTACTTGATGGCCATGGGGTTTTCTGTTTTGTGTGCTATATAGTCTCTATCTTAATCACACACCTTTGTTATTGCAGCATGAAGGCGGCACTAGACAATATATAAATGAAAGAATGTGGATGTGTTTCAGTATAAGATCAAGAGTGATCCAGATTTGGCCAGCAAGGCATACCTCTACGTTCTTTCTCTCTTTAATTAACATTAGATGTAATGAGATAATGTAATGCTGTTTCACAAATAGTTCTATATGTAAGTCAGGCATATTTCTTTATACATATGTAAGAAAATGAAAATGCAATCTTCTTCATTTAAAGGCAATAGAGTATGTTATAAAATAATAACTCTATGAAAGATTTGACAGCCTTTATATAGAAAAGCTCACAGAGGCTTATACCATATTAATTTTTCTTAAATTGTTCCATGTGCTTAATGCAATTATGAAAATCTCAACTTGTTTAAAAAATGGATTGTGAGATTATTCCTATGGGAGTTCAAAAGAGATTATTTTTATGAAAGTTTCAAGATCCAAGAAGCACCAGGTGGATTTATTTTTCAGTATGTGATATATTCAGTTCAGTGATTGCCATCACAACAGACAGTTAGTTGTGCAGCCATCACCACTGTCTACTTCCAAAACTTTGTCACCCCTACACAGACGTTCAGTACTCCATTAGCAATAATTCCCATTTCCTCCTTCCGTCAGCCCTTGGTGGTGGTGGTTGAGTGCCATGGAGTCGGTTCTGACTCATAGCGACCCTGTACAGGGTTTCCGAGGCTGTAACTCTTTACGGGAGCAGAACGCCTCATCTTTCTCCCACGGAACAGCTGGTAGTTTCGAACTGCTTACTTTAAGGTTCACAGCCTGATTCGTAACCACTATGCTACCAGAGCTCCTTTCCTTCAACCTTTGGCAACCACTAAAACATGTTTCTGCCTATGTATTTGTTTATTCTAGATATTTCATGTTTCTCCTCATTTTGAGTTGTGTCCCATCAGCAAATGGAAGTCCCAAAATCTTCATTCTATTCCTGTCATTGTGGTCAATTCTGCTTTGAGAAGGCAGCTCTCTCCAGTCATATTTTGAGTGCTTTTCAACCTGAGGGGCTCATCTTCTAGCACTATATTTGACAACGGTCTGCTGCCATTTATAAAGTTTTCAGAGGCTAAACATTTACATGTTTTTCCTACTCTGTCGTAGTCCTTTTTCCTACTCTGTCGTAGTCTAGAATCTCTGCTGAAACCTGTTAATTGTGCATGACCCTTTTGGTATTTAAAATACTAGTAGCATAGCTTTCAACATCATAGCAACATACAGCCCACCACAGTACAACATATTGACTGAAGAGTGGTGCACACCTCAAAATGAGGAGACATAGCTGCAAACATTCATTAATAATTGAAACATGGAATTTACAAAGCACGAACCTAGGAAAATTGAAAGTCATCAAAAATGGAACACATCAAGATAGATACCCTAGGCATTAGTAGTTGAAGTGGACTGATACTGTTTTGAATCTGACAATCATATGGTTTGCTATGCTGGTAGCAACAAATAGAAGAGAAATGGTGTCACAGTCACCATCAAAAAGAACATTTCAAGATCTAGAAGAGCAGTACTTTCTGTGATAGGATAACATCCAGGCGCCTAAAAGGAAGACCAGTTAATACCAACCATTATTATTTAAATTAATGTACCAAACACAAGAGCAAGTGATGAAGAAATTGAATTCTACCAACTTCTTCTATCTGAATTTGAAATGTTTCAACAAATTGATGCAGCATTGGAGACACTTATTCATTTATGCCAAGAAATTTGGAAGACTGCAACTTGGCCAGTTTATTGGGAAAGATCTATATTTGTGCTCATTCCAAAGAGAGATGACCCAATGGAGTGCACAAATCATCAGTGTCACTAGTATGTAAGTACCATTTTGCTAAAGATAATTCAAAAAAGGTTACAACAGTACATTGACAGGGAACTGCCAGAAATTGAAGCTGGATTCAGAAGTAGACATGTAATGAGGGATATCATTGCTGATATTAGATGATCTTGACTGTAAACAGAAAACACCAGAAAGATATTTACTTGATTTTTTGACTATGCTAAGGCCTTCAACTGTGTAGCTCATAGAAAGCTACAGATAGCATTGCAATGACTGGGTATTCCAGAATACTTAATTGTGCTCAGGTGAAACCTTTACAATAGACCAAGAGGCAGTCCTTCCAACAGAACGAGGGAATACTGAAGGGTTTAAAATCAGGAGAGGTGTGTGCCAGGGTTATAGCCTTTCACCATATTTGTTTAGTGTGCATATTGAGCTGAGAAGCTGGATTATATGAAGAAGAATGTAGTATCAGGATTGGAGAAAGATTCATTAGCAATCTGTGATATACAGATGACACAACCTAGCTTGTTAGAAATGAAGAAGATATGAAATTCGATGAAGATCAAAGACTATACCCTTCAGTAAAGATTGTACCTCAATGTAAAGAAAATAAAGATCCGCACAATTGAACCAATAGCCTTGTGATACATGAAGAAAAAGATTGAAGTTGTCAAAAACTTCATTTTGCTTATATCCACAATCAGCACTCACAGAAGCAACTGTCAAGAAATCAAACGACGTGTTGCATTAGGCAAATTTGCTGCAAAAGACTGCTTTAAAATCTTCAAGATCAAAGATACCAGTTTGAGGATCAAGGTGTGCTTGATCCAAGCCATGGTATTTTCAGTTGTCTCATATGTGTGTGAAAGTTGAACAGAGTAAGGAAGACCATAGAAGATTCACTGCTGATATAAGATGGATCTTGACTATAAAAAGTCAATATCAGAAATATATTTCCCTGGATTTTTTTTTTTTTTTTGATATGCAGAGGTATTCAACTGTGTAGGTCATAGAATTATGATGTTGGAAAAGAATATTAAAATTATTATAGACTGCCAGAAGAACAAACCTGTGTTGGCGAGAATGCACCAGAATGGCGAGACTTTGTCTCTCATACATTGGACTTGTTATCAGGATGGGCTATTCCCTAGTGAAGGACATCATGCTTGGTGAAGTGTAGGCTAAAAACGGAAAAGCAGAAGATCCCCAATGAGGTGGATTGATACAATGTCAGCATCAGTGAACTCAAATGTAACAATAATTGTGAGGATGGTGCAGGACCAGGCAGTGTTTCCTTCTGTTGTACGTAGGGTTTCTATGAGTCGGAACCAACTTGACGACACCTAACAACAACAACAACAGATATTTCATCTAAGTAGGATAATACATCATTTGTCCTTTTCTGCCTGACTTATTGTCTGAGTTAATACACTCAGCTTAATGTTTTTAAGGTTCATCCATGTCATAGCATATAACGGAACTTCATTTATTTTATGTATAAATAATACACACACACACACATATAGAAACAAACCCATGTTTGTTTGTTTTTTATTCATTGGTGGCTAGTTAGATTTTTCATTCTACCTTTTGTCAACCTTTACCCATAACACTCATTGCTTCTTTTTTAATTTTGTTTTTGAGCATGCTATTCTGATACTCTTAGAATATTCGTTTCCCCATTCTTTTCAGTTAATTCTGTTCAGAATTTAGCATAAATGAGAATTCTTCAGAAAAGTCTCCCTTGGTCTTTTAAACTCTTAAGCACTCAACAATCACTCATTAGTGAATGAATAAATGAGAAAAATCAATGAATCTGCTTTGGTTAGAACATTTTATATTGGCTTATCTGTATTTATTCCCTAAAAAGATAAGAACTATAGCAAAAGCTTTGATTGAAATGTAGGTGTAGATCTCTTATAAATAATATTCTGCTTCATTCCCTTAGGCCTATAATGTATGCTTTTATGTTTTTTTTTTTCAAATTAAATGATTTATGTGTATATGAAATTGACAGTGTTCCCTTCAAAAGTTAGTTAATTCAGTTTATTCGGTATTCCCTACAAAATACATTTGTATTACTTTAACAAATATGAATCCAGTTTATTATTTGTGTTCCAGATTTTGCTAGGAAGAATCTTGTAAATGTTTGAATAAAGATAGAGAATGTTGTTGTTGTTAAGTTCTGTTGTTAGGAATGGGGCATGTGGAAAATAGGACATGTGGTACCTTGTGTGCTATTTTAGTATAGCGCTGAGAGGATTAAGGAGAAAAATTATTCATCATCTCACAAGGATTTATTGTCTTCTTGCCATGTAAAATGCTCTGCCAAACTGGCCATTGCACTGCTGTCTGTCGAGAGTGGAGAATGTGCAGACAGCCTCCTACAGTACGTACATGGGAGATGAGATAATACAGAGGAAATGCTGTAGTACAGCGCTTTCACTTCCAAATCATGACTGTGAGAAGTTACTATGGTGCATTAAAACATGGGCCTGTGAGAGGTAGAATTTTGCTAGTTGATAGCACTCTGATGAGGTAGCAGAAAAAATTTAAACTAAATTAAAGATTTATGTTGGAGAGATATTTGTTGTTGTTAAGTCCTGTTGAGTCAGTTCTGATCCATAGCACCCCTGTTTAGGGTTTCTGAGGAGCGACTAGCGAGCTTGAACTGTCGACCTTGTGGTTCAAACTTACTTTGTAGTCCAGTACATTAATCTATAGCACCATACCAGGACTTGTGGAAAGATATAGGGTACTTCAAAAAGTTGAAGATGGTATTTTTTAATTAACTTTTGAAGCCCCCTCAATTAGGTTGTAAGGTTTGGAAGATAGTTTGTAGCCTGATAAAAGGACCTTGAATGCCATACTGAATAGTTCAGACTGTACTCAAATTTTGAAAGCAGTGAGGAATCATAGAAATTTTGTAAGGAGGAAGAGACATGATCCTATTTGTGGTTAAAGATGATGAGTGTGTACAAGTCTTGCAGATTTGCACATTAGAAAAGGGAGCATAGAACAAGATATGAATAGTTTGAGAGAAAACCTAAATAGTTTGATTATGCTTATAAAATATCAGAAAGTTCAACTACTTTTTCTTTTCTTTCTGGTTTGTTCATTTAAAATAAAAGTTTTTTTCCGCATCCATATAATCCCTCAACTGCAATTTATAGAAGCCAGTATGTTGTTTTTATACTGTCTCTCTCAAACGAATGTATGACTATGTGTCTGTTATTTTTCTATAAAATATATGAGCCATATCAAACCATTCAAAAGGCTTTATTTGCTACATGGCCTAAGAGGTCACTTTTACCTCTTGTCATTTGTCTAGGTAGAGAATTTTGGAAGAGAAGCAGCTATTTATTTCAGCCTCTTGGAAGTTGTTTGACCCACTTAGTAAAGACCTGATTAAGCACAACAATGACTCAGTCTGAAGCAAATTATTTTGTATGAAAGAAACAAATTAAAATTTCAAATTTTTCCTATCCTTGATAAAAATTTGTAACTTTTAGAACAACTTTAAGTTTGTAACAGATATAACAAATTATATCAGCTATCTTAGCACTTGATTTTGTTTCATATAGCTGAAGAAATTAAAGGGAAAGTGTGATATTTCATATATAGTACCCTGGTCCAGGATTGGGCAGTGTTTCATTCTGCTGTGCATAAGTTGCTATGAGTTGGTACCAACTCAATGGCACCTAACAACAACAACCCTGGCATTTGGAGTTCTGGTGTAGCACTGTAAAATAAGCAGTGGACTGCAAATTGCAAGGTCGGCAGTGCAAGCCCACCCTATACAGAGTTGGTATGAGTCAGAAATGACTCAATGGCACACAACTGTCATCACCAACCAGACAATATAGTTAAGATTCAGAGTAGGAGAAATTTAAGAAGTCAGTAGACTTTAAGGAAGCTTGACCCTGTCATTTTTCTGCTGCTAAGCAGTCTAATGGAGCAGGTAAAGCACAATCACCATGACGGAGGCCAGAAGAACTAGAGAGTAACCGGCTACCACTACCAACTGCTCTGAAAAGGATCACATTAGAAGGTCCTGCATAGAGTAGCAGAAAATGTGGAACAAAACTCAAAATTATAAAAAACCAACAAACAATGAAACAACAAAGACATGACTTACTAGTTAGAAAGAGACTAGGGGCATCTGAGACTATGGCCCTGGACAACCCTCCAGTTCTGGAACAAAACTCACCCTCGTGGTCCAATTTTTAGTAAAGCAGTAGATAGGTATATAGGTATGTTCACCGTGGAATGGTCAGTCATTCAAGATCAAAAGGGCAACATTTTCCTAAGGACAAAGTTGAGACCCTTCAAGGAGGGTGGAATGGAAATAGGAACCACAGGGAGGAAGTGGGGTATCTGTTGTTGCATGGAGGGAATTTTAGTCATTGGAATCAAACAAAGTGTGTGATCTGTCAAATGTAAAACTGACAATCTGCTCTGTAAACCTTTACTCAATTCACAATGAAAGTTAATAAAGAAAAAGAAATGCTATAAAAGGGATGCAAAACTGTGAACTACTACTTCAGATGCTCTTTTTAGCAAATTAACACTAAAAGTACATCATTGCAAATGAAAAAAGAGAACCTTTTAGTAAAGCCTTCTAGAGTTCAGTGACCTTCCTTCAGCCTGATCAGATGCTTCTGGTGCCCCGACTTCATTTTCTCTGTAGTCAAGCTGAGCTTCCTGAAACACCATCTGGAGAACTCTTGCACTTCCCTTTGATGGGCTAATTCCTATTCGTTCTTTTTGTTGTTGTTGTTGTTAGGTGCCATCGAGTTGGTACCTACTCATAGTGACCCTATGCACAACACAACGAAACACTGCCGAGTCCTGGGCCAACCTCACAATTGTTGCCACGCTTGAGCCCATTGATGCCGCCATTTTGCCAGTCTATCTCATTGGGGGGTCTTCCTCTTTTTCTCTGACCCTCCACCTTACCAAACATGATATCCTTCTCTACTGACTGGTCCCTTCTGACAATGTGTCCGAAGTTTGGCCTTTCTGGCCTCCAAGGAGCACTCTGGTTGCACTTGTGCCAACACAGATCTGTTGGTTCTTTTGGCAGCCCATGGCACTTTCAATATTCTCCTCCAACACCATAACTCAAAAGCATCAATTCTTCTATGGTTTTCCTTATTCACTGTCCAGCTTTCACATACATATGAGGTTACTGAAAATCCCATGGCTTGGGTCAGGTGCACCTTAGTGCTCAAGCTGACATCTTTGCTCTTCAACACTTTAAATGGTCTTGTGCAGCAGATTTGCCTAATGCAATACGTTGTTTGATTTCTTGACTGCTGCTTCCATGAGTGTTGATAGTTGGTCCAAGAAGAATGAAGTCCTTGACAACGTCAATCTTTTCTTCATTATTAAGAATGTTGTTTATTGGTCCAGTAGTGAGGGTTTTTGTTTTATTTACATTGAGATGCAATTCAGTTTAAATACCACTTCATCAGAAAGCCTCCCACACTGGATGATAACCTTTCAGAGATCCCATATTTTTCTTTTACAGCATTCCCATACCAATTCTATTTGATTGATGTCTGTTTCCCTTATTAAACTAATAGTAGACAGCAGTGTTGTTGGTACACATGTATCTTCCCTGCACTTACACAAAGGAGCCCATGTGGAACAGAGAGTTAGCATTGGTCTGCTAACCGAAAGATCAGCAGTTTGAATGCACCAGCTGTTCAGGAGGAGAAAAATGCGGCTGTCTGTTCCCATAAAGAATTACCATCTCAGAAACCCTATGGAGCAGTTCTCTTCAGACCTAGTAGGGTTTCTATGAGTCAGAATTGACTGGAGGGCAGTGGATTTGATTTTTTTTTTTTTTTTCCTTGTGGGGAGGGTAGAGTTTGGTACGTACACCAGACTGTGTATACACTGCAGATACTTTTACACGTAGGAGATTTCTTTTTTCTTGCTGTTGTGATTTGCCATCAAGGCAGCCTCCACTCCTGGCAATCTAATTTATAACCTCATTTGAAACATTGTCCGTTCTTGTGCAAGCTTCATGTGTTTGAGCCCATTGTTGTGGTTATTGTGTGAAACCTTCCTAGGTGTTGGGGGATCTTCTTCCAGCTTATATTATTGTTGTATTCTGTTGTGATCCATAAGGTTTTCATTGGCTAATTTCAGAAGCAGATTTCCAGTCCTTTCTTCCTAGTCTGTCTTAGCTTGTTCTCCATGAAACCTGTTCACCCTGGTTGACCCTGTTGGTGTTTGAAATACCAGTGGAATAGTACCCAACATCACAGCAATGTAGTAAGCCACTGCAGTATGACAAACTTACAAATGGGTGGTGGTCCTACTTTTGTTTTTTGTTTTTTTGTTTAAAAGTAAAAGCATCCTTACCGAGGGGCAGGGTTGGGAGTCAGCAACCGCGGAATCTTCTCCGGCATGTGTTCCTGAGGAGGACAGCCGAGCGGAGATGCCACTTGGGACCACTGCCAGTGGGATGAACAGGATTTTCAGAAAAAGGATGGAGAGGCTGTGGTGGACACTGACTGTTGTCGGGTCAGTGAACCGCGTGTCTCAGAAGCGACTCCAATGACAGCCATGGAACTGCAGGTCCTAAATGCCTGGAAAGGAGAGGGGTTTCCATAACTGAGATTGAAGATGTCACCCTGGGAGCAGACACCCATCTGGAGAAGAAACAACTTCCAACTGGGCCTGTGGCAGGCTACCAAGGCTGTCACTGCACTGACTCTGATGCTGTCACATGGCCAGGTCCTTCTGCCCAGGGAGAGCAGCACTGATAGGAGATTCTGGCTTCAAAGAATAGAGACAATATGGAGACCATGAAGAACGTGACTTAGAAACAGAAGGCGGAAGCCTCAGATGCATGTGAAAGCTGGACAGTGAATAAGGAAGACTGTAGAAGAATTGATGTATTTGAGTTATGGTGTTGGAGAAGAATATTGAAAGTGCCATGGGCTGCCAGAAGAACAAACCAGTCTGTGTTGGAAGAAGTGCAGCCAGAGTGCTCCTTGGAAGCCTGGATGGCGAGATTTCATCTCTCATACTTTGGACATATGATCAGGAGGGTCCAGTCCATTGAGAAGGACATGTGCCTGGTAAAGTGGAGGGACAGTGAAAAAGATGGATTGTCACAGTAAAAGCACCAGTGGGCTCAAGTGTTGCAGCATTTGTGAGGATGGTGCAGTATCAGGCAGTGTTTTGCTCTGATGTTATAAGGTTGCTATGGATTGGAACCGACTTGATGACACCTAACAACAACAACTCTCTTCCTTCCCCCCTTACCACCACCAAATAAATGTATTTTTAGCTAATTAAGGATCTTGGAGCCTGATCTCTGTTTACACCAACTTTTAAGACTGACCTTTGACAATTGGTATAACACAGTCCTCAGCGACATTGTTCTACATTTTACTTTGGTGAGTAGCAACTGGGATCTGAGAAGCTCATGAGCAGCCATTGGTCTCTTCCTGTCTGGAGGAAAAAAGGAGCTATGAAAACCAAAGGCATTTGAAAACAATTAGTCCCATGGACTAATAGATTATGGGAATATTTATCTCCACAACTTTGAGACCAGAACAAGATGGTGCCCGGCAACTACTACCAACTGCTCTAGAAGGGATTCCATTAGAAGGTCCTGGGTAGGCTGGGAGAACATGTGGAACACACTAAAATCATTGAAAAAGACCAGACATACTCATCAGATAGAGACTGGTGGAACTCTGAGATGATGGTCATTGTTGCCCTTCAGGTCAGGAACTGACCATGCCCCCATGGTTCAGTTTTCAACAAAGCAATAGATTTCTATATGGGGAGGTAGGGTGGGCAACAACACTAGTGAGCTATGCACACTATAAAATGGTCAACCATTCGAGATCAAAAGGGCAACACTTACTAAGGACAAATTTCAGAAGGGTGGGGAAAGAAGGAGGAATGGAAATAAACACAGGGAGGAAGTGGATAAGTGACTGCAATCATTGAAATGGAACGAAGTGTAGAAGTGTACCATTTGTTGAACATAAAACTGATGATATGCTCTGTAAACCTTCACTCAATTCACAAAACGTTACTATTTTAAAGTAACCATCAGGAAAAGCAACCCAAGATGGTTAATCATGCTCACCTCTAAGAAGTTTATTGAGGTCTTGTAACTCCCTTGTGATTTAGCGTGACTATTAGAATTATAGTTCACCTATATGTAGCATGTGATTAGCATTGTTAAGAAATAATATAAATATTGCCTGTAATTGAAAGCTAATGAACACCCCTTAAAACACCCTGCATTGCTATCAAAATGCTCCCTTAGCTGGTTTCATAATAAAGGCTATCTCTCTCTCTTTCAAAAAAAATTTAAAAAGTAAAAGCAAAGGTTGTTTATTGGGCATCTCGCAAGTCAGAGTGGCACAGAGCAGCCAGGCTGTGGCACTGTGTTCCCTGGACCTACTTTCATACGGGTTATGAGCAGAAGTGAGTCAGTCAGAGTGCATGTTGCTGCTGTCATGCCACACACGGATATTTTTCATGTCAAGCCTTATGAAGCTGCTTCATTGTTTCCAAGTGATTCGTAATTTACCCATTTTCCTATTGGTATTTAGGCTACATCTGATTTATATATATTTTTTATTTTGCTTCCATAAATGTGCTGCAATAAAAATCCTTGTACAGACTTGAGTTCTTAATTTTTTCAGTAGGGTAGATCCTTAAAGAGGAGATGGCTTTTCCAGCATATTTGCCAAAATTCTCTTTATATAGCCTTTTTAAACTGATATAAATAGGAGGGCCTGGTATGGTGCTTTAGGATAAGCATTGGACTGCTAACCACATGGTCAGTGATTCAAATCCACTTGGAAACTGCATACATTAAGTTGTTGTTACGTGACATAGGGTTTCCGAGGCTTTAAGTCTGTGTGGGAGCAGGAAGCCTCATCTTTCACCTGCAGAGTGACTGGTGGGCTTGAGCCACCAACCTTGTGGGTTACAGTCCAGTGCTTATCCTATGAAGGCACCGTGCTCCCCTATATTAAGTAGGGATTTTTAAAAATAAGAATAGTGACTATCATACAAATTACAAATATTTTTTACATAATTATTCATATTCCAAACAGCTTTTCTACTCTAATTTTGTATTCCTTGAACTCATTCTCTGTCTTACTTAAAAGTCACAGTGTTATTTTTAAAATACTAGTTTAAAATACTAGTCTTATGCCTCACAGCCTCTGAACATGATACTTCCTCTGTCTAGAATGACTATTATAGAGTATTGCAGTTCTTTTGCAGGCTGTTGATTCTAACAATTCTTCCTTAATTCCTTTTCGTGTTTCCTAGTCCGGTTCAATTTGAACCTCAAAGTTGGTGATTCAGACTCATCAGCTGCTCCTTGGAAACCCTATACAGGGTTGCTATGAGTTGGAACCGACCCGACAGCGCTTGACAACAACACTAGCAACTCATTAAATTGTTTATTTACTTATTGCATCTCCAAACTGTAATCTCAGTCAAAGCCCTTCATAGTATAATAGCTTTTGCATTCCCCCCTCTAATATGGACTGTGGTATCCTGACACTACAGTGCCTGTCCCATAGTATGCTCTTAGTAAGGGTGAGTTGAGCAAGTCATTGTGATGCTTCAAAATGCTTTCCTGTTAGAAAGGACCAAACACTTCGTGACAGTTTTACCATTTTGTTCCCTCTGGCTTTTTCACTTTTTTTACGTAATGAGCTACTTCAGGTGAGCATGGCCGAGAAACAGAATTCAATTCTTTTTCTGATAATGCATAAAGGATCACAAAGTTTATCTGATCCTGTATGAACTTTTTTATAATGTTTACTTATCTTGTAATGTCTACAAGGAGACAAATCTAGAAAGTAATAAAAAATGTGAGGATATAGATATAGCTGTTTAATGACAGTATTTTTACTTGTATCCTTAGGGAGTTTTATTCCATGAAGGGACTTTATATAATAAGTAACTTGTATTGATATTGAATTGTGAGAATATATGTAATATATTTAGATTCCTGGTCCATAAATATTATTTCTCTTCCTGTTTTTATAGGAGGTTCGTAAAGTGAATGAAAGCATCAAGTATAATCACCCATTGAGAAAATGTGTCGATACAATACTTAAAAAGGTAATTAATCATTATCTATTTTCTTTTGAAATATAAACTTATGTATTATAGTAAAAGCTTCAGAAAAGTATGGAACTGTCTATAGCTGAGGTTTTCCCAACCTCTTTCCGTTTGCATGGAAATCTTAACCATAACCTGGTAATTATTTGTATACGTGCTATGTTCTTTTGTAATACAAGTTTAATATTAATTATTGCCAATATTCCCTACTGAAATTTGGGAGTAAGGATGATGATAAGTAATATATAGTGATTGCTATGAAACAGTGATAAAAATGGATCTTTTCAGTCTATAACAATGTCGTTGCCTGTGATCACTAAAGGCATTGATAAGTCTCTTTTAATCAGTTTCCTACATGTCATTTTATAATGTATTTCATATATCCAAAAAATGAATGACATGATATATTTAGCCAGTTGTTGTTAAGTGCGGTTGAGTCAGTTCCATCATACTACAACCCCATTTAGGGTTTCCAAGGTTGTAAATCTTTGCGGGAGCAGAATCATCTTTCTCCCTAAATTTAGGAAAGGTAATTTAATAAAAACTCATACAATTAAGACTTGATTCACTAGTGTTGAATGAGGGTTATTCATGTGCTCCCACAGAAGTTTATGCCAAGTTACCTTCTATGCATCAACAGAACCACTGAAACAGTACTTCTCTAAACTCTAAATCGGTTGTACTCATTAAAGCTACTGTTTCTTTGAACTAAAACAATTGTCATGAGAATCTGTTCTAATCATCTTTCTCACATTTGCTGCTTTTTGAGATTTAACTCATGGAGGCTAAGTAATGTGTACATGTTTATATAGCTAATAAATGACTAATAGTAGTTGTTGTTGTCAAGTCAGTTCCGACTCAGAAACCCTGTACACAACAGAACGAGACACCGCCTGGTCCTGCGCCAACCTCACAATCGTTGCTATATTTGAGCCCATCACTGCTGCCACTGTGCCAATCCTTCTCTTTAGGGGACTTCCTCTTTTGCTCCCACTGTCTACTTTACCAAACATGCTATCCTTCTCCAGGGACTGGTCCCTCCTGATAACGTGTCTGAAGTATGAAAGGTGAAGTCTGGTTGTCCTGGCTTCTATGGAGCACTCTGGCTACACTTCTTCCAACACAGATCTGTTTGTTCTTTGTCAGTCCATGGTACTTTCAATCTTCTCCTCCAGCACCAGAGCTCAGGCTAGTTAGTAATAGAGATGACTCTAAATCTTAGATTTGTTTCTGTATACTATGCCTTTCCAAAATTTTGCATTTGCCCTGATTCTTCCTCACTGTTTAGCTATGAAAACAACAGTTTCATCAAGTGCTTGCTTAGAATAATCTTCAAATACTAGTTGCCTCCTGTAGGTAAGTTCTCCTGCCCCCCATTCCAAGCTAATGTATCTAAGTTTAAAGATTAATAGAGATGAGAGACATTTTTTTATAGTTCATAACTGAATATATCTTTCAGAACATTTTCAAGAAAACATTGGTATGAAAATTTCAATTATTTAGAGATGCCATGAATATTTATTCTTAAGAAAATTAGAAATACCCATAAACTAAAGATTTATAGTAAAAATTAAATTCTTATCTTTTTGGAAATAGGTTTTTTTAATTTGTTTTTTAACTTACCTGTCTTTTCAGTGTCCTACAGAGCACCAGGAAAAAATGGGCAGGAACATGGATGACTATGAAGATTTTGATGAGAAGCGTAATACTTTTCCAAGTGAAAAAAGCCTAGTAAAGCTGCATAAACAGGTAACTTTATGTATTAATTATAGTTGTTTTAGTTACTGCTCATTGAAAAAGGGATTTTTAGCGAATGTGTATAGAACACATCCTTTGATCTTGCCTGTATCACTATTAGTTGATGTGTTTTGGTCTAACTTAGTTTTTCTGGACAAGAGCACTGTTGGCATTTTGGGAAGGAAGACTGCTCACTGGGCAGAATTGTTACATATAGTATAGAACATTAGTATCCTTGGCTTCACCCAATTAATGTCCCTAGCTCTTCCCCATTGCTGTGGCAAACAAAAACATGCTTCCTGGTGAAGAGTTGAATGACTCTTGGATCCAAACACTGATGGAGATACCCTCTTATTCTCTTTTTTAGGTGATTTATTCAGTTCAGAGGCATCGTCGAACTCAAGTGCAGTGGCAAATTCTTTTGGAACAGGCATTTTATCTAGAAGATGTAGCAAAAAATGAAGCCAATGTAGCACGTCAGTTTGTTCACACCTTTCAGTCGCCAGAGCCAGAAAATAGATTTATCCAGTATTTTTATAATCCGACAGTTGGTATGAAAAAGTATATATTTTCATCCATGTTGAGTTAAATTGTATTTGTATTTAGTAAATTTATTTTATACCATGTGATAAGAGTATGTGAGGGCTTCAGAAAGTATGTGGGAAAATAGAATTAAAACATAAAAAGGAATTTTACACAGACCTTTTGAAGTGCTCTCATATATATAAA
Source organism: Chrysochloris asiatica (assembly GCF_000296735.1). NCBI lineage: Eukaryota > Metazoa > Chordata > Mammalia > Afrosoricida > Chrysochloridae > Chrysochloris > Chrysochloris asiatica. The sequence goes on from NW_006408908.1 coordinate 1,169,467, forward strand.
CTTTCCCCCCAAAGTAGCTATTTTACTCATTGTATAAAATATATATCAATTTTCAGTATCACTTCACAAATAATTACAATTTTCTACAGAAATATTTTATTATTATTAAGTGCTATTGAGTTGGTTCTGACTCATAGCAACCCTGTATAGGGTTTCTAAGGAGTAGCTGGTGGTTGTGAACCGCCAACCTTATGGTTAGCAGTCCAGTGCTTATTATACAGCACCACACCAAGAGTTCATAATGTATGTACTACTACATATAGCATCTTTTGTGTGGTGCACAGTATACTTAAAATAATTTGTTGTTGTTAAGTACTGCCAAATCAGTTCTGACCCATAGTGACCCTGTATAGGGTCTCCAAGGAGCGGTGGGTGAATTCGAACTGCTGACCTTGCAACTCAAACTGACCTTGTGGTCGAGTGCTTATCCTACAATGCCACACTTAAACAATTTTGAATAATATTACATCATAAGCTTGGGTCTTTTCTTTAATTTTGTTGTTGTTAAGTGCAATTAAGTTGATTCCAACTCATAGCAACCCTGCAAAAGGTTTTCAAGGAGCAATTGATGGGTTTGAACTGCAGCCTTGTTGTTAACAGTCCATTGCTTATCTGCTAGCACCCCTAAGAAGTCTTCTTGGATTGTTTCCATTCATTAGTTTATATACAAAACATATACCCAATAGTCATTTCTTTTTTTTCTCCTTCATTATACTCTCTTCAAATGTTACCAAATTTATTAGAAACTTAACGAGATATATTAGATTATCATAGTACTAAAAATATTTCTTTACCATAACTTTTCAAATAAATAATTCCTTGATTCTCTTTTGTATGTTTGGTCTTGAGTATGAAGATTTAATGGTCCAAACAAATATCTCAGATAAATTCTTCAGCAAAGTTCTATTCTTTGTTCATGAAGGAATGATGTAAGCTGTTTTTTATTTATGCAACAAATATTTAAAAATCTCATATATGCTTTGTATTGTCGGGTGCTTCGTATCAGTGGGCAGAATTGATGCATTTGAATTATGTTCTTGGTGAAGAATAATGAAATTACCATGAATCACAGGAAGAAGGAGCACATCTGTCATGGAAGAAACGCAGCCAGAATCCTCTTTAGAAGCAAGGATGATAAGGCCTTTTCACTTATTTAAACATATTATTAGGAGGGACCAGTCCCTAGAAAAGGACATCATGGTAATGTGGAGGGTCTGTGCAAAAGGAGATGAATTGACACAGTGGCTGTAAAAAGAAGCTCAAACATAATGTTGGAAGGATGCACAGGACTGGTAGTGTTTTGTTCTGCTGTGCATAGGGTTGCTATGAATCGGAACTGACTTAACAGCAACTAACAGATTGATGAGCAAACGAGTTGAAGAGGATCTGTTAATACCCTTTCAAATGTTGCACATAGGTCAGGTATCTTGAATCCTGGGATTTGGTCATTTGGTTTCAGAAATATGAGTCAGGGGTTGCTAGGACAAGTTCATGAGTAGGAGAAATGAGATAGAAACCAGTGACTAAATGAAGAGAATCGCCTTAGCCAGGAGCTAAGGCACATATGTACCTAAGGAGGTGAGATGATGCAGTGGTAGGAACTGGGGAACATTCTCTTCTGACTGCTTCTGTTTTCTCTGAGATACTGAGGGGTGTGTGTTGTTGTTATGTGCCGTGGAGTCGGTTCCGACTCATAGCGACCCTGTACAGGGTTTCCGAGGCTATAACTCTTCACTGGAGCAGAAAGCCTCATCCTTCTCCCTCGGAACAGCTGGTAGTTTCGAACTGCTGACCTTGCAGCTCGTAGCCCAATTCGTAACCACTACACTACCAGAGCTCCTTCAGGATCTGTAGGGGTAAGATTTTAGGAGAGAAGAGGTACTTAGAGAAGTGGGCTTGAGAAAAAAATGAAAGGATTATAGTAGGCAGTTTCTCAGGCCCACTTTAAGCTGATGGTTATGACTTTAAAACTAGTCATCAAAGTTGATTATTTTTCTCCTGTGGTGTGCTGACACAGAGAGTTGGGTCTAACCAGAAATTGGAAAACTCGAGAGTGATTATCATTAAAGACTGGGATCTGAGCTGGATAATGAAGGGCATAGAATATGAGGCTATTAAGGAACACTAAAGACTGGGATCTGAGCTGGATAATGAAGGGCATAGAATATGAGGCTATTAAGGAACAGTAAAAAGGGAGTGGAATTTTGTCCAGGTAGAGCCAGTGAAGTTCAGATCTTAGATGGAGGGATTGTTTGGAGAAAGCGATGCTGGGAATTGAGATGATATGGAAGGGTTGGAGTTAATTGACAATAGAACGTGTAGGGATGAGAGGAACTCTGGTGGTGAGGGTTAAACATTAGGCTGCTAATAACAAGGTCAATTGTTCAAACTCACTAGCCACTCTGGGAAAAGAGGAGACTTTCTGCTCACCTAAAAATTTGTATATCGCAGAAAAAACATGGAACAATTCCAAATTATATGAAACAGATCCCTGTAGGGTCAATATGAGCTGGAATTGACTAGATGGCAGTGGTTTTGGTTTTTGGTTTTATGGGAATGGGTAATGGAGGTTGAGTGGAAGGCAAAATCATCAGAGGAGAGGAGGTCAAGGAAATGAGCGACCTAGGTATGTAAATATTGAAATTACCAGAAATGGTACTGAATGTTGAAAAGACAGTGAGTTAGGAGCCCAGATCTCCAATGGATCAAGTGAAAATAGTCTTTTTGATTTCATGAGCTTCTTGTTCTTTTTATCTAAATTCATTCTGAACAAAAAGTTGCCAGAAGAGTACCTAGAATTCCCAAATACCTTTCACCAGATTTCCCAAATTGCATTTTATCGTATCTATTTTGTTTTCATTTCTCTCTCTCTCTCTCTCTCTCTCTCTCTCTCTATATATATATATATATATATATACGTTTGTTTACCTGAACCTTTTGAAACACTAATCCAGACATGATGCCTCTTTGTATCCCTAAGTGTTTCAGTAAAATAGACAATTTCTGGCATAACCAAGTAAAACTATCAAAATCTGTAAATGAATAGTGATATAATACTAGATATAGTTTATTGACTTGATTAAGATTTTGCTAATTGTCCCATTGATATTCTTGATAAAAGACTCCCAGATCACGCTTTGTATTCAGTTGTATTCCTGCCCTGTAATCTGGAACAGTTTTTCAGTATGGAAAACCTGATGCCTTCAAGTCGATTCTGACTCAGCGTCCCTATAGGACAGAGAACTGCCCCCAAGGGTTCCCAAGGCTGTACATTTTCACAGAAACAGATGGCCCCATTTCTCTTCTGAGGACCAGCTGCTTGTTTCAGAACACCAAGTGCCCCTGAATTTGACATTGATGTTTCCTTGTGATGAAAGTTCTTCATTTTTTTGGCGTGAATACCACAGCAGCAGTGCCATGTTCTCATGCAACATAGCAGGAGACATGTGATGTCAGTGGGCTCCATTACTGGTGATCATTTGGTTAGGGTGGTGTCTATCAGGTTCTCCTGCTATAAAATTACTGTTTTTCTCTTTCTTATTAAGTATATTGTCGGGAAATATTTACTAATCTTTTTTTCTTTCTCTTTTTCTTTCCAGAGTGGTACTGGGAATGCCTTTTACGACCGTGGTTTTACAGGATACTTGCTGTGGTTTTGTCAATCTTCTCGATAATTGTCGTGTGGTCGGAGTGCACGTTCTTTAGCACTAGTCCTGTCTTGTCCCTCTTTGCCGTCTTCATACAGCTGGCAGAAAAAACATACAATTATATCTATATTGAGGTCAGTTTAGTTACATATTTGTCTTAAGTATCTGGCAGTTCATAGTCGATCCTTAACTGTTATCGCTTTTCTCCATGTTTTGTAGTCATAATGGAAGTAGTGAAGTTAAAAGTGGTATCATTCAGATTCCTAAAAATGAGCTTCACCAAATTACCTAAACTATACAACCTAGGAGCTGTATTTTAGAAGAGATACAAAATAGTGTAAAATTCTCTTCTAGGAATCCCTAGGTCCTCTTTATGCCAGTGAAGCTACATGGCACACAATACTGCCGTGGCGAATCCCCAGGGGCATGGGAAACCAGGCTCACTTCAGGAGGTGGATATGAAATTTACAAGACTAGGATGTTGAGCTGATTCAAATATAGATATTTATTTCATAGTTTCATTAGTTAGATGTCAAAAAAAAACTCTGTTTCTGTGCTTAGAGTTTTCACTCCATAATTTCTTAGCTGGGAATGAGGGATATGCTGTAACAGTGTATGATGTACTAGTTTAAAGTCCACTGATCTTTTTTCTTTTTTTTTTAGATTGCTTGCTTCCTTTCCATCTTCTTTCTAAGTATCTGTGTGTATTCTACTGTGTTCAGGATTCGTGTATTTAACTATTATTATTTGGCTTCACATCACCAGACTGATGCTTACAGCCTTCTTTTCAGTGGCATGTAAGTAGGATCATGCTTTGAAATGAGTAATGTCTCCGTCATATGCCTACTTATAGATCTCTCTTTTATGTCTTGCCATTTATGTGTAATTCCACTAACAGCTGTCTTTCTGTGAGCTATTGATTCATTGGATGGTGCAAATGATAAAGTGCTCAACTAATAACCGATAGATTAGTTCTAACTCACCCAGCTCTGAAAACCCCATCGAGCACTTCTGCTTTGCGCACATGGAGTTGCCCTCAGTTGCAATCAGCTCAACAACAACTAAAAACAACACATCCTTGATTTAAGTATTAAATAATAATTCATTGATTACCAAGTAAATGCTACTTGAAGTTTAAGGTTAAAGTAGACATGCTGAATTAGGAAAGAGACGAAAGACATGGTGATCCTAGATTTACCCACAAGAGGTTCAATAAATAAGTTAGCCAATAATGGGAACAATTGAGAATTTAAGGAGTAACTCAAGGTGGTAGAGACTGTTTTGAGCTTCGGTGGCCTCAAACTCACAAAGCAGCAGACAGTTTTTCCTGAAGGACTGAGTTCAGAGCGATGGCTCCAGTTTGGACGAGGTTGTGCAACTTGTCCTTTTTGTTAAGTCAGTAATATTTGGTATTTATGAAGGTTGGAGTTAGTGAAGATCACAAAGGAATCAAGACCTGAAACATCTCTAAAAAGCATTTTATTGTAAAAAAGCTTATTTCCCCCCTCCCCACAAAAACAATTAGAGACTCATAGGAAGTTGAAACAATAGTACAAAGGGTTCCATATAGCTTTCCCCCAAGTGGGACATCTTGTATGCCTGGTGTGCAGTATCAAAACCAGGAAATTGACAATGACATACTGCTGCTAACTAGACCACAGCCCTTGTTCCGTTTCCACCAGTTTTTAACCTCCATTCATTTGTGTATATGTGTGTGCCTGTGTATAGATTCCTGTAACTGTTAACACAGTCAAGGTACAGAACTACCCCAGTCATCATAAAAGAACTCCCTCATACACTTAAGCACTGAACTGGTAACTGCAAGGTCTGCAGTTCAAGCCCACCAGTTTCACTCCTCAGAAACTCTATTCAGGTTGCTGTGAGACAGAACCAACTTGATGACACTTAACAACAACATTCCCTCACCCCAATTCTCCATTTCTGTAGTTTTTTTAGGATTCTTCTTTATCTGGATCTGGTGCTGTGGGTTAATGTGCTGTACTGCAAAGTTTGAACCTTGAAGTCAACAGTTCAAGCTCACTAGCCACTCCTTGGAAACCCTATACAGGGTCACTATGGGTCAGAACTGACTTGACTGCACTTAACAACAAGAACAACAATTCTTTGTCGCTGCACTTGGCAGATTGACATATTTTTGAACTGCAGATGTTTTATGCACTGAGTAGAATTCACCTTGAGGTTATCACTGTTCTTGTCTTGCTGCTGAGATGGATTGCACAAACTATAGAATTGAAAGGGGAGCATGTGAATGCATTCCACAAATTGTTGGGATACCAAAACCCTTTGGTTCTAGCTCATAGTACAGCAGGGGCAACCATTACCAAAGCAGGCAGCCTGAGAGTGGGATGTTGCTGTGGATGTGTTGATGTCTTTAAAGGGGCTGTAGTTAATAGTATCAGAATGTCTTCCAAGAAAATAATGGCAATTATTCACACTACGAATTCAGAATATAAAATGCAAATAGATAAACTAATGCTGAAATATTCCTAATACATTTTCATGTAATACAAAATACATTTTGCTGCTTGATTTTTTAATATAGATTCTGTTTCAAAATTCTTACTGCAGGTTATTTTGCCGTTTAACTCCTCCTTTATGTCTTAATTTCTTGGGTTTAACGCATATGGATTCATCTATTTCTCATCAGAATACTCAGCCAACTGCTTATACATCTGTAAGTATGGTCAGAAAATTATTCTTTAGATTCACAATCTAATTGAGATGTTGTTATTTTGGAATTCCTTGTAATGCTGGCAGAAAGACTCTATAGCATTATTGAAATTCTTTTTCTTGATAACTAAACTTTTTCTTTGAGGGGGTTTCAAAAAGTTTGTGAGGGAAAAAAAAAAATGGAGTAAGAAGATAATGGAATTTTTCCAAAAACTTTTTGATGTCCCCTTGTATATAAAATTCCTAAAACTAGATAAAAGTACTTTCATCTAGTACTTTTTTTATTCACGTAGACTATCTGCGACATGTAAGTAGACATGACCTAAAAATAATCATTTGTATATTTTTTACTGTTAATGCATATAATTTTTAATAATATATATAAAATAATAATTTATTTATCACAAAAACTTAAAAAGCAAGTTAAAAAAAAGTCTGTATAGTGTTTTGCTTTTACTTTTGAAAAGTCCAAATTTATTTATTTCCTGGCTTATTGACTTTAAGCAAATTTTTTAATGATAAAGAGGAATGCAAAATATAGAATTACACTGATTTAATTTACTTTTTTCTTGTTCTTCAGATTATGGGTTCCATGAAAGTTTTATCCTTTATTGCAGATGGATTCTATATATATTATCCTATGTTGGTGGTAATTCTCTGCATTGCTACTTATTTTAGGTAAAAGACTTAACATTGATTATTCTTCCCTAATCTGGGGATATCGGTTCTCCTTAAAGCTCTTAAATATTTACTGGTTGGGTTTTCATTGTAATTTGTTTTCTTGTGGCTATGGTGGAGCTGGGAATAATCTGAAGGGATTGCTTGAGTTACCAGGTCAGGTTCTTCTGAGACCATTTTAAGGGAAAGAGAGCCTATTTAGACAACAAAGTGTTGGGATTAATTCAACAATGGTAGCTCTAAGTCCTAGTTTTGATACTGACAGTCAGTGAAGCCTGTAAAGTAAGTACCCCATGCACAGCTACTATCTAATAATACAAAATTGTCTTAGGGCTTTCCGACAAGTATTTCTAGGTTTTAGGTATTTCATACCACAGCCAGCACAAAGGGTTACCCACCCACTGCCATTGAATCAATTCCAACTCATAGCAACTCTATAAGACAGAGTAGAGCTGCTCCCTAGGGTTTCCAAGGCTGTAAATCTTGATGGAATTGTAACCAGGCATTGCATGTAGAGCTGAGAGATAATTTATTCCTACTTTTGAAACGTAAGTGGCCTACTATTTTTATTGGTATAAGAAAAAGTTTAGAATTTTAGCAAGGATAAAACTCAGAATGACCTACAGGATAAGTGTACTTGTCTCCTAGCACCCTGTCTTTCCTACTTGTCCTTGTCAGATGTGCACTATGTGGGTCTCTTCACTATTTAAGTGCTCTGTGAAAACCCATTGCCTTTGAGTTGAATCTGACTCCTAGAGACCTTATAGGACAGAGTAGAACTGCCCCACAGGGTTTCCAAGGCTGTGATTTTTACTGAAGCAAATCACACATCTTTCTCTCACAGAGCAACTGGTAGGTTTGAACTGCCAAACTTTAGCAGTCAACACATCAAAAATACTATTTTTTTCAAAGCAAGTCATTAATGTTACCTTTAATCAGCTTGCTTTTCCAACTAAAATTTAAGTCTCATGCATCTGCCTTTCATTTAAATCTTTCAGTACAATTACACCTTGTTGTTGTTGTTAGGGGTGGCATTGAGTTGGTTGTCACTCATTGCAACCCCATGAAGAACAGAATGAAACACTGTCCACTCCTGTGCCAGTCTCACAATCATTCCTGTGTTTGAGTCCACTGTTGTAGCTCCTGTTTCAGTCTGTCTCATTCAGGGGCTTCCTTGAGAGTCTTTCTCTTTTTCACTACTCTTTACTTTAGCAAGCATGAAGTTCTTCTCTAGGTCCCTCCTGATAATATGTCCAAAGTAAATGAGATGAAGTCTCACCACCCTTGCTTCCAAGGAGTATTCTGGCTGTACATCTTCCGACACAGATTTATTTGTTCTCTGGCAGTCCACAGCACATTCACTACTCATCTCCTACACTATAATTCAAAGGCATCAGTTATTCTTTGGTCTTCTTTATTCTTTGTCCAGCTTTCACATGCATACGAGGCGATTGAAAATGCCCTGACTTGGATCAGAAGCATCTTAGTCTTTAAAGTAGCATCTTTGCTTTTTAGCACTTTAAAGAGGTTTTTTTTGCAGCATATTTGCCCAATGTAATACGTTCTTTCATATCATGGGTGCTGATTGTAGATCCAAGTAAAATGAAATCTTTGACAACTTCAGTCTGTTCTTCATTTATTGCAATGTTGGTTACTTGCTCAGTTATGAGGATTTATGTTGAGGTAAAACCTGCATTGAAGATGGTAGTCTTTGATCTTCACCAGTAAGTGCTTCAAGTCCTTTTTGCTTTCAGCAAGCAAGTTGTATCATCTGCACATTGAAGGTTGTTATGAATGCAACAGCCTCCGATTCTGATGTTGCATTCTTCGTATAGTCCAGTTTCTCAGATGTTTTGCTCAAGATACAGATAGAGTAAGTATGCTGAGAGGATACATCCCTAATGCACACCTTTCCTGCAATACCATAAACTTTAAGTAGCACCATGGGACCCGTATGAAGTTCCACTAGTGATGTTGGAAGTACTCCTGAGAGACAGAAAAAAGCCATAACATTACAGGAAGTTGAATTGCTTGATATGTACCATAAATTGAAGTCTGCAGCTGCAGTTGCCTGTCATTTCAAGATAAATGAATCTGACATAAGGACCGTTGTAAAAAGGAAATTTATGAAGCTGTCACTGCAGCTGTGTCAGCAGGCAGGAAAACCTTACAATTTTGTGAAATAACCTTTTTATCTAATTTTGAGAATGTGGTTTTTATGTTGGTACAGTATATAATGTAATATACAAAATATTGTTAGTTGACAATGTATGTTATTGGGAAGGCCTCCAGTCAACAGCAGGGTATTAGTTAAGTCTAAAGCCCCTAATGCCTACATTTTTCAAGAGTTTGTAATGTGTGTCTTCTCATGTTACGAGTCTGGCAGCAGGATAAGCATCTCTTCTTATTAGACTGCAGGTTAAGTGATAATAGCATGTTTTGTCAACTATGAAATCTTTATAGGGATTATTTTACCCCAAAGGAAAAGTTTTAAACTTAAAAGTTATCATTAAAAGTGTCATTCTAGAGTTAGTTATGATGAATTTTGAGTGCCATTTTGCCTTTAAGGAAAAATAAAGTCCAGTCCATATTCCTGAATTTTCAAATTATCCTTTTTAAAAAAAAAAGTTTTATTGTGATTTAAGTAAAAGTGTTACAGAGCACATTGTGTTCCATTCAGCAATTACTACACATTTTGTTTTGTGACACTGATTATAGTCCCCACAAGGAAGCACTCTTTATACTTCCTTCTGTGTTTGCTTGTTTACATTTTTCCTTCTTTCTTATATATTCCTGCTTTCAGAGCTTGATTCCTGGGCAAATGTTGCCTTTTTGATCGTGTTCTAAGGAGTCTGAACCACCCTGGTGTTATTATTCGCCTTATAGATCTGTCTCTTGGGTAACTGAAAGGTGAACCGTGGAAATAAGTTCAGTTCCAGGCCTGAAGATTGACTAAGGTCCATACTGTCCTGGTTTCTACCAGTCTCTGTAAGACCAGTAAGCCTGGTCTTTTTTTAGCCTTTTGAGTTTTGCTCTACAGTCTTTTTCCATTCTATCCACGTCCTTCTATCATTTCCCTTTTAGAGTGGTCTGTAGTATAAGCTGGACCCCATCTAGTTCTCCTAGTCTCAGGTTAATGGAGGCTGATTGATGTTCATTGTGTTCTGTTAAGCCTTTGGACTCATTGTTTCCATCCATCTTTGATTTTCTTCACTCTTCTTTCCTCCAGACAGAGACCACTAGTTGTACCTTAGATGGCTACTTATGAGCTTTTAAGACCTAAGGCACTACTCACCTAAGTAGGCTATAGAACAGTGTCTTTGTGGACTATGCTGTGCCAGTTGACTTTAATGTCCCTTGAAACTGTGGCCCAGCAACTTATTCCCTCAAGGTGTTTGGCTTTGGCTAGGGGCTTTACACCATAAATTTGCTCTGTGTTTGCTCTATTATCTACATGGATAGATTTACAGAACATATAAGCACATCTGTAGAAATACTATCTACCAAACTTACATATGGTCATGAGTATAGTTCCTTTCACCTACTGACACTTGTAGATTAATGCTAGTTATTACTGATGCTACAGGTTGTGTATATATTAGTATTTACCTTTGAACACCTCTCTGTGTCTTCCTTTTCATTAGTGAAATTGTACTTTCATATTAACTTGTGAAATAGATTTTCTCTACAAATATGAAGCAAAATTTTACTGGCATTTCATTGTTAGGTTGATTTTATAGGTTCATATTCATTTAAAATGCTAAATCAATTTAACTAATTCCTATATGAGTTGGAACCGACTCCACTGCACATAACAACAACAACATACTATTAGGTGGAGTTCTGTCATGGTACTGCGGGTTAATGCACTGCACTGCAAGTTCGCGCTACATTGTAAGGTTCAAGCTCACCAGCCACTCCTTGGAAACCCTATACAGTGGTTCAAGGTCACCAACCACTCCTTGGAAACCCTATACAGGGTTGCTATGGGTCAGAACTGACTTGATGGCAGTTAGCAATACTATTGGCAACACCAGTGTTTTTATTGTTACGTGCAGTTGATTCAGCTCAACTTATAGTCACCCTATACACAACAGAATGAAATACTGCACCATCCTGTGCCATCCCAACAAATTGTTAAACTTGAGCCCGTTGCATTTCCATCTTGCTAGAGGTCTTCTTTTTTGCTGACCTTCCACTTTACCAAGCATAATGTCCTTCTCCAGGGACTGGTCTCTCCTGATAATATGTCCAAAGTATGAGAGATGAAGTTTGTTCATCCTGGCTTCTAAGGAGAATTCTGGCTGTACTTCCAAACACCCTTGACTTGCAATATTGAAGGATTCTGTGGGCTTGAATTTTTTTCTTTCAGCTTGAGAAATGCTGAGCGTGTTATTCCCTTTTGATTTTCTGACTCCAGGTCTTTGCACACTTCATTATAATACTGGAGTTTGTCTTCTCAAGCTGCCTTTTTGAAATGTTCTGTTCAGCTCTTGTACTTTCTTATTTCTCTTTCTTAATTGCTTAAGCATCTCCGTGTGCTGGAGAACAAATTTCAGAATGACATCCATTTTGGTCTTTTCTTTCCTTTCTTCCTTTTTCATGACCTTTAGCTTTCTTCCTTTATGATATTCTGGCCGTTGGTCATTAGTGTCTAATGCATCAAGCCTGTTCTTGACATGGTCTCTAAATCAGGTGGGTATGTTTAAGGTCATACTTTGAATCTCGAGAACTTGTTTTAATTTTCTTCAACCTGAACTTGGATTCCAGCAATTGAAGGTCTGTTTCACAGTTAGCCCTTGGCCTTGTATTGGTTGATGATAATGAGCTTTTCCATTGTCTCTTCCCACAGATGTAGTCAGTTTGATTCCTATATATTCCATCTGTATAATGAGGTGAGATCCATCCATAATCACCTTTTATGTTGTTTAAAGAAAGTATTTGCAATGAAAAAGTAATTAATCTTGCTAAATTCTAGTATTTCTATCACTAAGGCTGTATTTTCCAACTCCTGGCCCTTTCTCTTTGCTTCCATTCTAATCACTAGTAATTGTCAGTACATCTTGATTGCATGTTTGATCATTAGTTGATTCCAGCTAAAGAAGTTGGTAGAATTCTTCAATTTGATTATTACTGGCTTCAGTGGTTGGTACACAAATTTGAATAATATTGGTATTAACTGTAATTGTAGGTGTATGGATATTATTCTAGCAGAGACAGTGTTGTATTTCAAGACAGATCTTGAAGTGTTCTTTCTTATGATGTTGTTAAGTGCCGTCGAGTCGGTTCCGACCCATAGCGACCCTGAACAGGGTTTCCAAGGCTGTAAATCTTTACGGGAACAGAAAGCCTCATCTTTCTCCCATGGAGCAGCTGGTAGTTTCGAACTGCTGACCTTGTGGTTCGCAGCCCGATTCATAACCACTACGCTACCAGAGCTCATGCTACATTATTCATCTTAAATTTGTCATTCCTGGAATAGTAAACCATGTGATTGTCAAACTCAAACTGGCTAATACCTGTCCATTTCAGTTAATGCTTAGGATATTAATCTTTATGTGTTCCATTTCATTTTGACAATTTACAATTTACTAGATTAATACTTTGTACATTCCATGTTCCAATTAATAATGGATATTTACAGCTGTTTCTCCTTATTTTGAGTTGTGCCCTGTCAGCAAATGAAAGTCCCCAAAGCTATACTCTGTTTACATCATCCATGGTCAACTCAACTTTGAGGAGACAACTCTTCCCCAGCCATGTTTTAAGTGTCTTCCAACCTGAGGATCTCAGCTTCTGGCATTATATCTGACAATATTCTGGTGCTATTTATAATGTTTTTGTTTATCAGCACTATATCTGCCAATTTTCCATTGCTATTTATAATAGGGAGCTCTGGTAGCGTAGTGGTTACCAATAGGGCTGCAAACCGCAAGGTCAGCGGTTCGAAACTACCAATTGTTCCATGGGAGAAAGATGAGGCTTTCTGCTCCTGTAAAGATTTACAGCCTCAGAAACCCTGTACAGGGTCGCTATGAGTCGGAACTGACTCCACAGCACATAGCCACCACCACCACTACCATTTATAATAGAGCCTCACCCAGAGCTAATATACAAATTTGCCTACCTTGAAAACATAAGACTGTTTGGTAACACTTTAGACCAAGCTAAGATCTCCCCAGAGACAGTGATCTAGTTCTAGGCTTATAGTGGTGTGTAGTATTCCCCCCAGGATATGAAAGTCGTAAGAGACTGTTTCAAATAAAAAAATATACAAGACTTTCTTCCTGAAAAGACTCATTTTCTGTAGTAGTGATTCATATAAGACATTTCTTTCACATTAAAACAAACACATTATTATGAACCCTTCTAGATCCTTGTACATTTTGATGTTTGTAAGACGGAAGGCCTCCACTTTCTTTTAATTGCCCTCTTATTTCCCTACCTCCCAACACACAGTCATTTACTTTCTCACTTTCTCTTTCTCTGCATATGTATGTACGTGTTCAGGTTTCCTGTCACGAGAAATATATCAATGAGAATGTTTGAAAACTAATGTAATAAAAAGACCTGGTCTTTGCTTCATCTTGGTTTTAAATTCTAACTCTATACATCACTGAATGGCAGTTAGCAAAGTATTTTACATTTTGGGCTTCTGCCTCCTTATCTGTAAAGTGACATTTATCTCCTAGAGTTGTAGTAAGAATGAAATACGAGAGTATCGATAAGTTAGCTAACACATATAATCCTGTATACCAATTCTTTCTAGTCTATGTTTTCAGAGTGTATCATTTTTGCAGACTTGACTAGTTCTCAGAAAACAAAGAATAAAGAAACCATGGTGAAGACAAATTTCCATGAAATGTTCTAACTAGAATATTTTATAGTTGTAAATTTTGGTTGTATATGTCTATTTCCACTTAAAACTGATATTTGAATATAAGAAAGGAATAAATTGGGAATGCAAGATCAGTTTGAACCTCAAGGTTGTCAGTTCAAACCCACCAGCAGCGCCTTGGAAACCCTATACAGGACATTATGAGTTGAAACCGACTCAATAGCACTTAATGACACAACAATATTATATCCGTTTAGCATCCTTGTATAATGATTTTCTGAAGGTATGCTAATGGCTTAATTTAATGTGCTTCCATAGGAAATCTAAGTATAGTGATATCTACAGTCAGTAGATCATTAGTTATAAGTTTCTTGGAAATGAAAATAAGTACTTTTGAATAACGACAGAAACTTAGGCCTTTTGGGGAATAATAATACTAAAGTTTGCTTAAGCATTTTCTGTGTGAGCTAACAGCTGTCTTTTTTTAAATCCATTGCTATTAGCTTGGGAACCCGTTGTTTGAATCTGCTTGGTTTCCAGCAGTTTATGGGAGATAATGATATGACATCTGACTTAGTTGATGAAGGAAAAGAATTAATCAGACGAGGTAAGATTTATCTTTTAAAATAAATGAAGGGATGATGCTGAATCAGAATGTAAAATTAATGTTTATTAAAATTTTAAATAGTTTTTCATCTAAAGAAATTATAAATTAATGTAGTTTTGTTAGCTAAATATTCACATAACAGCTTTCTTAGCAAAAGTAATTAGAAAACAACAATCTTTTCATCTGTCTGTAAGAAATTCTGCATCAACTTATTAGTATGTCTACCACTTTGTCTGGTCTTAGAGTCATTTTCATGTTTGCCTTAAAATGTATTTGCCAAGTTCTATACAGATGTTGTTGTTGTGCCCTAACTTTGCAGCCCAGTGCCCTAACCCACAGCGCCACACAAAAACTCACTAATTTAAGGAACATCAGTATAGTGTTATGTAAGCAATCATTCAAGTCAAAGCTGTTTTCTTAGAATGTGATGATTGTTAACAGTCTCTTAGAATACATGCCACCCAATTAGATTCTAATTTCAGAATTGAGTGTATTAAATTTGCTTATATTCGAGTGATGGTAAAGTAAAAAAAAAAAAACAAACATAAAATAAGAAAAACAAAACATAAATTAAATTTTGGGACAATGGTTCTTTGTCATTATCCCTTCCTGGATATGAGACCTTTGTATGATCACTGTTGTTATTGTAGTTGTATGCCATCAAGTTGGTTCTGAGTCTTAGCGATGCTATATAGGAGTTTCAGGATCTGATAGTGGGTTTGAACTGCTGACCTTGAAGTTCCTCCATTGCTTATCCTACAGTGCCACACCAGCACTCAACAGTATGATCTTTAGTTGCATGTAAACCGAAAAATATATTATTATTTTTGTTTAGTGCTGTCAAGTCGGTTCTGACCCATAGTGACCCTGCATAGGGTTTCCAAGGAGTGGCTGGTGAGCTTGAACTGCCAACCTTGCAGTTCAAACGACTTTGCAGTCCATTGCATTAACCCACAGCACCGCAGCAGGACTCCAAAAAGTATATTACAGCTCTAATAGAATAGAGCTAGAGTAGGTTTGGCTTTCATAGTAATAAGATGTCTGGTCGATGTAATAGTTCTACTGCTTTTTTACTAATTAGACCTCATGTGTTATCATATCCAGTCCTGTGTAAGATCCTCAGGAGTAAGACTGACAAATCAGGAAGTACTTAGAGGAAAACAGCCAGAATCATGAGTCTTTAGAACCTACCTGAAGTCCTGGTGTGGCGCTGTTGTAGGATAAACACTGGACCACAACGTCAGTTTGAACTATGTCAGTTCAAACTTACTAGCCACTCCTTGGATATCCTATAAAGGGTCGCTGAGTCAGAACTGACTCAACAGCACTTAACAACAACAACAACAACAACCTATCTGTCGAAAGGGTGTGGGGGCCATGTCTGACTTTCTCTAACTTCACAAGGGGAAAGGAGAATCAAACTCAGTATCAACTCAAGGCCAGTTCCTCTGAGGCAGAGATCAGACATGCCTCCAGCTCGTCCCTCCTTAACCAATTCTGACTCTAACTGTCTTTCCCACAGCAGTCTTTCTCTGCTGGGTTTGATAATCCATTGTTGTGGCAACACAGAACTCACAGACAATAAAAAATTGTAGGGTTTATTATTGTAACTGTTAACAGGTTACAGTTAATGATCAGAAATGCTCAAGATATAGTTCTTCAGATCCGGCATGCCTCTCTCTGGTCCTCGGTCTCTTGACCACATGGTCCCTAAGCCTTTACCCTTTTTGGGCAATATTGCAAAACTTCTTTAGCATATTACTACACCATAAGCCTCAGCCCGAGTGCACTCAGCAATAGCTTGGTGGATCAACAAGCCTTGATGATCAGTGCATGGAGGTAACCCACTCCATAAGCCAGCCTCCTACCTAAAATCACTCAGCTTTCTCTCTCTGTGGACTAAAAAGGCCACCTCTACGCTCTGTCCCGTGACTTGGTTTTAATATTGTTCTGGTGCTCCTCTTTGTCTCCTGGATTGAGGAGGTTCACATCGCAGGGATCTCAGCATCCAAAGCATGTACTCCAGTCCTGGCTCTTCTTTCTTGATGCTAGTTGTTGTTGTTAGGTGCCATCGAGTCGGCATCGACTCATAGCGACCTTATGCACAGCAGAACGAAACAATGTCCGATCCTGGGCCAACCTCACTACTGTTGCCACACTTGAGTCCATCGATGCTGCCACTTGGCCAATCCATCTCCCGCTGCGGGTCTTCCTCTTTTTCTCTGACCCTTCATCTTACCAAGCATGATATCCTTCTCCAGCAACTGTTCCCTCCGGACAATATGTCCAAAGTATGAGAGACGAAACTTAGCCATCCTGGCCTCAAAGGAGCACTGTGGCTGCACTTCTTCTAAAACAGATCTGTTGGTTCTTTTGGCAGTCCATGGCACTTTTAGTATTCTCCTTCAACACCACAATTCAAAGGCATTGATTCTTCTACAGTCTTCCTTATTCATTGTCCAGCTTTCACATTCATATGAGGCTATTGAAAATACCATGGCTTGGGTCAGGCGCACCTTCGTCCTCAAGCTGACATCTCTGCTCTTCAACACTTTAAAAAGTTCCTATGCAGCAGATTTGCCTAATGCAATATGTCGTCTGATCTCTTGACTGCTGCTTCCATGAGTGTTGATACTTAGATCTCCCCAATTCTGCATTAATCCTGTTAACAGTCCCCCACAACTGAGTCATAATTCAGCATCTTCCCCCACCTTTTCTTACCCAGACCCATCAGGAAAAGAGGTAGTACGCCCAGTATGCATGATCCCACGCATTCATTTGGTGGGAGTTACAGAGACTATGACTAGAAGAACCATATCAAGTCAATCACTGCCCCACACTATCCTATGAATAAAACCATTGAAGGAGCAGAATCTATAGTCCAAAGATAATAATAACCAAGGAAAAGACCCTTAGGTAGAAAGAAGAAAGGTGTGAACTTAATTGAGAAGTAAGAGCTGAAGAAAAACACAGACATTACAGAGAAACAAACTTCAGGTCACCGTGATAAAGAGCTTTTCACTTCACTGAAGTTCTTTAGGCAGAGATTAGAGGGCTATCGCCCAAAAAAATGGAGAAATTACTCCCAAATTGAGTCCTTTCCAACAATAATCTATTATATGTGACTTTATAGTAATTTGATAATTGGTCGTAGCATGATACATTAACTTCAGTTCTTATACCTCTAACTAAACCATATTGTACCAAATTTGAGACTGTTTTTCTGTCTTTAGAGAAGAGAAAAAGGCAAAGGCAAGAAGAAGGTGAAAACCGGAGAAGAGTAAGTACAATACTTACTGGTCTACTAAAGACTGTTGTCAAATATCATAAAAATCAGACCATAAGGTCAGTTTGAACGGCCAGCCGCTCCATGGAAACTCTACTTAGGGTCACTATTAGTCAGAACTGACAATGGCACTTAACAACAACAACTCAGACCTCGTAATTTCTCTGTGATCTAGTGAGAGCATCAAAAAGACAGTCATGATATTTCAGGATGATATTTGCAGTCACAGGAAAGTGAATTAGGGGACTTTTTTTAGGTTCTGAGGGTTCAATGAGAAGAATCTCAGTTAATATGTAGTTTTACTGCAGTTCAGAATATTTACAATGGAATGAGTCATAGTATCAATTATGTTTATATACAATTTTAAGTGTCACAGAAAATAAATTTTCAGGTCTCTTTCTGAATTCTCATAACTTATGCATTGTCAAATTAAGCTTGATGTAGTTGTAATATGGTTTTGACATTTTGAATAAAACAAAACCAAAACTGAATAATTTACCAGAGTCATTCATAGCAAGGAAAATGTCTATACGTATCTTCATCTGTAAAAGTTAAGTGTTGATAGTAAAGTGTCGTCAAGTCAGTTCTGATTCATAGCAGCCCTGTACGTAAATTCTGAGGAGCAGCTGGTGGATTTGAACCACTAACCTTATAGTTAGCAGTCAAGTGCTTATTCTGTAGCACCACACCAGGACTCCAAAGCTAAGTGTTGCCGTTGTTGTTAAGTGCCGTCAAGTTGGTTCCGACTCATAGCAACCCTGTATAGGGTTTCCAAGGAGCAGCTGGTGAGTTTGTACCAGCAACCTTACAGTTCATACTGACCTTGGTGTCCAGTGCTTATCCTGTAGCACCTCACCAGGACTTCCAGTTAAGGGTAGGGACTATTCAAATCATGTAAAGATAAAAGAAATTACTTATATTTAAAGGCACTATGCTACAGAGCCACTAAAAGTCTGAATTAACTCAATGGCAGTGGGCTTGTGCTAATTTTCAGGAGCCCTGCTGGCACACTGCATTAAGTGCTGAGTTGTAACCAGAAAGGTTGATCATTCAAACCCACCAGCTGTTCTGTGGGAGAAAGATGAGGCTATCTACTCCCATAAATATTTAAAGTCTTGGAAACCTAAAGAGGGCAGTGGG